>NC_085994.1:26133437-26448125 GCF_030014385.1 Trichomycterus rosablanca | reverse complement strand
AGGAGATTGCTGAAACTACTAAAATCGGGTTAAGAACTGTCCAACGCATTATTTAAAAGTGGAAGGACAGTGGGGAAACATCATCTTTGAGGAAAGAATGTGGTCGGAAAAAAATGTTGAATGAATGTGATCGGCGATCACTTAAACGTTTGGTAAAATCAAATTGTAGAAAAACTACAGTAGAACTCAGGGATATGTTTAATAGTGAAAGTAAGAGCATTTCTACATGCACAATGTGAAGGGAACTCAAGGGATTGGGACTAAACAGCTGTGTAGCCTTAAGAAAAACGGCTTCAATTTGCTAGGGAGCATAAAGATTGGACTCTGGAGCAATGGAAGAAGGTCATGTGGTCTGATGAGTCCAGATTTAGCCTGTTCCAGAGTGATGGGCACATCAGGGTAAGAAGAGAGGCGGCTGAAATGATGCACCCATCATGCCTAGTGCCTACCATACAAGCCTGTGGGGGCAGTGCTATGATCTCTGGTTGCTGCAGTTGGTCAGGTCTAGGTTCAGCAACGTTATGTGCCCAAAGAATGAGGTCAGCTGATTACATGAATACCAGGTTATTCCATCAATGGGTTTTTTCTTCCCTGATGGCACGGGCATATTCCAAGATGTCAATGCCAGGACTCATCAGGCTCAAATTGTGAAAGAGTGGTTCAGGGAGCATAAGACATCATTTTCACACATGGATTGGCCACCACAGAGTCCAGACCTAAAACCCATTAAGAATCTTTGGGATGTGCTGGAGAAGACTTTGTGCAGTGGTCCAAATCTCCCATCATCAATACAAGATCTTGGGGAAAAATTAATGCAACTCTGAACAGAAATAAATGTTGTGACATTGCAGAAGCTTGTGGAAACGATGCCACAGCAAATGCGTGCCGTAATCAAAGCTAAAGGTGGTCCAACAAAATATTAGAGTGTGTGACCTTTTTTTTGGCCAGGCAGTGTATATACAGTATATACACACACACACACACACACACACAGTTGTGTCGTCTGCATGGCAGTGAAAATTTATGCCGTGTTTATGAATAATTTTTCCTAATGGAAGCATATAGTGTAAATATTAGAGATCCCAATACTGACCCCTGTGGATCACGATACTTTTGTAGTTTCTGAGATCTACAGTATCAAATGCTGCACTAAAATGTAATAGAACAAGAAAAGAGACACATCCATTATCAGAAGATATTAATAAGTCAACCCTAATTAATGCAGTTTTGGTACTACTGTTTTTGTCTTAGAAACAAAAGGAAGGTTTGACATTGGCCCATAATTAGACAGATCTTGTGGATCAAGATTAGGTTTTTTAATCAGGGGTTTAATGACAGCGCATTTGAACAATATGGGTACATACTGTATTTTCAGAGATCTAATCTGAACAGGAAACGGATTTATACATTTATATTGTTTTAATAAATGTCAGAACTATTGTGCATTAAAATCACAAATGGTGAAGCCAGTTGATCAATATGGAGTCTGCATGTTAAACTTTTGGGACTTTTTTTTGTGTGTGGATATTTTGCATCATGCTCTAGTTTAAAGGTAGTAAATGTAAAAATCTGCTTATCATCTTAAAATAACCACATTAATGCTGTCAAAAATGCTTTAATAGACAGACTATCTTTTTATTATGATTAGCATGTTTAGTTAGCACTTGTAATGAACTAATTTGCCACTGACTGTAAAAATCTACATTTTGTTTACAGTGTTTTTAAAAGCGTATACTTAATATATATTGGATATATGTATTGCAGCTCTTTTTTTAGGGATTATGTATTACAAATTAAGTCAAAGTCAAAATTACAGAGTAACATTACAAAGACGTGACATTAAAAAAAAACTTTCGAAAGCTGTCATGGTGTGGTGGTGTTTTAAAGCCAATAGCATAGTTAACTTGCACATCTGTAAAGGCACTATTAATATAAAGGGGGTTACGGAACATTGATTACAGAATCTCATTAAAGGAAAGGCAAATTTAGAATTAGTGGATATATACAACAGTGAAACTGATTAGTTAAAATATTTAATATTTTGTCTTTTTAAAAAATGGAATGAGCAACATTTCAGATTGCACTCATTCTGAAACTTGCACTCACCTGTTTATTTAGTTCATCTAAAGAAAGGCAGGATGATTTAAATAACATTTGTCATTTAAATAGCAGAGAAACTAGGTTATTCTCAGTGCTGTAAAAGCTTTTGTCTCCTCTGATTTTCCTGTACTTTTGTGTCTTCATCACACAAAATAATTTTAGATTATCATACAAAATAAAACACAAAACACAGGTTTTATACAATAAAATTATGCATATACTACCCATGTAAACAAATCACTGTTCCTCTAATACTCCTCTAATTCCAACTCGTTCACCTGCCACAATAACTGCAACCAAACTGAATTTTAAACTTTCACAGCACTCAGAACAAAGGTTGAGCCTCTTTTTTTGCTTTAATTCAGCCACAATGGTGGGCTTTGGAGCATAAATCATTTAAATCAAGAATCACCAGAATTTTTAATTAGTTTATTTTAAGCAAATCAGGGGTAGAATTGCGTTGTTTTGGGGGGTCTTTGGATTGTTGTTTTGGTGCATAACTTAATTGGGCTTGACCTGTAAGTTATACACTGATACCCAGACATTCTCTATAATTTTTGGTAAAAAGCAAACTTATTGGTTTTGTCAGTTATAGCAAGTTGCTCAGGCCATGTTTCTATGTAACTCGAGACTAGGAGATAAGGCAGTACACAAGAGCGCAGACATTATAATAATTTTTATATTAATGTACTGTAAGTAACCAAAACAAGCTACTTAATTAAGAACACAGAACTAGCGAGGAATGAATATAAAGAGGAAAACACAATGAACATAGAATAAACAAGGACTAAAACAAACCCTATGATAAGCTATCATAATGCTTGACACGGAAAACAAGAGAATAGAAGCGTAAAATAAGCTAAACTAGGAGTAAAATAAAATGCTAGACCCTACTTTAAATGCTAAGCTTATGCTAATCACTAACAGAAAACAATAACAAAAGTAGCGTTACATGGGGTGGGTGTATCCCCTCACCTGAGAGTTTAATGGAATAAACCCAATAGCAGGAGGATTAACCAAGGCAGGAAAAGACTGCTGCTAAAACCACTAAAACAAAAGACATGCAGTGTAATTAGTGTACACTGTCCATCCAACTGCCTCCTCCACATGCCAGGCTAAACTAAGCATAATGTTGTTGTACATATATTAACATCGAAACATAGTGATACATTTTAAGTAATAATGGTAGTGAGCTTTTATGACCTAGTAACTAAGAACTGACAATTTGTTATGTCTGCTGATGTAATAGTTGGATGATGAGCACTGTATAGGTTGATATTTTGAACAGTAACTTTCATAAAAAACCCTCTTGATAAAAATATATACTGATGTATTAGATGTTGAAAAAAAATTTTTATTTTGGTGTTTATAGCTACTTGTTGGTACAAGTTTGTAACTTTAAACCTGTGCTACTGGAAACCTTATTTAGGGAGGTAATAAGCAAAATAATAAAGCATTAAAAAGAGCAAATTGTGCTGATGAACAAGCAATGAACTAAACACTTTAACCATTCTTGAAGTTATTTACATACCAGTAACAAGTCCATGATGCACTTCAAATGATACATTTCCCTAAAATAAGAAAGAAAGAAAAAAAATTCCTTTCAGCAGCAAATGTTTCTGGTGTTCTGGTCCCAAGTCTGAGAAGAGCATTACAATAACCTTACCGAGAAGTTTATCAGATCAGTTTTTCAGCAAACATTAACAGAAAGTATATTTCTTATTTTAGAGATATTACGCAGATGAAAGAATGCAACTCTAGTAATATTATTAACATGTGCATCAAAGGAGAGATCTTTTGTGACACCCAAGTTTTTTTTAGATCTGAGCTGGGAAAAAAACTTCCTTTAAGCAGCATTAGGCTAAATGTTTCTGGTGTTCTGGTCTCAAGTCTGGATAAAAATAAGAAGGTTTGCATCAAGAAGGCGTAAAAGGCCGCTCAGGTGGCGCAGCGGTAAAGTACGCTAGCTAGAAAAATGCACTGTACTGACTGTGAATACTGCGCATGTCAGTTGAGAGGCGTCCTCAGTCAGCGGTGAAGGGTCGAATCAGTATAGAGGACGCATTCAGGGTAATTGGACATGACTAGACTGGGGGATACAAATTGGGGGAAAAAAGAGGGGAAAAAATGTAAAAAAAAAAAAATACAAAAATAAAAAGGCGTAAAAGCTGTGCCAAACATGGGAGTAGCTGGGGGAAAAAATAAGGCCAGTTCACAAGTTTAATGTGACACACAGTCATGGACAATTTTGTATCTCCAATTCACCTTACTTGCATGTTTTTGGACTGTGGGAGGAAATCGGAGCCCCCGGAGGAAACCCACAAAGATACGAGGAGAACATGCAAACTTCACACAGAAAGGACCAGAACCGCCCCACCTGGAGACCTTCTTGCCGTAAGGCAACAGTGCTACTCACTGAGCCACTGTGCCGCACACAGGTGATGTGAACAGGGGAGTGTTATCATGATTAGGAACAAAAACAGTATTTACAAAATACTTTTTTGACTATTTGAGTTTTTGAGTAGTAGAAGATTGGCAGAGTATCTCCAGTTTGTCAACAAATGTTCTGAATGTTTAAGAACAATGTTTATCAAAAAAGAAACATTTGCATATTTCTCCCTCCATAGTGCATACCAGTACAGTGAACATCATTAAATGCATCAAGAACCATCATTCATCAATAGTTGATATAACCATATGGGCAAGGGATTACTTTTATTATTTGATAACCTTTGTCAAGAGCTACAATGTGAAGGTACATTCACAAATACCACCTCAAACTTTACTGTGCAAAAAAGAAGCCTTATGTTAATCATGCCCAGAGGAGGCATCCGGAATGTGCTATCACACAGTGGAAAAGTATTGTGGTCAGACGAATCAGTATTTTAGATCTTTTTTTGGAAGAAATGGATGCCATGTGCTCCGGATCAAAGACGAAAAGGACCATCCACACTATTATCAGCAACAAGTTCAAAAGCCAGGGTCTGTCATGGTATGGGGTTGTATTAGTGCTTTTGGCAAAGGCAATGCAAAAGCCACATGTTGCACACATTACAGTCCTAACCTGTCCCCAATAAAGAATGGAGAATAAGAAACAGAGAATTTTCAAACAAAAAATTGAACAATGAGAACCCATACTGTTGCACACCTTATGACATGTTTGCATTATGACTCAGTATTCCCAGATCAAGTATATCCAAGATTAAGAAGCATTAGAAAACAATAAAGAAGTAAAGGTAAAGTGCATGTTGTATTGTATTTTTTGTTAACTTTTAACTGTTTTTAATTGTATTTCAGTGTTTTTTTATATTTGTGGGTTTTTTTTCAGTGTATAAGTGTAATAAACAACCCAATTATTTTACATTAGCATAAAATATATGCAGTTCCACGGTACCATGGAATGTATATGTCTTTGACTGTCGAGGGTTCAACTACTTACACACTAAGCCTTTACATGGTCAAAATAAAAGACGTAAGATATTGTAGTTGTAAATTCACCCAGAAGGGGGACCCGAAATTGAACGTGTATGTATTCGGTTGCACGTGATTGGCTGGCTGAAGTGGGTTACCATGGTGACCCGTCCAGAGAAAGCAAATAGGTCGAGACACAGAGGGCAGTATTGAGCTGTAGACTGTTCACAAACATATGCTCAAAACACGCAAACGCCGATATTGAATTGTCAGACATGAACTCTTTAGGATCTTTAAGAAGAAGTGGCATTATACAACTAAGATAGCCTTTTATTATCCCATGGGGGGGGGGGAACTTTTTTTGAAAAGTTCAAAAAAAATCTGAACTTTTACAGATTCTTGAAAGCTGTACAGCAGCTTTCAAGAATATAAAAATACAAAGTGTTTACACATACAGTGGGGGAAATAAGTATTTGATCCCCTGCTGATTTTGTAAGTTTACCCCCTTACAAAGACTTGAACAGTTGCTGATGGTCTTGTAGCCCATTCCAGCCTTGTGCAGGTCTACAATCTTGTCCCTGACGTCCTTTGATAGCTCTTTGGTCTTGCCCATGGTGGTCGAGAGATTTGAACGGAAGAAACTGATTCTGTGACAGGAGTCTTTTATACAGGGACAGGACTAATTTGTGTGCCTCATGGGCACATAACTGGTCTGTGGGGGTCAGAATTCTTGCTGGTTGGTAGGGGATCAAATACGTATTTCCCTTAATTAAATAAAAATTAATTTATAACTTTTATTGAATGTTTTTTTTCTGGATTTTTTGTTGATATTCTGTCTCTCTCTGTTAAAATAAACCTTCCATAAAAATTATAGACTGTTCAAGTCTTTGTAAGGGGGTAAACTTACAAAATCAGCAGGGGATCAAATACTTATTTCCCCCACTGTATATACACATATATTAAAAAGTAGAAAAGTAAGGATATGTAAAAAAAAAAAAAATTATAATAGTCTTTAAAAAAAAAAGTTAAGCAAATATTGAATATCTGGATATTATATAGGAATAAAGGAGCTTATACAACAGTAAATATGCTGTTTTACTGGTGTGTAAACACAAGCTGACACAGTGACCTAATTCCTGATAGACATGAGGAAATAAGAAAATGCACAAATAAAATAGGCAAATCTTTGCTGACTTATAGAAATCAGGCCATGGCTATTAAAAGCTACACTATATGGTCAAATGTATGTGTACACCTGAGCTTGTTAGACATCAAATTCCAAAACTTTTTGAATTAATATGGAGTTGGTTTCCCCACTATGCTTGTAAAAGCATCTGCATCTGCTATTCTGCTATCCATACCTTTCATTATAACCTGCCTCTTTATTAAATATTTGATTAGTGATATTTCATCTCACAATAAAAGTTCTTTTTTCAGTAATAAATACCTTATTTCAAGTATCAGTGTGCAACCTTGATAAGCTGGAGACTATTTTGACAGGAAGTTTATTTTAATCTACTCTTAGCACATTTTAATGTTGTACCATTTGCTCACACAATGGTTTGTGCTGGCTACACATGGTTCACTGGTATTCAATTGACCAGTTTGTAAAATGATTTGCAACAATGTGAGTAAAACACATTTTTATCTTCAAAATCAGTGTTACTGTCTTGGCATTTTTTATTGCAAATGAACAAATCATCAAATATAAAGTGCAATAATTACAGCTCTTACAGAGATAAAAGACTTATGTTGATGAAGGAACTCGGTCTATTTCACTATGAAGCCCATTGCAGTGAGCTTAGGACAGTTCAACAGTGTGTGTTGAGTCAGAGGATTACTATACTCTTTACTCTGTGTGTCTGCTTTGCCATGCACAGTAAGACATGTTAACAATGTGTGTGTGTGTGTGTGTGTGTGTGTGTGTGTGTGTGTGTGTGTGTGTGTGTGAGAGAGACAGAGAGGGGGGGGGGGGGGGTGTCACCCTGCACAGCCAGTAGATGTCAAAACATTGTGCACTCTGCTGGAGCAGAGAAGACGTCCTGTTAGCTCTATGTGTTGCAGGGGGGCATGCAATAAACCATAAAACATGTTATCTAATAGATAAATAGATAATGATTGATTTATACAGACACCTGGCTTGCCTGTATCTGAGGGGAAAACCTAGTATAGAAAAGTCTATCTTCCTATTAGAATTCTTCAATTGTTCAGTATCAGATCAGCGTATGATATACACAGAGACTAAGCACTTTGATTTTGGCATGATTTACAAAAATGGAATTGGTGGAAATGGGTGGAAACACCCTGAACCAGTCCAGGGTGTTTCCTGCCTTTCGCCCAGTGAATTGGACCCGTCATGACCACCATGCCAATCATGTCTGTGTAGATGCCCGACCAGTTGATAGCACTGTTAATCATGCTTGTAGCAGTAAAGATAGCTTATAACAGTAAAGATAATGTAGTAAGGGACATAAAAATAATGTCATAGGGCATAAGTATAAGCTATACAAGCTCAACATTTTAAATATAGAAAGCCAAAAGCAATAGCAGTCCATTTCAAGTACTAATGAAACATGCTATTTATAGGATAGAGATGCAGTCACTATCCCAAAAGCTCATACTTTTCTGTAGCTTAAAGATGATTGCCTTTCCTTTATACTGAGGTATGTTAAAAAATGGAGGTGGTGGGCTAGATGGCTGGACCACATGAGCACCCTAAAGATTACATTATTTAACATAGCATCAGAGTTGTGGTATGCAAATGTATTAAACTGGCACATGGATATTAAATGTGGGTGAAGGTGTGTCAGAAGGTGCATCATGGCACTGCTGATGTGTTTGTAGGTGTGTGCAACATTAGCAGTTCACTTTTTAATTCAACTGTAAGCTGTTTGAATGGAATTGAAATGATCTTTTCAAGCAACAGTGTTAACGGAAAAATTCTGTCGATTATTAACAGCCCTAACATTTGGAAATGCTTCACTTTTTGTGTTACAAATATTTTGTGCTAAAATGCATGCATTTTTTATTCTTTTTTACATGTATTTGTTCTACTTTATACAATTCTAATTATACTTACTTTTTTAATTTATAACTAATTTCAAATTAATACACAATGTGCATATCATTTAGTCTTCACACATTTTTACTTCTGTGAGCTATACATATGCTTGTCAATATCTATGCAGAAATGTGTCAAGCTGTTTATTGATCTTGATGTGATCTATGTATATTTGTTTTCACAAAATAATGTGCTGTTTTGTCTTTTAAACTGTGTCAATTTGAACTATTTTCTTTTCTGATAATCACGAAAATCTAGGTCTGTCTTTATTTTTTTAGCAATTGCATTTTCCCATCTGCTTCTTTTACTGCACCCCCCTTCTTTTTCTTCTCTTTCTTTTTTCTTCTGCTGAATGGCCAGTGGGGACCACAGCACTGGTTGTAGCTGCGAATGGTTGCTAGGTAACAGCTACCTGACCATGGTTTCCTGCCCGCCAATGAGTGACACACATACAAACTAAATGTTCTGTGGAGGAAATATAACATGGATTAGAAAGAACTATATACATCTATATACATTATATATAATAGTTTCTAACTAAGTTGGCACATGTCTCCTGAGGGATTTTAGCCCATTCTTCCTTGGCAAATTGTTTAAGATCATGCAAATTGCTTGGTCTCCGAGCATGGACCCGAACCTTGAGCTCCCTCCACAGATTCTCGATAGGATTGAGATTAGGGCTCTGAAAGCGCCACTCCAGAACCTTGATTTTGGTGTCTTTTAAAAAGTTTTTGACTAACTTTGACTAACTTTGTCATTGTCTTGTTGGAAGACCCAGCGACGACCTAACCCTAGACTGGCAGCAGATGTCTTGATGTTATTCTTCAAAA
Source organism: Trichomycterus rosablanca (assembly GCF_030014385.1). Lineage (NCBI taxonomy): Eukaryota > Metazoa > Chordata > Actinopteri > Siluriformes > Trichomycteridae > Trichomycterus > Trichomycterus rosablanca. The sequence goes on along the minus strand of NC_085994.1, from coordinate 26,438,723 downwards.
TATCCACATAATCCTCTTTTTTCATGGTCCCATGCACCCGAACAAGGTTTCATGTCCCTGTAGCAGCAAAACAGCCCCAGTATTTTTAGGGTTGAAGGCCTCGCCCTTCCTACGCCAAACAAAAGCAGCATCCATATGCCCAAACAGCTCAAGTTTGGTTTCATCAGACCAAAGGACAGACTTCCAAAACTCACCCTTATGTTTCAGATTGTCTCTGGCAAAGTTCAGACGGGCTTTGGTGTGCCGCTGTGAGAGCAACGGTGTTTTTCTTGGACGATGACCACAAAGTCCACCACGATGAAGAGCCCTCACAACAGTCTTGTGTGAAACAAGTCCAGAGGAAGCCAGCTCAGCAATAATAATCTTTGCAGAGGTCCGCGGATTCTTGTTGACATCTCTGATTATTTTTCGCTGCAAAGTTTAGGAAATCTTGCGTTTTCGTCCACGGCCAGGTTTATTTTTAACAGACTTTGTTTCTTTGTGCTTTGCGATGATGATGATGATGATGATGATGCTTTGCATGGTTTTGCACAGCTGTTCTAGAAACCATGAAACGCTTGGAAATGGCAGTATATCCATCCCCCTTAAGATGAAGGTCCACTATCTTCTGTCTGGGGTCCAGACTGATTTCTTTGCTTTTTGGCATGATGATATTGCTTCTTACAAAGATTATTGAGCAACCCTACAGTATCCCTTTCATTCAAGCAGTCAAATGATACTAACTCTGCTTCTTGGAGTCACTTAAATAAGGTTCAGTGCTAATTGATTGCTCAGGTGTGTTTGTAAACCTAATTGACTGCTCAGGTGTGGTTTCAAACCCAGTTAATTTGTTTTGAAAGCACAAAATCACATGGTGGCTAATAATTTTGACCATCTCAGTTTTCACCAGATTTTTCATAAAAAAATCTTGAATATTTATTTTACATTCTAAAGTGTACCAAAATAGGGTCTTATCATTGATGAATGATTTACTATATTAAATTTTATGAATATTGCAAACATTGGGCAGTATTTTAGGGAAATATTCAAAAGTTCCTAGGGGGCTAATAATTTTGACCTTAACTGTATATATATATATATATATATATATATATATATATATATATATATATACATACAGTGTATCACAAAAGTGAGTACATCCCTCACATTTCTGCAAATATTTTATTATATCTTTTCATGGGACAACACTATACAGTAGAAATAAAACTTGGATATAACTTAGAGTAGTCAGTGTACAACTTGTATAGCAGTGTAGATTTACTGTCTTCTGAAAATAACTCAACACACAGCCATTAATGTCTAAATGGCTGGCAACATAAGTGAGTACACCCCACAGTGAACATGTCCAAATTGTGCCCAAAGTGTCAATATTTTGTGTGACCACCATTATTATCCAGCACTGCCTTAACCCTCCTGGGCATGGAATTCACCAGAGCTGCACAGGTTGCTACTGGAATCCTCTTCCACTCCTCCATGATGACATCACGGAGCTGGTGGATGTTAGACACCTTGAACTCCTCCACCTTCCATTTGAGGATGCGCCACAGGTGCTCAATTGGGTTTAGTCCATCACCTTTACCTTCAGCTTCCTCAGCAAGGCAGTTGTCATCTTGGAGGTTGTGTTTGGGGTCGTTATCCTGTTGGAAAACTGCCATGAGGCCCAGTTTTCGAAGGGAGGGGATCATGCTCTGTTTCAGAATGTCACAGTACATGTTGGAATTCATGTTTCCCTCAATGAACTGCAGCTCCCCAGTGCCAGCAACACTCATGCAGCCCAAGACCATGATGCTACCACCACCATGCTTGACTGTAGGCAAGATACAGTTGTCTTGGTACTTCTCACCAGGGTGCCGCCACACATGCTGGACACCATCTGAGCCAAACAAGTGTATCTTGGTCTCGTCAGACCACAGGGCATTCCAGTAATCCATGTTCTTGGACTGCTTGTTTTCAGCAAACTGTTTGCTGGCTTTCTTGTGCGTCAGCTTCCTTCTGGGATGACGACCATGCAGACCGAGTTGATGCAGTGTGCGGCGTATGGTCTGAGCACTGACAGGCTGACCTCCCACGTCTTCAACCTCTGCAGCAATGCTGGCAGCACTCATGTGTCTATTTTTTAAAGCCAACCTCTGGATATGACGCCGAACACGTGGACTCAACTTCTTTGGTCGACCCTGGCGAAGCCTGTTCCGAGTGGAACCTGTCCTGGAAAACCGCTGTATGACCTTGGCCACCATGCTGTAGCTCAGTTTCAGGGTGTTAGCAATCTTCTTATAGCCCAGGCCATCTTTGTGGAGAGCAACAATTCTATTTCTCACATCCTCAGAGAGTTCTTTGCCATGAGGTGCCATGTTGAATATCCAGTGGCCAGTATGAGAGAATTGTACCCAAAACACCAAATTTAACAGCCCTGCTCCCCATTTACACCTGGGACCTTGACACATGACACCAGGGAGGGACAACGACACATTTGGGCACAATTTGGACATGTTCACTGTGGGGTTGACCACCTACCTGCTTGAGAATGGCTACATCGACACCAAGTGCCAGAAAGCGTTTGTGATTTGTTGCTTAATATTACTTTTAATATTTTTTAAAAATTATTTTATTAGCAGTTAGCTGCTAGTTAGTAGCAGTTAATTTGTCAGACTTAACTTTACTTGATACCTTTCTGTATGTTTTTTTGTGTGAATTTAGCATTTGATAAACATACATTGTAGAAAAACCTATAATGCATCATTTTCTGATTTGAAAAAAAAATTAACCGAACTTGCCAGTGTCACATCTGAGAGCAAGAATTTGGTGTGGCCATTATATAAATACATACAAATGTATCATTTTTTAACTGTAGATCAGCTTTTGAGTTTTGTGTGAAGCTGAAGGTTGAGCAAACTGCCACAGTGCGAGCAAGAGAAAGTGGTTTGTGTAATTGCATATGCATTTTACCTTTGGTTTTTCCTGATTTGCATTTCAGAGACTGACAAGCAGTGTTGCCAACTCCTCAGTAAGGAAAGTAGCTATTGGCTGTCCTAAAAGTCGCTAGAAGTCGCTAAATGACGTCATTGCCTAATTTGCATATGATCCATTTGCATGTAATTGACGCTGTAGAAGAGGAATAACATCGTGGGAAAGACGCTACAGGTGGCGCCACGACCAGGTCCTGAGAAAGCTAGCTTAAGTACTAGAGAGGTGTCGGCAGGGCAGCAAAGGGCTACTACCAGCAAGAAACCACAACCACATCAGCTTCGTTATGGAAGGTGGGGGGAGGAAAAGCATAAAGCCGAAAGAAACGCCTAGGCCCTTTCCTCCCGATCAGGAGTGGAACATGAGAGTTGACCTGGACAGGCAGCTCCATTTCCCGGTCAAAATCATCACTACATCTCTCCGCCCTTACATAGTGGTATGGTCCACCAAGGCAAAAGCCGTGCTCCTTATCGAGCTCACAATACCAGCGGAGGAGGGGATGGAGGCTGCCCACGAATGCAAGAAGGCCAAGTACTCAGAGCTGGCTGCTGAGTGCCAGGAGGCTGGCTGGATGACTACCATCTACCCAGTAGAAGTGGGATGCCGAGGCTATGTGGGGCTGTCAACCATACGCCTCATGAGGAATGCAGGAGTGACCGGAGGAAACCTAAAGAAGGCAACTAAAGATCTAGCAGAGGAGGCTGAGAAGGGGAGCTTTTGGCTTTGGCTGAGGAGGAGAGACAAGTGCTGGGGAAAGAACAACTAACCCCGACAACAAGCGCAGCGGGTAACACCTATCTGCTGCAGGGGGTGTCAGGGAGACGTCCCTGTCACCCCTCCGCCACCAGGAGACGTTCCAGGATTAAAGGAGCGAAACGTCAATGAATGGTGGTTCCTGGCTGATGACCCTGCAGTGGAAAAACTACATGGGCACCGGAGGAGGTGCGACCGGCAGTAATGCCCAGCAGGCATTCCATCTTCCTGTATATTTACTGATATTAACAAATGAAATGACGTTAAGCAGATAAAACATGAAATATCTTGGGTTCGAACTGTCTGCAATCAAATAAAAGTAAATGTAGGGAACACTGCATTTTTATTTTATTTGCATTTCCCATACTGTCCCAACATTTTCTGATTTGGAGTTGCAAAACAGGCAGACTGCTTCGAGCAATTCAGTAGTGCAGACAGGTTTTGTCACTGTGAACAGGAGAGGTGATTACATATCAGGGAAATTTAAAACACTTCTTTGAGTTTAAATTCACTTCCACATGGTAACGTTTGCTTAACGTGGTGATTTGTTGCTTAATATTACTTTTAATATTTTTAAAAATTATTTTATTAGCAGTTAGCTGCTAGTTAGTAGCAGTTAATTTGTCAGACTTAACTTTACTTGATACCTTTCTGTATGTTTTTTTGTGTGAATTTAGCATTTGATAAACATACATTGTAGAAAAACCTATAATGCATCATTTTCTGATTTGAAAAAAAAATTAACCGAACTTGCCAGTGTCACATCTGAGAGCAAGAATTTGGTGTGGCCATTATATAAATACATACAAATGTATCATTTTTTAACTGTAGATCAGCTTTTGAGTTTTGTGTGAAGCTGAAGGTTGAGCAAACTGCCACAGTGCGAGCAAGAGAAAGTGGTTTGTGTAATTGCATATGCATTTTACCTTTGGTTTTTCCTGATTTGCATTTCAGAGACTGACAAGCAGTGTTGCCAACTCCTCAGTAAGGAAAGTAGCTATTGGCTGTCCTAAAAGTCGCTAGAAGTCGCTAAATGACGTCATTGCCTAATTTGCATATGATCCATTTGCATGTAATTGACGCTGTAGAAGAGGAATAACATCGTGGGAAAGACAAAAAGTGGGTAAAAAAACACCCTAAATATGTTTAGAACTACAAATGAACATTCTTCTGTTAATTCGTGGTTTGTTTTTGTGTTTTAAGAAAATACTGAGCTACTCTGGGCAGGGTTGCCAGATTGCGACAGTAATTTTCAGCCAAAATGCATGAAAAAACGCCCAAAACACAGGATAAGCAGATGGTGTTTAGCATTTCACAAATAATAAACCAGTTAAACCATCATGACCTACAAATTAATATCTTAAAATGTACAGATCAGTAATTATACATTATAAAGGACAAATTTTTTTTGCTTGCATGTCTTTAAAGTAGCCTGCCAAGTTTGTAAAATGCATTATTTGTTAGGACACACAACCCTTTGCATGTAAATAAAAATAAACTTGCAAGCAATGAAAGTTCAACCTCTCGTACATATGAGACTTGCTTACCTTCATATTCAACTCAAATCACTTGTCTAACATATGAATCACTGTATTGATGGGCGTGGCAACAGTGTCTTGGACTGGAAAGAATAACCTGTCAATCAAACTTTTGACAACGGGTTGGATGTGGTGGGAGAAGGTAGGGAGAAGGGAGACCTATTTATATTCCACCTGCTTTAGCAATAGCTTTTTTTTATTTATATTTTAAGCTGCCAAAATAATTACAAACCAGCCCAAATTTTGTCCACCTGCCAAAGTGTGTTTTTCCCTGCCAATTTCCAACAAAATCCGCTCATTTTGGTGGAAACCCGCCCAATCTGGCAACACTGACTGTGATACTGACCGCCCGTGCTTGAGGACAGTAACTGCAGAACAATGTGTGTTTTCACGTTCGAGTCTCCAAAAGTCTCCAATAACACCAGAAAAAGTCGCTAGATTTGTCGCTAGTCGCTTTTTAAAAAAAAGTCGCTAGAGGGGTCTGAAAAGTCGCTAAATATAGCGACAGAGTCGCTAAGTTGGCAACACTGCTGACAAGGGTTTGACCCCTCTTTGGGCTTCTCCACATAAAATAGAGCCTCTTTCACCCAATCACCCACACACGTACATACACACACACACACACACACACACACACACACACACACACACACACACACACACACACACCAGTAGGTTTAGTAAGATATGAAAGAAAAGCAGTGCTGCCTCTTTAAGAGAAGCAGGCTTACATGAGTGTGCGTGTGTGTGCACGAGTGTGATGGGCTGTGTGTTTTTACTGGCAATGCTGCAGAAGGAAGAACAAGATGGAGTCACAGCTGCATTTCAACTCCTTCAGTCTTCCTCTGTCTTAAAAACCTTAGCTCACATGGTGTGAACACTCAAAGTTTGTTTGTTGGTGTGTGTATGTGTGTGTACCTGTGACCCTGTTGTAGGTTCTAGTAGTTTTGCATCTAAAGAATGAAGGACAACAGACTGTCTTCCTGAGTGCCAAAACAATTGTGATTGGAATAGAAAGACTGAGTCTAGTTTGTGTGTGTGTAAATGTAGATGTGGATGCAGTGTGTTATTATAGATAGGTAGGTAGGTAGGTAGGTAGATAGATGGACAGACAAACAAACAGACAGATCACTTTATTAATCCCAAAGGGAAAGTCAAGTATTACAGCAGCTCAAAGATTTAACTTGTGGATAATAAATGTAATAAAGATATGATGGAATTATAAGATAAAATAAAGATATTATTTTGACAGGAAACACAGTTAATGCATCTTAAATAGCACTAAAGCCATTCTCTGACTGAAATGTAATTCAGACACCTGGGACATAATTGTTTACTTGTGCAGCTTTATGTAATTGTGTGGACTTTCTTTTATTAAAACAAACATTGACCCACTGCTCACAGAGCTTAGAAAATGTGTAAATGTAAATGTTAATACCGAAACAAAAAAAACAGCAATTGCTTTTTACCTACCTGAGCCAAAATAGTCCACTTTAAGCTTTGGGTGTTTTGAGTTTGTATGCTTAAAACTGTGTGTAAATTTATGCACTATTATAAGCAAATGTTTATTTTTCTTAACCATTAAACCATTTGGATAACCATTAAACCATTTGGATTAAAAAAAACGTTTCTACAAGGGATTAATGCACAGATGTGTACATAAGTGCACAAATATGCTATGTAACATTTAAATGTTAATTCATCCATCTTGAGGAAGACTGACTATTCTGGTAGGTAAAAAATATATTACTTAAACCTAGGTTTACTGGGTTAAATGGATAAAAATGATTTTTTTTCTTTTCATGATTCTGACACTGTTTTAGATGCAGTGTCTTAAAACATTGTCTTTGTCTTTAACAGTGTGCTTACTGTACAGCATTTAAAAACCTGCATGCAATAAACAAATGTTAAACCCTGTGTGTTTTTATTAATTGTTAATGAGGCTGGCCTAGTGGGTAGCACTGTTGCCTCACAGCAAGACAGGCCTGTGTTTAACTCCTTTTTGTGTGGAGTTTGCATGTTATCCTTGTGTCCACGTGGGTTTCCTCCGGGTGCTCCTGTTTCCTCCCACAAGTACAGAGACATACAGTCAGGCTAATTTGAGCTACTAAAGTTGCCCTGAATGTGAGTTCCTGTGTGAATCTGTGTGTCTGTAAAGCCTGTAAAGCCTAGAGATGGATTGGCGTCCTGTTCAGGGTATTCCTGCCTTAAGCCCAGTGTTTACTGGTGGAAACAGACCTGTATCGACCCTGACCAGTATAAAGTGGTTGATGCCAATAGCTTAAGTATTGTTAGGCTTTTAAAATGTCAGGGTGACATCATCTACTGTTGTTACTACTTTTGTCATCTTTCTGGCTTGAATGAGCACTGGCCCATTGTACTTTTGCTTTCTGTCTCAGTTCTTAGTTAAAGCTAAGAGGTACTTATTGTTGCAGTTTCTCTAAAGGTTGCAGCAGTGTTTGTGTGTGTGTGTTTGTGCATGTGTGTATGTGTATATGTGGACACACATGTAGAACAAGTCTTGCTGCAACCCTGACCAAGATAAAGTGATTGATGCCAATTGTTTCAGTATGGTTAGGCTTTTAAACTGTCAGCATGTCCTGTTACTTCTTTTATCATCTTTCTGGCTTTTATGAGCACCGACCCTTTTCACTTGGTACTTTTTCTGTCTCAGTTTCTAGTTGAAGCTAACAGGTGCTTATAGCTGCAGTTTATCTAGAGTTTGCAGCAGCAGTGTGTGTCAGCGGAAAACTGTATATTAATACCTTTCTATAGATATGTGGTGCAGTAAATATCAGTAACAGGGGAAGTGGGTATCTGTCTCTCTCATTCTCTCTCTGTTTCCATTTCCCTGTGTGTCTCTCTGTCTTTGTCTCTCCTGCCTCATTTCCATTCCATTTTGTTCTCCCAGCAGCTGCTGCCTACTAAAGCGGAGTTATCCCTTATCCCTCACAACCCTCCCCCCCTCTCTCGTTCTAGCTCTCCCTCCCCCCGCCTGATCTCTCTCTCCCTGCACTTCCCCTGCTCGCTCATTCTTTGGATCCTCTACTGACTGCCAGCCCTCTCGTGATCTGCTGTTACTCTTTCATTTTGTTTGCTTTTCACGCTTTCGTGTCTATTTTTTTTCCTTCAGCTTTTTTCTTTCTCTTGCACTCATTCCATAGCTCTGGTTGGCTATTTTCTACGCCTTTTACCGCACTGTTTGTTTTCAGAGAGACGTATCGTTCTAAATTTTTGCCAGCTATCGATACAAAGAGAGGATTACCGCTTGTTCAGAGAGGAGCATGTGTTTGTGAGTGTGTATGAATGTGCTGAAGGAGACTGCTTCCCAGCTCTTCGTTTTCACATCCAGGCAAGTGCCTCTCTTCTGCTTTCTTTTAATGCTTTGGTTATCTTCTACAAACATAAATTGGTGACACTACATTATCACAGCCTTACATGATATCTACAAATTCATGGTTGGTTTGTATGGTTGGAGAATATCAATGGCTGTTATTGAGGCTTGGGGAAAATCTGGCCCCTCAGTCTGGCGAGGCAGATGACATACAGCGCCAACGGCTTACAGTCGGCTGATGCTATTGCTGGGTTACTGACAACTGCAATGATGGTAAAAATTTACTTTGGGCCATTTAAAGGCAGTAAAAAGCTTTTTGGACTGAGAAGAATTTATAAATTTAGCAACACGCAAGCAGGTAATGTTGATGGGACATATGTTTAATTGTAATTCTCTTTGCTGGTTAGAAATCTTGCTATTTGATTTAGATTTTGGCATATTAATACTATTTTGGCAAATCACAGCTCTGTAATCATGATTGCAATTTTTAAATATGTTTATATCATGGGTGTCCGTGAGCAAGGTGCATTAAACTGTATTGTGTAATCTTTGCTGGTGAATGCTACGTGCTGTGTAGTAAGTGTAGAAATCTGTGACTGTGATTAAAATATTTTAGGAAAAGCTGGTTGTTTTAGAGAAAGCTGTTTCTTTGTGGGAAATTTTTTTTTTTATGTAACAGATTGTGCTCATATAGGTTATGTCCTGTTATACTCTATTGTCATGGTGGAGTGTGTGTCTGTGAAGGCCTAGGCATTTCTAGTCCACCAAAGGTTCACTTTAAATGAATAACTTGTTTTTAATTCTAGTGCTGAATAAAACCCTGGAGGACACTGCAAAAGCTTTATGTAAATGAGATCATGCTAACTGGTTATAGCTAGCATTAATCCAGTTAGCTACATCTGATATGAAAAAAAGGCCTTATGTTGATGTTCATCTAATCCAGAAATTAATTTCTTATGTCATAATGATGTGTTTCTACTAATTTATGCATGCAAATGGTGATATCCTCTGGGACTGGCAAGGTTAGGTCCACACCTGAACCCAAACCTTAAAAATATTAATTTAGGCCTGCTTAATGCTAAAGCCACCACTAAAAATGGAGGAAAACTTTCAGTATTGAGATATTGAAAAAAAAAATCATATCTCAATTCTATAATATAAATACCAGAATTAATCGATATACGTACATATGCAAATTGGAAATGCCATCACTAATAGCAAACTCTAGCTGACTGCAGGTGTGATTTCAGCATCTGACTTTGATTTGTATCATAGAATTTTCATTTTTATGGTGTTTGTCAGTATACTTATGTTTATGTTTCAACAACTTAACAAAACAATATGGTCGCAATTGTCTGATTATCCTCTTTATGCTGCACCATACATTTTCAATAGGAGTCAGATCTGGACTGCAGGGTGGCACGGTGACTCAGTGGGTAGCACTGTCGCCTCACAGCAAGAAGGTCCTTGGTTCAATTCCCAGGTGGAGCAGTCCTTTCTGTGTGGAGTTTGCATGTTCTCCCCGTGTCTGCATTCTCCCACAGTCCAAAGACATGCAAGTGAGGTGAATTGGATATGCAAAACTGTCTGTGACTCTGTTTGACATTAAGGCTTGAACTGATAACGCTTGTGTAACCAGTAACTACTTGTCCTGTCATGAATGAAACCAAAGTGGGTAAAACATGATGGCAAAATCCTAATAAAAATAAAATAAATATGCTTTCTAAGGTCACGCACATTTAACAGTGGTTTTCGGCTAGCCCTACACTGAATACAATCTCTTCAGATTTTCTATATCTTTTTACAATATTACAAACATTGCTTGTAACGACTTTTTTTTTTTGTGGATTCTTCTTTTATACCTAATTATGATTCACTCACTTGTTGCCACTTTACCAACTTATTGTGTAACACTGAATATTCTATAAACTTGCACTTTTTGGAGTGTGTTGCAGGCATTCTAAATTTGCAAAATACAATGATCAGTAAAACATTGGAATCTTTTTCTTTCTACTCTTATGGATAAATAAATAACTTTTTTTCGGAAATGGGGTATGTACACTGATTTCAATATTTTAGGCCCATGGAAAAAAACACCAATTGCATACATATCTTTTGGTACATGTTTTAAATTTCCTACAATAAAAGTGTTTGAGTCTTTCTCTTTTGTGTTATCCAAAAAAATATTTTTTAAATGTTAGTGTATTGGTGTTGCAACACTACTTAGTGTTAACCACTACAAGTGATAAAGGTAGTTATGCTAAGGTTCAGGGATTTTCTGGCTAACAAACAGGAATGATATAGGCATGTCATGTTCCATGTTTCATCTGCAAAATTTTTAAATATTTACATTGGTGGTAATATATCAATTTGAATTGAGAAAATAGCATCACAGCAGAAATAAACATTTTCCATTCTCCATGTAACAATTTTTTTGTTTAACGGCTGTTATTGTATGTCACATTTTATTTACTTGTTTTATTGTTTATGTTAGATGTTAAACTGTCTTATTCCTGTAAGTTTACTCCTACTTTACAGATAGTATGGCACATTATGTGCTCAAATACTTGTCCATTTTCCACTGCACAAAATGCCCATGATTATATGGGTGGTTGTGGATGGTAAAAAGTAGTCCACATATTAATACTCAGTTTCATTTAATTAGTTTAATTAGTTATGCATCATTTAGCCTTATATAAACAGGACTATAGCTTAACATTGTGATGTGATTACAGTGATTCAGGTTATATTTATCTATGTGAATTCATGGCAGATAAAGTTGAATCCAAAATTGTGTTGTTTTGGGCTTATGGGGACACTATAAAAGTTCATCACCATTATGTTACAGTATTAGGCAAAAGTTTAAATGGGGCAGCAGCACGGTGGCTAAGTGGGATAGCACTGTTGCCTCACAGCGAGAAGGTCCTGGGTGTGATCCCCAGGTGGGGCGGTACGGGTCCTTTCTGTGTGGAGTCTGCATGTTCTCCCCATGCGTGGGTTTCCTCCGGGTGCTCCGGTTTCCTCCCACAGTCCAAAGACATGCAAGTGAGGTGAATTGGAGATACAAAATTGTCCATGACTATGTTCGATATAACCTTGTGAATTGATGAATCTTGTGTAACAAGTAACTACCGTTTCTATCATGAATGTAACCAAAGAGTGTAAAACATGACATTAAAATCCAAATAAACAAACAAACAAAAGTTTAAATATGCTAATACTTCCTCTACAGCTTTCTTACAGACTTTACCATAGTAGGGCACGATTGTGATTATTTGCTAAATTCAACATATTGAACAAAGAAAATAAAATGTGTCATGAGTCACTGCACATTTATTATTTTATGCTCTTTGTAGATTTGTTTTAACTTTTTTTGACTGACAACTAATTCTGAGAAAATCAACAAGTTGTGCAGGGATTATGCCACTTTAGGATTTGCTTAACGCTGAGGGGTTAATTGTCCTTGGGTCAGAGGAAAATAAAGCTAAAAGCCAAATATTAAAACAGTGGGCAAGTAATTAAAATGTGTATCTGAAATGTTTAAAGTAACAAACTTGTGAATTTTCATCCAAGATTTACCAGAAAACATAAGGGTAAAGACAAAAATTGCTGTGCTGTACTGTATGCTATAAAATGGGATTTTAGTGGCAAGTTATTTTGTCCTAGCATATCTGCAATATCTTTAAAAGTTTGCTATGCCTTGTGTCTTATTCACTATGGGAGTTTGTGTACAGTATGAGTCACTTGGCAATAACCAAACGTGGGCTCACAGTAACCCAAATACTTAATACAGTGGTACCTTGAAACTTAAGGTCAATTGGAGTGATGTTGAGCTTTAAGGTATTTTTTCCCCATAAGGATGTATGCGAAACCTGTTAATGCGTTCAATGGTCCTGTGAGGCTGCATATACAGTAATGTGAAAAAGTTAGGACACTCCATGAAAACCTTTGTCTTTTTGAACATATTTAAACATATGGACATTTGAGCTTTATTCAATTCAATTCAACTTTATTGTCATTATACAATACAGGGTTGTACAGTATAACGAAACACTGTCAGGCTACATCTCCAGTGCAGACAACGAAAGACAATAGTGCAAAGACAATGGGGGAGGGGATGGGATGGGGGAGGTTACCAAAAATTACCATACATAAGGTGCATAGACAAGGTGCAACGACAATACAAGGTGAACAGTACTGAGAGATGGAGCTTATATAACTAAACAAAAATTGTTAAACATTACTTTTAAACACAAGTTGTAAAATGTAATGAACAAAAATGGAAATTTATTGTGAGGAAAAAGTTAGGACTCCCCCTTATTTATTACTACTTAAAATGTCTAAAATTAGAATTAGAAAGCATTTGAGCACAAGAACCTTATACCAACTGTGAAGCATGGAGGTGGAAATGTCATGGTTTGGGGCTGCTTTGCAGCAGCAGGCCTGGCAAGCTCTCCATTATAGAATCCACAAAGAATTCTTCACTGTATCAGAGGGCGCTTGAGGAAAATGTAAGACCATCGTCCAGAAGCTGAAGCGGACCATGCAGCATGACACTAACCCAAAACATTACAGTAAATCCACCAAGGAATGACTCAAAAGAAAGAAATGGAGAGTTCTGAAATGGCAGTCAAAGCCCGGATCTTAATCCTATTGAGATGCTGTGGGGTAATTTAAAATAGGGGTAATTTAAAGTAATAAATAAGGGGGAGTCCTAACTGCGGAATATAAATCAGGGAAAGTTTAATATAAAAAGGGCGAAAACAGTGTACAAAATCAGGTAGAGTCCAAAACCAGCGAAAACCAAAACAGTAAACGGAAGACAACAAGGATTATACACGGTAACGGTTAGATTCAGTAATAAGGAGCGCAAACACGATCGGCAAAACGAGACACAAACAGAAGAGTTTAATTAAGGTTCACTGAATCAAACACCGCTGAACTGAATCAAAATACGGAGCCGATGAGCGCGATTAGGATTGGCTGGAAAGTAACGAATTACATTTACTCGCGTTACTGTAATTGAGTCGTTTTTTTTGTGTACTTGTACTTTTTAAAGTAGATTTTACAGCCTGTAATTTTACTTTTACTTAAGTAAGTTTTGTACTAAGAATTGTAATTCGCTACATTTTAAATCACATCTATTACTGAGTAAAAAAATCGCGTCTGGGAAACTGCTGCAGTGAATTCTGCGATAGGGAGTCGGATCTTTTGTCTCGGTTCCTTTTAAAGAGCCGTATGTATGTAATGACTCCCAAATGCACGAATCGGTTCCTTTATTTTGGCTTAAAGGGCCGTTCAATAGAATCAAATTATTCTACGACACATAATGGTGGTTAATACAGTTTGAAAGTTTTATGGGACTAAAATGACACATTACATATCCTTAAATGTTTAAAATGTTGTATCCACCCCCCAAATCACAAGAGGACAAAATCAAAGCTGAGCTGAGTGATCACTTGATGCCCCCCCAATGTAGATACTGATACAGACTCACTCAGTGGTGGAAACAGCACAGTACAGGCTCGTGTTCCTTTTAAGAAACCTGTGAAGAACTTTTTGTAGTTTTTTTCCTAATGTAAGGAGGTTCTGCTGAACATTATTTAAAATAAAAGTTGTTTGTGAGCTGTTCTTAGATATAGATAGATAAGGATATAGATAATTTAGATCTATTTTGTTTTAAGTATTGTTAATTATTGTGATATCGTTATTGTTATAAAGTTTGAGTCCCTTAAAAGGATAATTATAGGTGGTGCTGTTACTATTTTTGCACTTCTGCAGCCTTTAATTACAATGCAAAAAAAGTAATTTGAGTCTTATTTTAATTGCATTATACAAGAACAAAAAAAAAAATCGAAATTGTAATCGACAATCGGATATAATTTTAAAATAATCGAGATTTGTTTTTTTGCTAAATCGCCCAGCCCTAATTTGAAACGGGCTGTGCATGCAAGAAACCCCTCAAACCTCACACAGCTGAAGAAATTCTGCATGGAGGAGTGGGACTTTCTCCCAGTCGATGTCAGAGACTGGTAGATGGTTATAGGAAACATCTAATTGAGGTTATTTCAGGACAAAGGGAGAAATACCAGCGATTAGGGCATAGGGTGTTCTAACATTTTCCTCACAATAAATTTCCATTTTTGTTCATTACATTTTACAACTGAAGTTTAAAAGTAATTTTTTCAGTTTTATTTGTTTAGTAATATAAGCTGCATCTCCCAGTGCTGTTTAAATGAAGCTCAAATGTCCATACGTTTAAATATGTTTAAAAAGACAAAGGTTCTAATGGGGTGTCCTAACTTTTTCACATGACTGTATTTTAGGCTTATGTAAAATAATGGGGTTGTTTTTGACATTTATTCACTGAAAATAACACAAATATAACAACTTAAAATTCATAATATATAAATTTTATAATGTATAATATAAAAACAGTTAAAATTCAATAAAAAAAAATACAATAAAACCTGCATTTTATCTTTACTTCTTTATTGTTTCTTTCTACTTTTTAATTGTGGAGATGCTCGATTTTGGAATACCGTATTCCGTTCAGTAAAGGCCCATTCACATGAGAAGTGGCAAAATGGCTTTTGCGCTGACTGTGCCATAATTTACTATGGAGTGTGCCAGTGCACAAAGCTTAACGTAAAGCTGTAGATGTACTAATACAGGTCACTGAGTACACTTTTTAATTAAAGTTACATCTTACATCTAAAATCCTTTTATGTTTCAGCAAATCTTACTGTACTTACTTTTTATAAGCTAATTTACCTTATATTGTCTTTAGTTTTGATTCTTTGTAAAGCATTTTATCCTTCTGGTTTTAATTTTATGTTCTTTTAATCGTAACTATATTTGCAAAAAGCCTTCCTGAGGTTCTAGATCTCAGTATTGTTTAAATGCTTTTCTTCATTTTTCTTTATGTAAAGCACTTTGAATTGCCACTGTGTATGAAAGGTGCTATTAAAATAAACTTGCCTTGACATTATATGACAATTAATTGAAGGTCTGTGTGTGTGTGTCAGGCATCATAGATAGCCAGATATTTTGTTCACTAGTGCAGGATAATCTTTTTCTTTTAAAACTTAATGTCAGCATATGCAGGTAAAGCAGAAACCTGGAAAGTGAAAGAAAAACCTTCATTGTGCTGTGACGTGATGACTGACTGACTGATTTCAACGAACAGATTGTTGCATTGTTGCTAATTGTATTTTAAAAATGTTCATTTATTGAGACATATTGAGAAGAAAATGGGACGGTGTTGGACATGTGGGTCAGTCGTAGAGAGGGAGGAATATAGGATGCAATATCAGACATGTCCGGCTTATAACCGACAGATGGCCAGTGCTCTGTTCTCTCTGTTTTGTACACACACACACACACACATTTATCAAATTCATCTCTAAGCTTTGTGGAGGGCCCAGTTTTACACAGAGCCTCTTTTCATGAGTTCAGGCAGCCAGCTGCAGCATCCAACTGAACAGAGTAGAGAGACAGAAAGGGAGAGTGAAAGAAAATACAAGTACGCTATCTGAACAGAGGAGAGCTGAATAGGGTGAGAAAACGGGAGCACAGATGCTTGTGCACAGGTTATAAGAGAGAGTGAAGTGTAGAGGAGGGAAAAAGAGCGGGGTGGGGGTGGGGGTGGGGGGGGGGGGTTATTGTGACTCAGGCGGTAGAGGTCAGGTCCAGATCAGATGCACTAGTGTGGCACTAGGCATTGTGTGTGTGTGTGTGTGTGTGTGTGTGTGACAAACTCACTGCATTGCAGGGTGTTTTTCAAGAAGTCTGTCATAATGACCAGCATTCATGCATTAACATCTTCAGGCGTCTTGTGTGTTTGAGTGTATTTGTGTGTGTTGTGAAGGTGCAAGCTATCTTCCAAATAGAAACACAGTTGTGTGCCACGGTTGCTGACTGGCAAAAAATTTATGTATTGCTACATTTTAAACAGCACTACAAAGGAAAATTGTAAGAGAAGGGAAAGTAGAGGAGTGTTTATTGGACCTTGGCTTATGAAAATAACTAGTGGTTGTTAATATGGCACAAACATCAATTTTTATTTCATGTCATGTTTTTATCACTTCTTCGTCCGGGTCAGGATTTCGGTGTGTGCGACTTCCCCAAAATCACTGGGCCCTGTGCAGCAACCCCAATCAGGATGCCAATCCTGCAGCTTTCAGCGTGTGCCAGGTGTTACACTGATTCAGAAATGCATAATGCAGCTATGACCTGCAGAGGAAAAAGTTTTTGCTTTTATGTAATTATTATTAAAACTTTGCATATGTGGATCTGTGTGACTTTTTTTTTTAACCAAAATTATGTACATATTTTTGCATTATGCTTCAGTATGAGGGAACAACTTTACTTTCTATTTTACTACACTAATAATGTCGGAAAAAGCATTATACCGAAAGTCAAGTGAAATGTATTTGTATAATACTTTTTAGAATAGGCATTGTCTTAAAGCAGCTTTACAGATCCAGGGCCAATAAACCAAAAGCCCCTGTTGAACAAGCCAAAGGCGACAATGCCAAGGAAAGATTTTCTTAAAATTACAGCAAGAAACCTTGAGAGGAACCAGACTCAGCAAGGACCCATCCTTCCTGGGTAGCCTGGAGGATAATTTAAATGAATTAGAATTAAACCATTGTTGGCACAGCAGTCTTGAACACTGCAGCCTTCAGCCTCAGGTGGGTTCTCATCAATAGGGGAATTTGGCACACTTTTACACCAGATGCCCCTCTTGATGCAACTTTCTTATTTATCTTAATTTGGGACTAGCACTAATAGTGCACTGATATTTGTCCCCCAAATAACTAGGTTCACTTAATGCCATGCAAGTTCTGTATTAGTAAGTCTAGCTCGGGATTTAAGCCCCTGGAGCATTTTTCTATCAGCATGGCTCTTACTGTTACCGTTATTTGGCCAAATAATTCACTAAAAGAATTTGCTGAAGGGCTGAGAAATAGGGTTATGATGGGGTCAAAAAAAGTTTTTTAAGTCTTTTAAATAATTCACCAGTCTAACATAAAGATGCTGACAAAGTTTTGAAACAACAAATTTGGGTTATGTGATAATTTTTTTTTAATTTTGAATGTAATTTATAGAATCTATTGAATACAGTCTGTGGGGTGGGGTTTTAATCTGGGCTTCTGGGGTTTTAATCTGGGCTTCTGGGGTTTTAACCTGGGTTTCTGGACCTCTGTGGCAACAAAATCACCTGCTGTGCCACTGTGCTGTCACTCCTGAATTAATTTTCACATCTGGTGTACATAGTGAAATGCAGTAATCCATACTGTACTTTGTGTAGTATTACAAAGAGAGCAAATGTGTCAGTAATAGGCTTGAATTCTTTCGGCTATGAGGCATTTTGAATGAAAGACAGACACACTTTATTTACTTATACATTTTGAGACCAATCTTTAAGTTTTATAAATAAAAAAAAAACTACACTTTTTCTTTTGCTAGTTTGGATTTGTCTTTTCTTTTTTCTTTTTTTAAACACTTTATTCTGATGAGGGTTGTTGCAGGTCTGCTTCCAACATAGGGTTGCGCAGGAATACCCTGGACATTGTGCCAGTCCATTGCAGGGCTTCAGCCATCCTCTCCTTTGACATAGCTAATTGGAATGTGGCAGCTGTTCAAGAGCCATGTCCTTCTGCGTTGCTGTTTTGGCAAATTTACTCCAGGTGAAAGTCTTTTAAATATATCACAGTTTCTTCCTCTCACACTTGAAATTGGTCTTTGATTTGGTTGCCCTCTGTTCATAGGATTTAGGCTAATTCTGTGGCAATAACGCAACAGGTTATGTGCAAAACCAATTCTAGTTAATATTATATGGTGATATCGATTCAGCTTGGTTTTGGTTGGAGGAAATTGGACGTCTATTCCAGGAAATGTGACTGCTGCTCATATGGATTATGGGAGAACACCTTTCAGCTGCCATTGACCAATAAGTCAAGTCACCTTTATTTCTATAGCACATTTAAAAGACAACATGTGTCAACCAAAGTGCTGTACAGTACATTAAAATCATGTATAAATACCACTCAACTAAGTCATAAAATAAGTCATGTATTATTTTAATGAGATATGTCATTGGTAGACTAACCATTATAGTACAGCACATTCAAATGTGAAATTAAAACTTCCTTCTTTAGATATTAACTTCACACTATAATGCATGCAGTTGGGTTTGACTGCTTACCTGAAGCAGTTTTACCTATAACAGCATTGAGGTTTGTTGAGGCGGACAGTTGGTTTGCATCAGATAATTTACCTGATGCACATTTATATTTTATTTTTTTATATTTCATAGGTGTGTTGTACTGTATGTTTAAGTGAATCTGTATAACATAAATAATAATGTATGACAGGGTGCATAGTCATAGAAAAACACTTTACGACAGTGTAGTTTGGTTTAGCCCTGTTGTAAAACTGTGAAAAACGTGAAAGTGATGTGTCCTGTACAATCAGTTTAGAGTTTAAAAAAAGACATGTAAAACAGATTATATGGCTTTTACATTACTGATGTTCTCCAGTCATTTTTAGATTTCTGATGAAATTCAGGATGGAAAAATAAATCCTCATTTTGTCATAAAATACTGTACCTGTTTTTTTTGGCTTTCCTGTTGAAGCTTTAGTGTGAAGTTCCTATTTTTACCATCCGGGCTTGGGTCAGGTTGCTTATAGCTTCATGTGTGAATTTGTGGCGTGTGTTTTTTCCATTCAGGATGCTGGTTGTTTAAGCCAACACCTGTAAATATCATACATAGGTTTTTGATGGTGGGTGAGGTAAAATGTGTCAGTCGGTGAGTACATGTGTAAGCACACTTTGTAACCTCTACCCAAATCTAAATATATTAATTAGGAAGTAATAGTCAACATACTGACTGTGTAAGCAGAAAAAAAACCAATTAGGAGTAGCTGGTGTCTAGACCACATATACATTATAAGGTCAAAAGTATCTACAAACCCTACTAATTTTGAGTCCAGGTATTTAAGCCACATTTCTTGCTAATAACTAAATATATTAAAAAATGTTTGGTGTAGAGGAACTCCTTAGAAAAGCCTGCGCAGAGAACTGACCATAACTCCATTAAACACCTTTGGGAGGAAATAAGAGCCAGACTGAACATCCGTGCCTAACTGTACAATTACTTTTTTCATTAAAGTATCACAAATTCCTGCAGACACATTTTTTGAAAAACTTTTCCAGAACAATTTTTCTTTAACTGCAACTGGTGGGGTAATGTTGTATGAAGCCCTATTTAATTTTTAAAATTTGCATTTTGCTTCCTTCTTCCCTTTTTCTTTACTCTCACACCCCCTGACATGTGAAGTTATTGACTGTTTCCTTTCAGTAGTCATGCAAACAGAGGATCACGCCATGGCCGTATTCTTCTGCTCCTTTTGCTGCACCTCAGCCAGCACATGAACAAAAATTTTACAATATAATTAAAACCATCAACTAAAAATCCTAACTGACCAGGTGCCTACACAAGCATGAGTGGCTCTATCAAAGGGGAAGTGATACCAAGAGATTTCTCATTTGGGGTCTGCACAGAGACGGGGAATAATAGAGATCAGTGCATCACTCTCCTGACACGGTACTTACTCACTGTGATCCTGCCTCATGCAGGTGAAAGAAACGATTAGCTACTGTAAGAGTAGGGGTCTGCAGTAGTAGAGGATAGACAAAGCGGTAATTAGGTATGACTAAATTGGGAAAAAAAATGCATTAATAGAATTTTAACAACTAAATATTGGAATTTTTACCATACATTGCTATGAAGTAACTTGGCTTGCTTTCTCATGGTGCACATTGAGTAGTGCACATTGTGTGATATTTGGAACACGGCAGCTCCCCTTTTCCTTTAGTAAACTATTATCACAAAATGTTGAATGTACACTGTAAAGCAATCCTTTAAAAGCTCATTCTCAGTTTTTTTTTTTTTTTTTTTTTTTACTGGCTGCTTCTAATCATTCGACTAAGTTATTCTTAGGGTGGTGCTTGCATGGCTGTATGGCAGAATTCTTTAAATATGCAACTTTTAAGGTCCAGTTACTGACCAATGAGTAGGGAAATTGGGTTTGGGGAGCGGTGCCACTACATGCGCGACCTTCAAGTGTACTAGTGTACTTCTAGCATATTCAAGACATCATACTTAAACTTCATATTGCATAGTGTTCACTGAGCATTACATGCATAACAAAAAAGGCACATTTGTAAGTGCTGCCTGCTTAAAGCTACATTTAGGCATGCAATATAAATGTTGTCACGTGGCAAGTATAAGCTAACCTAATTTACTAATCTTAGATTAAGTCAAGTCAAGTCAACTTTATTTATATAGCGCTTTTTACAATATACATTGTCTCAAAGCAACTTTACAAAATCCAGGACCAACAGATACAAAAACCCCTGTTGAGCAAGCCGAGGGCGACTGTGGCAAGGAAAAACTCCCTGAAAATTACAGGAAGAAACCTTGAGAGGAACCAGACTCAACAGGGCCCATCCTTCATGGGTGGCCTGGAGGATACTTTAAATAAATACACGATTTACACAAATCATACAAACACAGAATTAAATGATCTAAAAGTTATAACTGGTAATAAATAGATAAATAAATAATAATAGAGTTGTTATCCGCTCTAGTCTTCAATAAAGTCTGTAGTGATTTCTTGTCGTTGCAATTACTCCAGACCCGTCACATCTGACAGGAGCAGCATCGTTGTCCCGGCAGTCTCGACTTCAATCCTTAACCTCGGCGGGTAAACAGGTTTCCATCAGAATGCCCTCGGGGTAAAACAACAGAGAATGTAGTTAATAATGTACAATGCTAGTTGACAAACAGTTTTACAGAGAGTTTTAGACTCCGGCAGCCCTAATTATTACAGCATAACTAAAAGGGAGAGCGAGCAGGTAACAAGGTCATGAAGGCTTTCACAGGACATCAGCGCCCACCTCTCCTACCCAAACCAGAGTGATTGGACAAGAGAGGCAGAACGACAGCGACCCAACATCCCTGATCACCACAAGTTTCTATGACCAAGAACCCCCAAGCTCTGCGCCTTTGTCTATATTAATCAAAAGCCTGAGAAAATAAATATGTTTTCAGTCTAGACTTAAACATTGAGACTGTGTCCGAATACCGAACAGAGGCAGGAAGATTATTCCAAAGTTGTGGAGCTTTGTAAGAAAATGCTCTTCCACCAGCTTTGGTCTTTTTAATTTTAGGAACTATAAGTAACCCTGCATCTTGTGAACGAAGTGGACGTGCTGGGTTGTAGTAATTAATAAGCTCACTCAGATACTGTGGAGCCAGACCATGTAGCGCTTTATAGGTTAGTAAAAGTATTTTGTAATCAATGCGAAATTTAACTGGCAGCCAGTGTAGAGATGATAGAACAGGAGTGATATGATCAAATTTTTTAGTTCTAGTTAGCACTCGAGCTGCTGCATTTTGAACTAACTGGAGTTTGTTTAAGGATCTACCAGAGCATCCACTTAGAAGAGCATTACAATAATCTAACCGAGAAGTTATAAACGCATGGATCAGTTTTTCGGCGTCATTAACAGATAGTATATTTCTTATTTTAGAGATATTACGCAAATGATAGAAAGCAACTCTAGTAATATTATTAATGTGTGTATCAAAGGAAAGATCTGAATCTATTGTGACACCTAAGTTTTTTACATCTGGGCTGGGAGTAACAGAGAACGTGTTTAAGTTTAGCACCAGGTTAGACAACTTGTCTCTTGCAGCTTTAGAGCCAACAAGTAAAACCTCAGTTTTATCTGAATTAAGTAAAAGAAAATTACACGACATCCAGTTTTTTATGTCGTTTACACAATCTTCTATCTTACTGATTGTGTCAGTATCATTTGGTTTGGCTGATATATACAGCTGTGTGTCATCTGCATAGCAGTGAAAGTTTATGCCATGTTTATGAATAATTTCACCTAGTGGAAGCATATAGAGTGTAAATAATAGCGGTCCAAGTACCGACCCCTGTGGAACACCACACTTTACTTTTGTAGTTTCCGAGCATTTATTATTTACATAAACGAATTGAGATCGGTCAGTCAAATATGATTTAAACCAAGAGAGTGCGAGTCCTTTAACACCTACTGTATTTTCTAGCCTCTCCAGTAAAATGTTATGATCGACCGTATCAAACGCTGCGCTAAGATCTAATAGAACAAGAAAAGAGACACATCCATTATCAGAAGACATTAACAACTCGTTAACTACTCTAATTAATGCGGTTTCGGTACTATGATTGGGTCTAAATCCTGATTGAAATTTTTCATGAATACAATTTTCATTCAAATAAGAACATAGCTGTTTGGAAACGACTTTTTCTAATATCTTTGAGACAAAAGGAAGGTTTGAAATTGGCCTATAATTAGATAAAACATGTGGATCAAGATTAGGTTTTTTAATCAGGGGTTTAATAACAGCACTTTTAAACAATTTAGGTACATATCCAAGGCTAAGGGATGCATTGATTAATGTAAGCAGGGGCTCTACAATAGCTGGGAGTAAATCTTTAAGTAAACGAGTTGGAACAGGATCGAGTATACACGATGATGACTTCGATGATTTAATCAACACAGTTAGTTCATTTTGGGAGATTGGATTAAAGGAATTTAGTTGGATTAACTCGTTACTATTATCACCAATGCTGCTCGGAGTGAGTTTATACTTAACATTGGCAAGTGACACACTCTGACTCTGAAGTCGTATTTTTTCTATCTTGTCATTAAAGAATTTTAAAAAATCATCACTGGTACAGTCAGGCGGTATATTAGATTCAGTTTCATTGACGTTTTTAGTTAATTTGGACACTGTCTCAAAAAGGAATCTAGGATTGTTTTTATTTTTCTCTATTAGGGATGAATAATATAAAGATTTAGCTTTTATAAGTGCATGTTTATACTCAGTTAGAGCATCTTTCCAAGCAATCTTATACACCTCCAGTGTAGTGTGACGCCACTTACGTTCTAATTTCCGTGCTGCTTGTTTAAGTGCGCATGTGTGGTCATTGTACCATGGAGCAAGTTTTTTCTCCCTAATCAGTTTAGTTTTGAGTGGGGCTACGTTATCTAAGGTTGTGCGCAGTACGGTCTCTAGGTTTTGAGTTGCCTGATCTAGTTCTTTAGGTTCTGATGCTGATATATTTGGTAATTCTGGTAGGCAGTTTATGAACGCTGCTGCAGTTGCAGATGTAATAGTGCGCTTACATTTAAAACGATTTGGTTGCTATATATTATTGGACATGGACACTTCATATATTAGTAGGGAGTGATCAGAGATTAAGTCATTCTGTGGTATAATTTCCAGGTTGTCTATGTTTATACCATAAGTAAGTATTAAATCTAAGGTATGTTTACAGCGGTGAGTGGGTCCTGTTACATTTTGGGTGATGTCTAAGGATTCTAAAATAGAATCAAACGCAATTTTGAGTGGATTACACTTATCCTCATAATGAATATTAAAGTCACCAACAATTAGAGCTTTCTTAGTTGATAAGGACCAGGGGGTCGATAAACAGTAACCAGTTTAAACATACTATTTTTATCAGATGAACATTTAATGGTTATGTCAGAGATAAGAACTTCAAACGAGTTTGTTATGGGAGTTGATTTTACAGTAAGACCTATGTCTTTATCATAAATTGCGGCTATTCCTCCACCACGACCGCTAAGACGTGGCTTATGTTCATAACTGTAACCCGGAGGAGATGCTTCATTTAAACCTAGATACTCATCAGGTCTAGCCCAGGTCTCGGTTAAACACAGGGCACTAAGACAATTATCTGTAATTATTTCATTTACAATTACTGTTTTGCATGCAAGTGACCTGATGTTTAGAAGTCCTAACTTTAGTTTAACTTTACTAGGGTTTTCATGATGCTCATTTAGATTAATTTTAATTAAGTTATTATGACATACTTTTTGAATTTGTTTTGGCTTACACCTGCCACGGTAAACAGACACAGTCTCAATGGTTTGTGACCTAAGGATTCCGGGTGACGTCCGATGGCGACTCGCAGACAGTCGGTTAGGCCTGTTAGTCTGCTGCCTGGTCTTGGCTCTGGATAGTCATTTAACACTATCTGCCGCTACACTAACGCGGTGGTAAAGCCTGTCACCTATGCTGCAAGAAATGCGAGCAGCACCCTCCCACGTGGGGTGGACACCATCCCGCTTCAAAAGACCAGGCCTTCCCTCAAAGGTGGACCAGTTATCTACAAAATCGATGCAGTTTTCTGAGCACCATTTAGACATCCAGCGGTTCAGCGACAACAACCTGCTGTAGGTTTCGCCACTGGGTCGAATCGGTAAGGGGCCAGAGCACACTACTGCCTCAGACATCGACCTAGCTAACTCACACACCTCTTTAACATTACTCTTAGTAACCTCAGACTGCCGTAAACGAACATCATTAGTGCCGACGTGGATAACAATCTTCGAAAATCTACGATTAGCATTAGCCAGCACTTTCAGGTTTGCTCTGATGTCAGGCGCCCTGGCCCCCGGAATACAAGTGACTATGGTTGCTGGTGTCTCTATGGGGGTTGCAATACGCACGTGTCGGAGCTGAGAATCTCCTATAACCAGAGCACTTACATTAACAGGCTTCTCAGCGGGTGGCTCACTGAGTGGGGAAAACCTGTTGGACACGTGCAACTGAGATGGTCGGTGCTTTTCCCTACGACTATGTCGCCGAGACGTCACCCAGTCGCCCCGCTGTGAGGGCTCTAATGCCGGAGTCTGGGGTTCTGTACCTGAACTGCTGGCATTCGGGACTGCTACAGCTGAATCTAAGCCCTCACTAGTAGTAGTCTGTTCTAACGCCCGAATGCGCCCTTCTAACACTGAGATCTTCTCCGTTAGACTAACCACTAATCTACACTTATCACATGTAAAGTTATCACTAAACACGGAGAAGGAATAACTGAACATATTACACTCGGAACATGGATACAAAGCTCCTGCTGGGGCCATAGTAACAAAGAAATGTACTTAGCTTTACAAGATGAGTTGGAGATGATGTTTATGTTGGATTCACCGGCGCTTCTGCTGGTAGTCACAGAAGAACGGCTTTAATTCCGGATGAAACAGGCGATGATGAGCTGGAATACAAAAACCACCAACCAAAGCAACACAAATGCGCTTCGTTCGGACAAAAGCGGCTGTAATTCTAAAGGAGAACGGTGTTATGCGCTGGTGTACAAAACAAATAAACGCGCTTCCTACGAACAGAAACGGTTATAACTCCCCACAAAACACAGGTGTTTTAAGAGCTGAAATACAGAACACAACCAAACACAAGCAATCAAACACAAACGCGCTTCGTTCGGACAAAAGCGGCTGTAATTCTAAAGGAGAACGGTGTTATGCGCTGGTGTACAAAACAAATAAACGCGCTTCCTACGAACAGAAACGGTTATAACTCCCCACAAAACAGAGGTGTCTTAAGAGCTGAAATACAGAACACAACCAAACACGAACGCGCTTCGTGCGGACCGAAAACGGTTTTAATTCTGGATAATTATGATGTTTATGCGCTGAAGTACAAAAACAAACAAAACCGGCTTCGTTCGGATGCCGGTAGCAGAAGTTTCCTAGTTTCCAACACAGCACGAATTTACGTTAGTAAACACAAGCGCTTTTTTACGATAAACAAAATAGAACTAAATCAACAACACACGGAAGATTAACGTATAAATTATATGTTTAAAACATACGTATATAAAAAGTTATTTAGCTAAAGGCTACAAACAAACAACTAGGCTAGCGGCTTCGTTCGGATGCCGGTAGCAGAAGTTTCCTAGTTTCCAACACAGCACGAATTTACGTTAGTAAACACAAGCGCTTTTTTACGATAAACAAAATAGAACTAAATCAACAACACACGGAAGATTAACGTATAAATTATATGTTTAAAACATACGTATATAAAAAGTTATTTAGCTAAAGGCTACAAACAAACAACTAGGCTAGCGTCTCAGCGTGCGTACCACCGGAAGTGATCTAAAAGTGATCTAAAAAACACAATCCTGTGTAAGGATTGTACTATTACCAGTTTGG
Source organism: Trichomycterus rosablanca (assembly GCF_030014385.1). Lineage (NCBI taxonomy): Eukaryota > Metazoa > Chordata > Actinopteri > Siluriformes > Trichomycteridae > Trichomycterus > Trichomycterus rosablanca. Next base: position 26,412,025 of record NC_085994.1, on the reverse strand, counting down.
TGCTGATGAAAACTGATGTTTCTTTCTTTGAGAAGTTTATATTATTTGGCCTATGGAGTTTTTGTTTGCAATCAGTATATAAGCTAATGCTATTGACATAGCAGACTGGGAGTAGGCACTGTTGAACATGAAAGCAGTCAGCAGGAAAGATCTCCAGTAGTGCACCTTGGTAGAATGACCTGAACTGGTGAACAGACTGGACAAGATTTCCACCTTTGCTTAACACAATGTCTAAGATATTAAGACCCATTAGACAGTTTTGTGGAAGGTCTTACTGATGCTAATATCATGATACTAAATGTTATGGGTATCAGCAGGAATCAGTGATTGGATTGTTAAAATGTGTTTTATGGCAATCGTTTCATTTCTTCACCTAATTAAATACATAGTAATGTATGGAAATTATAATAAAATAATTAGCAACACAGGTTTGAATCCATTTACCATTTAATAGTGTCAAACTATTGCAGGTCTCCGGACATAGCCAATCATGTGTCAGACATAGCCAATCATGTCTGTGTAGATGCCTGGCTGGCCGATAGAACTTCTGTACTTCTGTTGTTCAAACTTAAATCTCAGACATGATGGGGTAGTGTAATACCCTGCTGTGTGTATATAAACTTTTATATAATTGTTTCATCTGATCTATTTAAGTCTAAATAAATTAAGTAAATTAAATTGTACAAAATATTGGGCTCAGTTAAATCTGTATTATTAATGTAACCTTCACACTTTTTTCTACATTATGTATGACTATACATAGTTGCAAAATAATTATAAAATTTTTATATATATTGTATACATTTATGTACTGTATACAGTAAAACACATTTAATAACATCCAAAAATAAATAAAATTGCCAAAATGTTAAAATGGTCAAAAAGAATAAATAAAAAATTTGCCCCAAACAAATTACAAACCAAAAGGCCATGTTGGGCAATATCTCACTGATATAAAACTAAACACGTTTACCAATCTAAAAACATGATGAGTTTTCTTTAGTCTACCATTTTCTTTAGAAATCTATGCATGTCTTTAACCTCTAGGAGGTTGAAGTTAAATGTCTCTATAAGCATCTAAGTTATGTCATCCTCCTGCAAAAACGTGCTCATTTTTTCCACTAGTTTTGGAGCTTCATCTTTTGCCACAGTATGCGTAATTTGATTCTTAAAACAAATTAAACAAAACATAAAGAAATATTAATTATACAGTTATCCATAATGCATAATGTAATAATATTTTTAAGATCTTTTAATATATTTTAATATCTTTATGTATTAAAATAAGTACATACATTTAATACACATACAACAATAACTGCATCATTTAAATGTCTATTAAAATGATGCTGAATTCTAGGGCAGGGCATAAAGAAAAGTGGTACAAATTGCTACATGTGCACTGTTTTACTATCCACCAAAAAGCAACATCAGTAGTTGAAAGGTTACCTAGCTATTGTCAAGTGTTAATATTACTAATAGGATGATAACTGCATTTACAAAATAAACAAGGCAAACAAGTTGTACAATGTTCATATGTCACCTAAATAAAATTTACATTAGCTACAAAATATGATCAACAAATACTACAAACCGTTCAATAAAAGCTACCGTATTACTCTGATTCCTACTCAACGATCGTCTTATTTTGGTTCCTTGGCAGAGTGTACTGACATCATAATTGGGCTAATAGTGCATCTCTGAAGCCAGACCAAGTATTCAGTATTGTAATATTGTAAAGATCTTTTGCCATCTACCAATCTGATACACACATGTAAGACTAGAATTTGTATTAAGTGTGATCTTACGTGTAAGATCTTGTTAGGATTTGCTGCTAGATGCTAGAGTGCTGCAGTATTTACTGTTGGCCAATCAATAATATTGAAAAAGTACAACCATGTTGATTAGTTGTAAGATTGCCACACCCCTTGTAGGTCACAAACAGGTCAAAGTAAATAAACACACACAAGCTGTGTTACCAAGTGTTTTAAAAATGTTCTGTTTTTATATTGTGTAGTTATGAGCCAAAATTTTTATTTAAGCAACATTGGATCTGGTCTGATATATAAGTATGCAAAGCAAATATTGGTCTGGTTTCCAAAAGGAGGCTGTTCATATTAATCTAACCACCTTCTGTACTTGTTAGTCAGAAAAAATCTTTTTTGGCTTCTTTTAAATATAAATCTGTCCAAAAATGTTAACCCATAAAATATTTTGGCCTCTTTTTGCATCGTCCCAATATGGATATACTCAATTTTCTTTTTATTAAATTTTTTTCTTCCAATTCTCTTCTGCTGCTGGAGACCCCTATCGCATCTGAGGAGGGTATTATTGCCTGACACACACTCCCTTCGACACATACGCAGTCCATTGATCCCTTTATATTTACCCTTACTGTGGTGGATTTGCATGTGAGAGGCCAGTCTCGCGCTGAAATTTGCATTCCTCCACTTTCTGTACAGTTGCTTCAAAATCAGGTTCATTTTCCAAGATCAGGTTGGTATTTTGTTTTTTGGTATTAAAACAGACTGATTGTGTGCATGATGTGTAAATATGTGTGTATGGGGGGTCTGGCTGAGTGTATTTTTATGAAGGATGAAAATCAGATAAGAGTGGAAGAGGATTACTTTGGTGTGTGGAGCTAATAAATGTATGGCTCATCAGTAGCCTGTGCTGTAGCATGATAGATATTGATAAGTGGAGATGTGCTGTATTACACCAGAGCTGGGTGTGTGTCTAAGTGTGTGCATGATTTGACACTGATATGTTAACACACATGCATTGTTGGCATAATTTTTTCCCTCAACCAATTTAGTTAAATTTACCCAGTAACTGGTTCTTTTTTTCACCTGACAGCCACCATTCTAGAAGAGTAAGGCCTTCTCTGTAACTCTTTTAGCCAGCCACAGCCTGTTAATGGGCATGCGTGGTTTTTGGGCAGATCAACAGGCCTAGAAGGATTGTGCTATCTGTCCTCAATAATACAAAAAAAGACAGGAATACCCACCCTCAAACCCTGAGAGCAGGTTCACTTAGCTAGCAGCTCCCGACCACAGATGGCTTGTGACATCATCTAGGGTTAAATTAATGACCCCTGAACAATAGAGCTAAAATTTTTTTGGCTAGTCTTTTTCATTCAGACTGCTTTCTCTCCCTCTTTGTTTTTCAGTGGTTGCTTATTTAACTTCCTCTCTTTAATAAAAAAATAGAGTAAAAAAATAGAATTTGAATTTGAGTGACGTTATTAAATCTTAAAGCTTTAAACTGTTTTTCTCTCATCAATTTGTTTGTCTTTTTCCCTAAACCCTCTTACTCTTCCCCCATTTTCCATGACCTGAAAAAAGAGAGAGAGCAAGCACTGGAGAAAAAAAAAAAAAAGATTCAGCTGTGAATGTGGTGGCACTGGTCAAATGAAAAGGACAGTTGAATTTGGTCAGTAGATGCCATTCTTCATGGCAGATCCTCTCAAGCTCTATCAGAATGGATGGTGAGACTTGCCATCAAGTCTCCCCATGGATGTTCACTGGGGTTTATTTTGAGCTTTAGCTCAACCACTTAATGACATTTACAGACCTGCCTTAACACTCCATTGTTGTTTTAGCTGTTTGCTTTGGGGTCACCGTCATTGAATGTCATTGTGAATGTGAACATCCACAGTCCATGTTTGAGCGGACTCTGGAGGAGGTTTTTTTCAATGATATTTTTGTATTTAACTGCATCCATCCAACTCTCAATACCAGTCTCCCTGTTCCTGATGCTGAGAACCACTCCCATAGCATGATTTTTTATAATAATAGAAAAAAAACCATGTTTTCTCTTTGACTAAATGTGTAAAGTATATGGGGATGGGAAAACGGTAATTCTATCCATTCGAAATCAAATTCACAAGAGAACAACTTGTGCAAAAAGGGGTCCAAATACTTTTTGAATCCACTGTATAATACAGACTTTCTAGTAGCTTTTGGAGCATGACTTCAGGTATTTTACTCAGAAACAAGAACGTTAGTTAGGTTAAAAAACTGAGTTTGGCTATTAAGGTGTGGCTTACAGCCAGCAATTCAGTTATTCTCAAATGTGTTAAGAACTCTAAACCCTTTAGTGTTAGAAAACACTAAACTACAGATAAAAGCCCTATTAAAACAACATGATGTTTGGCCACTTGGAGGTACCAGAATAGCTTCAGTGTACCTTGGATAGACATTCTGCTATTCTATGTCAGTAACTGTATCTTTCAAAAACATTTGTCTAGTTTGTGTTTTGATAGATTAATAAGGAACTTTATTGATCCCTGACAAAATTGTTTTAGTTGGGGTGAGGAGTTCAACACATCTGACAAAAAAATTCCATTGGTAACCTGTTTAAGATTTAGCAACTGTATATGATTTATAGCATATGATTTACATAAATTTTACACTCTAACCATTCGGTGAGCCCATATACTTTGTACATTAGGATATTGTCATATTAAAAGACATGACTCCAATCAGAGTAAGAATGTTTTATGATGTTGATTAGGTGATTAGACAAGTGGACTCAATGCCATGCCATGACCATGCCAGCAAAATGTCTTCCACAGCATCTGAGCTTTATTAATAGAACATTCTAATTTTAATATTTGTCTAGATGTTCGGGTGGGGCAGCAGTCTATCAAGCTAGCATATCACTACTGAAATCCAGGGTCAAATCTCAGTAGTACTTTCAGCTGGCTGTACACAGACATGATTCTGATGAGTCTGAGGGGGAAGGCCAAAGCCCTGTGATGTATTGGCATCCTGTTTAGGCTATGTCTAGCCAGCCTTGCACCCAGTCTTTCCTTAATAATACTGGACCCGCTGAAACCCTGACCAGGATAAAGTAGTTGATGCTAATGAGAAAAAATATAACAAATTAATATCTCTCTGTGCAATATGACTGTATAAGGACTCGACAATGCGACTACTTTATATTTGTACCAAAACACCCTGGACACCAGTCAATCACAGGACAACACAAACACACAAACAGTGACTACATGTAAAACAATACTTTCATCCATACACCAATCAAGCTGACATGCTACAAAGTAAAGGCATGAAAGTGATGTTATATAAGACTGTTTCGTTTTGTTAATGATCACAGTCATGCGAGTCAAAATCATAATGTCAGATCTGATACAATAACAGGTCTGGCATTTTTGGCCAAAACCAATATCATTTTAGGCCAGTATTAAATACAGACAATAGGTTTTTGATCCTTGGTCAGTGCCTGTGTGAGTGATTATCTTTGTCTGCTGTGTTTGGTGCTGTAATATAGGTAATCATTCTATAGAACTGGAAATTGATCACAGTGACGTGTTCATAGACCTTGAGAACATGATATGTGACCTGCACAGCACGCATACAGTGATGATTGATTTTTTGTCATTATTTGACCAGTGTATGTATGTGTGGTGTGTGTGTGTGAGAAAGAGAGAGATGCAGTAATTGGTTTGCAAGCCCTGGAGCCCTGCTCTCCCTGTGCGAATATTTTTTCAGCATCCTAGTGAAAGCTTTCAGCCTTTCTCTGTATCTCACACCATCTCTCTTACATCTTTCAGTTTTCTCTTTTCCACTCTCACATGTCTGTCCATTGCTTTTGTTATCAGTACACAGTCTACTTTCTATTCCGTGCTTCTTGCTTGTTTTAGAAACTTTTTTTATTGTGATGTAACATCACTGTCTTTTTCACCAAAGCAGACACAGACAGCTGCTGTTCATCTTCAGTGTTTGCACATTTAAATATACAGTGCCATCAGAAAGTATTCACACCCCTTAACTTTTTCCACATTTTGTTACGTTACAGACATATTCGAAATCCGATTTGAGTATAGTTTTCTTTTAAAAAGTCTACACGAAATAGCCCATAATGACAAAGTGAAAACATGTTTTCAGACGTTTTTTGTAAATCTTTTAAAAATGTAAACGTAATAGGTACATAAGTATTCACACCCTTTGCTATGACGCACAAAATTAAGCTCAGGTGCATCCAGTTTACACTGATCATCCTTGAGATGCTTCTACAACTTGATTGGAGACCACCTGTGGTAAATTCAGTTGATTGAACATAATTTGGAATGGCACACACTTGTCTATAAAAGGTCTCACAGTTGACTGTGCATAGAAACGAAGCAATGAAGTAAAAGAAATTGTCTTTAGACCTCCGAGACCAGATTGTGTCAAGGCACAAATCTGGGGAAGGATACAAAAAAAATTCGGCAGCATTGAAGGTCCCGAAAAGCACTGTGGTCTCCATTATTCGGAAATGGAAGAAGTTTGGAACCACCAGAACCCTCCCTAGATCTGGCCGCCCGACCAAACTGAGTAATCGGGGAAGAAGGGCCTTGGTCAGAGAGGTGAGTGGCTTTAGGAGCAGTCTGTGAATGTCGTTGAGTGGCCCAGCCAGAGCCTGGACTTGAATCCAATTGAACATCTCTGGAAAGACCTAAAAATGGCTGTCTACAGACACTGCCCATCCAACTTGACTGAGCTTGAGAGGATCTGCAGAGAAGAATGGGAGAAAATGCCCAAAAAGGTGTGCCAAGCTTGTACAGACATACCCAAGAAGACTTGAGGCTGTGATTGCTGCCAAAGGTGCTTCAACAAAATATTAAGCCATGGGTTTGAATACTTATGTACCTATTATGATTAAATGTTTACATTTTTAATAATAGGGCCAGTGATAGCTCAGTGGTTAAGGTACTGGACTAGTAAACAGAAGGTTGCCGGTTCAAGCCCCGCCACCACCAAGTTGCCACTGTTGGGTCCCTGAGCAAGACCCTTAACCCTCAATTGCTCATTGTGTTCCGCTCAATGTGTAAGTTGCTTTGGATAAAAGCGTCTGCTAAATGCTGAAAATGTAAATGTAATAAATTTACAAAAATGTCTGAAAACATGTTTTCACTTTGTCATTATGGGCTATTTCATGTAGATTTTTAAAAAAGAAAACTATACTCAAATCGGTTTTCAAATATGTCTGTAATGTAACAAATGTGGAAAAAGTGAAGGGGTGTGAATACTTTCTGATGGCACTGTATGTCATGGAATGAAGGTGTATGAAGGTGTTTAGTCCATAAATGCTGACTTTGGTTAAACATTGAGTGAGTGGGGCAGTAATAAATAAATGATTTTCCAATTTCCTACCAATAGTTCTGAGAGTGAGCATTGCTAGTTAAAGGTTACTCACCAGACATTTATCAGTAGGTCTTAATAATAAAAACAAACTATTAAAACACTACCAACTACAACAGTTAATCAGGCAGATACTAAACTACTTAAAATGCTATTTTTAATGTTTTTTTTATCATTGCATCTACAGTGGGGCCAAAAAGTATTTAGTCAGCCACTGATTGTGCAAGTTCTCCTACTTAGAAAGATGAGAGAGGTCTGTAATTTTCATCATAGGTACACTTCAACTATGAGAGACAAAATGAGAAAAAAAAATCCAGGAAATCACATTGTAGGATTTTTAAAGAATTTATTTGTAAATTATGGTGGAAAATAAGTATTTGGTCAATAACAAAAGTTCAACTCAATACTTTGTAACATAACCTTTGTTGGCAATAACAGAGGTCAAACGTTTCCTGTAAGTCTTCACCAGGTTTGCACACACTGTAGCTGGTATTTTGGCCCATTCCTCCATTCAGATCTCCTCTAGAGCAGTGATGTTTTGGGGCTGTCGCTGGGCAACACGGACTTTCAACTTCCTCCACAAATTTTCTATGGGGTTGAGGTCTGGAGACTGGCTAGGCCACTCCAGGACCTTGGAATGCTTTTTACGGAGCCACTCCTTTGTTGCCCGAGCGGTGTGTTTGGGATCATTGTCATGCTGGAAGACCCAGCCATGTTCCATCTTCAAAGGTCTCACTGATGGAAGGAGGTTTTGGCTTAAAATCTCACGATACATGGCCCCGTTCATTCTTCCCTTAACACGGATCAGTCGTCCTGTCCCCTTTGCAGAAAAACAGCCCCAAAGCATGTTGTTTCCACCCCCATGCTTCACAGTAGGTATGGTGTTCTTGGGTTCTTCTTCTTCCTCCAAACACGACGAGTTGAGTTTTTACCAAAAAGTTCCATTTTGGTTTAATCTGACCACATGATATTCTTCCAATCCTCTTCTGGATCATCCATATGCTCTCTGGCAAACTTCAGACGGGCCTGGACATGTACTGGCTTAAGCAGGGGGACACGCCTGGCACTGCAGGATTTGAGTCCCTCTCGGCGTAGTGTGTTACTGATGGTAGCCTTTGTTACTTTGGTCCCAGCTCTCTGCAGGTCCCTCCGTGTAGTTCTGGGATTTTTGCTCACCGTTCTCATGATCATTTTGACCCCACAGCATGAGATCTTGCGTGGGGCCCCAGATCGAGGGAGATTATCAATGGTCTTGCATGTCTTCCATTTTCTTACAATTGCTCCCACTTTTGATTTATTCACACCAACCTGCTTGCCTATTGTAGATTCACTTCTCCCAGCCTGGTGCAGGTCTACAATTTTCTTCCTGGTGTCTTTCGACAGCTCTTTGGTCTTGGCCATGGTTGAGTTTGGAGTCTGACTGTTTGAGGCTGTGGACAGGTGTCTTTTATACAGATAACGAGGTCAAACAGGTGCCGTTAATACAGGTAACGAGTGGAGGACAGAAGAGCTTCTTAAAAAAGAAGTTACAGGTCTGTTAGAGCCAGAAATCTTGCTTGTTTGTGGGTGACCAAATACTTATTTTCCACCATAATTTACAAATAAATTCTTTACAAATCCTACAATGTGATTCCCTGGATTTTTTTTTCTCATTTTGTCTCTCATAGTTGAAGTGTACCTATGATGAAAATTACAGACCTCTCTCATCTTTCTAAGTAGGAGAACTTGCACAATCAGTGGCTATGAAGAATACTGTAAGATACTGAGCTATAACAAATAAGTGGCGATCTTCCAGCATCTGTATAGCAGTGTACAGGCATCACATTTGCTTTATATTGTCTCAGTTTTTAGAGAAAGGGATGTGTGCATTAAAACTAGCTCTTGCTTTTCACATCTTATACATTCATCTGGGTAAACAGGTTTTCATCAGAACCACCTTGGGGTAAAAAATGAAAGTTGTAGTTAAAATGTGATATGAAATCATTAGGAGTAAAATGTCAGTTTTGTAGAGAACAACATGAGACTCCAGCACCCCTAACTATTACAGCATAACACAAAGGGCATCAGCTCCCACCCCCACCACAATTAACAAACTTGAGTGATTGGACAAGAGAGGCAGACAGCAACCCAACATCCTTGATCACCTCAAATTTCTAAGACCTAGAACCCCCAAGCTCGATCCTTTTGCCTGTAGTCGAGGTGGGCAGTTCCATTCCTAAAACATACCGGCCAGCGAATCCGACAAAACATGTCAGCAGCAGACTTTCCAGACCCCCATAATTGGAGCCACACATCCCTGGTAATCAAAAGCCTGATTAAATAAATATGTTTTCAACTTAGACCTGTGGGGTTATGTAAGAAAATGCTCTTACACCTGCTGTATAACTATAAGTAAACCTGCTGTCCAACAAGCTTGTGGCCAGGTGTCCAAATACTTTTGGTCATATGGTGTATATACACAGACACACTTAAACCCACCCACACACAAACACCATTAAGTAGTCACTGGGGGTTAACAGCAACAGATGTTTGGCTTGGTTTGGACAGACAATGAGATCTGAGATGCTCTGACAGCAGGCAGATGACAGGGTCTCAGATATCACCTCATTTCAACTCAGCATGTGTGTTTGGATAGCTGTAGGTGTATGTACAGTATATGTGTGTATAAGTACCTACTGAATCCTTATATGCAACTGAGAATTTTTGGAAAGTCAATATGTTAATGTATTCTCTGCATTAAATGTGATATGAAATCATTAGGAGTAAAATGTCAGTTTTGTAGAGAACAACATGAGACTCCAGCACCCCTAACTATTACAGCATAACACAAAGGGCATCAGCTCCCACCCCCACCACAATTAACAAACTTGAGTGATTGGACAAGAGAGGCAGACAGCAACCCAACATCCTTGATCACCTCAAATTTCTAAGACCTAGAACCCCCAAGCTCGATCCTTTTGCCTGTAGTCGAGGTGGGCAGTTCCATTCCTAAAACATACCGGCCAGCGAATCCGACAAAACATGTCAGCAGCAGACTTTCCAGACCCCCATAATTGGAGCCACACATCCCTGGTAATCAAAAGCCTGATTAAATAAATATGTTTTCAACTTAGACCTGTGGGGTTATGTAAGAAAATGCTCTTACACCTGCTGTATAACTATAAGTAAACCTGCTGTCCAACAAGCTTGTGGCCAGGTGTCCAAATACTTTTGGTCATATGGTGTATATACACAGACACACTTAAACCCACCCACACACAAACACCATTAAGTAGTCACTGGGGGTTAACAGCAACAGATGTTTGGCTTGGTTTGGACAGACAATGAGATCTGAGATGCTCTGACAGCAGGCAGATGACAGGGTCTCAGATATCACCTCATTTCAACTCAGCATGTGTGTTTGGATAGCTGTAGGTGTATGTACAGTATATGTGTGTATAAGTACCTACTGAATCCTTATATGCAACTGAGAATTTTTGGAAAGTCAATATGTTAATGTATTCTCTGCATTAAATGGTATATGCCCAGCGTACAGTAATATTGTAATATTTTATCAAAATTTTTCTTTGAATTCTTTTGTTTGAAACGTTTGAATTTACAAATTTAGGCCTTTATCTTAAACATGAAGATTATGGTCAGTTAAAGTAGTAAAATGTATGCAATATTCATATATGTATATAAAAATGCAATGTTTTCTTACATTAACTTTGACTTTTATTTTATTGCAGACAGTATAAACCCAATATATTTCATGTTTTGTTTGGTCAGATTCAGTTCATTTGTTGACATCCATTGAAATCCATTCCCGCATTTCAGGCCTGCGACACATTCCAAAAAAAGTTGGGATGGGAGCAACTTTATCTGATCTTTTAAAACCTGAAAATAGCCCAACTATGATAGTCATTAGGAACACTTCATAACTGCAAAAACATGTTAATAATCAGATTTTAGGACATTCGGGTTGCTTATTAAACTGAAAAAGGGTGTGGGGGTCTTTGACGCTGTGTAAGGACCCTTGTTAGTAGCCTGAGGCACCTGCACAGAAGTGGAGGCGCGAAGAGTTTAGTTTGTGACTCTGTGAGAAAGTATGGGTGAATAAGAAGGGGTCGATGGACTGTGTACGCATTGGAGGGAGCATGTCAGGTAACTATATACCCTCTTCAGACACAATCAGGGTCCCTAGCAGCAAAAGATTAATTGGCTACACTAAATTAGGACATTGGGAGTAAAAAGGAGAAACCGCATAAATGAAATGGTAAAAAAAAAAAATCAGATTATTAGTGTGCGTCACTAAGTCCAAAGAGTCACTGATCCAGTCACTTATTCTGTGTAGAGTATGGTAGAATTTAAAGTGCAATGGCCAGTTTGCTCTAGTAATTCAAGAGCTGCATATAATGTTGGTTATTACATATCTAATTCTGCTATGAAATGTATTAAAGCTAATCACATGTTGTTTGCTACACCTGGAGACAATGCACGAAACTCATATTAGGGCTTAGTTCTTTGTTTTTTGTTTGTCTGTCTGTCTGTCTGCCATGCCTAACTGATTGTTAGACCCAACTACCTGTTTGGCTTCTTCCTAAGCTTGGCTGGTTAAAAGTGACGACAATCCTGTGTTGTGGCTGCCAAAGACATGTTTTCTATTCTTGAGTTTTCATTAATTAGTAGCAGTTTTCTTGTGTTATTTGCAGCTACCAATGTTTAATTGCCTGGTTCCCTGGTGAGCATTCGGGTTGTAACTTGCTGGTGGGCTAAATAGCAGGTGACATTGCACCCAGACCCACTTTGGTTTAATCTCAGAGGCTGTCCCTGTTTTTCCCTATTTCCTAGCTATTTTTGAGTTCTGTTGAGTTTAAGTTTTCTTACTTTGATTGTACATTCAGTTTATTTTTTCTGTCTTTTGTTTTTGTGGCTTTTTAGCCACAGTATTGTTCTGTCTTGATTAAGTCTAGGTTCATTTATTAACATCGCAGGTGTGGTGTGGGGCCAGTGATAGCTCAGTGGTTAAGGTACTGGACTAGTAAACAGAAGGTTGCCGGTTCAAGCCCCGCCACCACCAAGTTGCCACTGTTGGGTCCCTGAGCAAGGCCCTTAACCCTCAATTGCTCATTGTGTAAGTCGCTCTGGATAAAAGCGTCTGCTAAATGCTGAAAATGTAATGTAAAATGGTGTTACATCTGCTGCTTGCCACCCTGTGACATGATCATGACATCAACCTGCATAACTTACTACTTCTGGTAGGATTTTGTACTTATTTAGCATAGATTTAGATTTAGCATAGATTTAGATTTAGCATTTAGGACTTTATGTCCAGAGTACGGCGGCTTTCACATGGTAGGTATTTTGGTAGGTATGCAGTTTTGTATTAAATGTAAATTGGTTTAAAACAAGAATGCTCTGGCAGTGATCATCATTTGGAGACATGAGAAGATAAAACCCAGCAAAAGAAAAAAAATTGTTCTATTAAACTATAGTTTTGTTAATCTAATGGCTAATTAAATCATACTAAACTACAAAGCCAAGTCAGGTGATTCCAGGGTGATAAAACTAGCATTCTAAAATATAATCTTTAATCTAATCAGCCTGAAAAACTGTTAATAATCTGACTAATAGTCCAATCGGAATAGAAAACATAGTCATGTGAAAAAGTTAGGACACCCCATGAAAACCTTCTTTTTGAACTTATTTAAATCATATCTGTCTTTTTGAATGTATTTAAACATATGAACATTTGAGCTTCATTTGAACAGTATTGAGAGATGGAGCTTATATAATTAAACAAAAAAAATTAATTACTTTTAAACACAACTTGTAAAATGTAATAAACAAAAATCAAAATTTCTTGTGAGGAAAAGTTAGGACACCTCCACATTTATTACTACTTAAAATGTCTTAAATTAGAATCAGGTGCACCACATCAGCTGCAATGATAGAAATGCAATGATAGAAATGCTGAAATTAGATCATTGTTAGAGGACATCAGAGTTTTATTTAAACCTCAGACATTAGTTTGGTTTGCTCTTGATTATTGAAGTGAGTGTTATCACCATGGTGAGATCTCTGAGGCCTTCAGAAAGAAGGTTGTAGATGCATATGAGTCTGGGAAGGGATTTAAAAAGATCTCAAAACAATTAAAAATCAGCTATTCCACTGTCCGGAAAATAATTTACAAGTGGAGAACATTTAAAACAACTGCCAACATGGCCAGGTCCTAGCAAGTTTAGCCCAAGAGCAAGACCACAGCATGCATAGTCTCAAATAATCCTACAATGTCATCACAGGACCTACAGGTAGCTCTTGCCACAGTTGATGTCAAGGTACATGCATCTACCATCAGAAAGAGACTGCACAAGTTTGATTTTCACGGGAGGTGTGCAAGGTGGAAACCCTGTCAGCAGGGCCTAACAAGCTTTCCATTGTAGAATCCACGATGAATTCTTCACTGTATCAGAGGGCGCTTGAGAAAAATGTAAGACCATCTGTCCAAAAACTGAAGCGGAGGTGGACCATGCAACATGACAACGACCCAAAACATTCCAGTAAATCCAACAAGGAATGGCTCAAAAGAAAGAAACGGAGAGTTCTGGAATGGCCAAGTCAAAGCCCAGATCTTAATCCTATTGAGATGCTGTAGGGTGATTTGAGATGGGCTGTGGATGCAAGAAACCCCTCAAACCTCACACAGCTGAAGAAGTTTTGAATGGAGGAGTGGGAAAAACTTTCTTCCAGTCGATGTCAGAGACTGGTAGATGGTTATAGGAAACGTCTAATTGAGGTTATTTCAGCCAAAGGGGGAAATTCCAGCTATTAGGGCATAGGGTGTCCTAACTTTTTCCTCACAATAAAAAAAAAATAAAAAATTACATTTTACAGCTTGTGTTTAAAAGTAATTTTAAACGTTTTTTTGTTTAATGATATAAGCTCCATCTCAATACTGTTCAAATGAAGCTCAAATGTTTATATGTTTAAATATGTTCAAAAAGACAAAAGTTCTCATGGGGTGTCCTAACTTTTTCATATGACTGTACATGTATACACGTCAGCTGGAATAGACTAGTGTGATTGAGGCCATCCTGAAAACGATTTCTATCTGACTTGACAAGGTAATTCGTTAAATAGAAGAATATTAGCTATTAATGGCTATTAATAAACACCTGTATCCAATTACATTCCCAGTTGGAAAGTTTAAGTACGACCTGTGCATGTGCTTTTGTGTAATACAGGGCAACACACTTTATTACTGGGGCTCTTTTGTTCTCTCTTAGTCACGATATCTAATTCGTTTTTTTCCAGGTGTTTACTCTGGCGGTTGGTGTTTGCCCTGTTGTTTTTTTGCACTTGTTAAACTGCCATTTTGGTAGGCAAAGTGCCTGGCTGTGACCCCACCCACAGTGGAGCTTGAGTCAGTGCATTTTCAGAATTCATTTGCATCCTTTGTGTAAAGCAGCTGCATGCTTACAACAGCTGCTTTTTGCAGAAACCTGCCATCACTGTTTATTAACATACACAATATGGCCAAAAGTATGGAGACACCTGACCATGAGCTTGTTGGATATTCTATTCCTAAACTTAGCATTTATTTTTATTTTTTATTAAATAATGGTGATAAAACAATATAAAATGTTTAAAATCCGACGGGCTGATAGCCGAGGCCTCACATTGTTACTGCATTGTGCCAAATGATTCTGGGGAAGCCAGACCCAGGGTTGGGGCTATGGCGAATCTAGGGCCCAGTCCTTCCAGTGCCTATGGAAAATGTTCTAAAGGCTGAAGCTGCTTCCCAAATAGGGCTTGGTGATATGTCGAAATATAATGTCTGACATAAAAAAAACTGTTTACCTGTAGAAATTTGGCTATATTTTTTATACCAGGGATAAAGACCGATTTTAAAGCTGTAAACTGTCTTCAATAAGAGTAAGAGTTTGTAACTGAGATAACTAAGATAATAAAAGAAGTGTGTTTACAGTGATTAATCATAAAATGTTTTTCAACCACAGTTAAATCTTAAATACCACAGTGCAAATCATACACCATTTTTGAGTTTAAATTAATTAATTAGTTTATTTATTTTATTATCTATCTGTCAGTCTGTCCATTCATCTTTTTTCAGTAACCTTTTTATCCAGATTATAGGCTACCTGTAACTAGGGATGCATCAATACCATTTTTTCCCAACCAAGTACAAGTACTGTACATCTACATTTTTGTACTTGCCGATACCGATACCAATACCTGTTGGATCAGATATCTGACATGCTAGAAAACTCGATCCGGTCGCCGAGCGCTCGGCAAGCCGATCGGATCGAGTTTGTTGGATAGTTCACACTTAGCGATCGAGAGCCGAGTTTCGATCGCCGAGCGATAGCCGAGTTGCTCCCGAGCCGGCAAATCTAGCGCCGACCAGTCGCCGAGCAAAAATCAGGGCAAAAATCGTGTAGTGTGAACTAGGCATAATGCAGCAACGTGCACTAGGCACACGGTATCGGATGTTTAGTATCGGAGCCTCGTTTGCGAGTACCCGATACCAGTATCGGTACTCGTACATCTCTACCTGTAACTGCTGGTCTCATTTTCAACAGACTTCTAGACAAATCCATTTACATTAAACATTTGCAACATTAGTTATTTGCAGTTGGACTACTGTTTCTCTTGGGTGTGGCATTCCCTTCTCGAAAGCTTGAAAGCTTTTTTTGGCAGGGCCTTGCTCAGAGGCTCAACAGTGGCATCTTGGCAGTGGTGAGGCTTGAACCTCCGTTGCTTAAACTGAGGTCCAAGTGGTGAGGCTTGGGCCTCAGTTGCTCAAACTGTATTCAGTAATATCTGTAAGTCGCTTTGGATAAATGCTGCAAATGTAAATGTAAACTTTAGCTGACTCATTTGTATTTCCTACACTAGTGATGTACAGGGAAAAGGAAACGATATGACTGAACCTACCTGAAGCATCCCGGTAAACACTGTACATAATATTATTTTATTATTTGTTTAACAACTGTATTTACTGTATTTAAAACACTACCTGCACTGTGTTCTAATTAGAGAAACACTTAATCATGTCACATTGAGGCTCCTGTGTGCCACGCCCCCTTCTCCGTGAGCTCACGCTGTCTCTTGCCATGCCTCTCACTGATTGGTTCATTTGGACTGATTAGTATGGAGCTGATTTAGTGCCAAAACTTCGCAAGTAAACAGAACGCATTCTGTAAATATGATTCGATTTGCAAACAAACACAACACAATCTACAAATAAAAAACACTATTTGTAAACAAACACAACACGATCTTCAAATAAAAAACACGACTATTTAACGCACACAATGTGATTTACAAATGCAAAAACGCCACTGTTGCAAATGCATATGTGACTTTCAAATAAATGCACAGCTGTTTTCTAATACACTGCACTTCACAAACAAATAGAACACGTTTTACAAATACAAACGCTGTTCCGCAAATGCCGTTCGTGAATCACGTGAGTTTTGGCACTGTTCTGGCGCTTGTGTCACTTGTCAGATTTTCTCACAAATACAACCCGACTCGTACAAATGCATCGCACCTGAGCAGTAGGGGGCGCTGTGGGTCCACGTTACAACATGTGAATGAGCGAGAAGAAGCCACTCCAGCCGGCTTGTGAGTCTAGGTGGATGAAGCGCTTTGCCTTTTTGAATGAATTATTATTTTATACTATAGGTCGCGCATCTCGATAGAGCCACTGATCTGTATCTCAGTCATATATCTCAAGTTTATTTATTTATTAGGATTTTACCGTCATGTTTTAAACTTTGGTTACATTAATAACAGGAACGGTAGTTACTCATTACATGAGGTTTAACAGTTTACAAGTTTAATATACAAACACAGTCATGAGCTGCGTCCGGAATCGCATACTTAGAGTACGTACTAGATTGGAGGAAGTATGCACTACTCTGCGGGTAAAAAAGTACATACTTCCAGTACAGAAGTATGCAGTATGCACACAACACCGCTACGCACTACATCCGCCATCTTTCCAACGTCAAGTGATGACGTAATATCACCATGGTTACAGACTCATTACAAACTCCACTCGCCAAACTTTTGGATATTTATCGTGTTTTTGTTATTTATTAGTCTTTAAAATGTTTTATTTTATTTATCTTACTTACACTTGTAAACAGAGGACCGCTATCTTTCTTGTTTCTTATTCCGCTTCGAACGCCTACGCAGCTCCAGTTGCATTATGGGATACATTAACGGACCGCAATTGTGCATCGCTTGCATACTCAAACATGGCTGCCCAATAAGTAGGTCATCCGGGTACTTCTCGCGTACCTCTTTGTGTATACTGTGTATTCGGACATACTAACCGCTCTCGCGTCCTCATTTCGCGTACTATTGAGTATGGAAGTATGCGATTCCGGACGCAGCTATGGACAATTTAGTGTCTCCGCTTCACCTCGCTTACACGTCTTTGGACTGTAGGAGGAAACGGAAGCTCCAGGAGGAAACCCACGCATGTCAATACATTCCCGTCCATTTACTGATTTATTAACAACAACACATCCTGAGTCTCTGAAGGACGTGTCTACATTTTAACATATGTAGTTTGGGTGTACATTCTGCACATTAAAATGTACCCATCTACTGCAGCGGTCACACGGGTAACACTTTTAAAAAAAATTTGAAAATAATGTCCACAATAACGTTATAATAATAATAAAGTTACAATGAGATTAAATTCTCTGCATTGTCCTAAATTACCACTCAGCCCTGCTGTCATAAGGTTCCCTTGTCTTTACAAAAGTTCATATTAATTCATGAACACATAGGCATAGTTTAGCAACTATAATTTAGCACATAGTTTAGCAAAAGTCTAGCTATTTTTCGCTTGTTATGTTCTTCATTCCTGACTGGGTCAACAAGTGTTACTGTTTTTTCAACATCATGATAATCTTAAACATATTTTATAGTAAATTAGACTTAAATAAGACCATAAACAGCTAAAATATTTGGCCACACTGTCACAGTTTCAATGTGGACATAATAACTTAAACTATATATATATATATACATATAGAGAGAGAGGGGGACGGACTGACGGACAGATAGAGAGAGAGGGGGGGGGACGGACGGACAGACAGACAGACAGACAGATAGATAGATAGATAGATAGATAGATAGATAGATATAAGGAAAAATAATTAGAACAGAACTGGCAAGGGAGCAGCAACAAAAATTGTTTTACTTATAAAAACAGTTAAGTACAAGATAACGTAAAAAATGCTCGACACATTTAGTCAGTAATGAACTTTATTAGACCCAACCAACCTTCTACTTAACTGCAATGTTTCGTAATGTTAAGGTCACAGATAGCTATTTAAAAACGATTGGCTTCCCTAGTTGTATGAAAAACGCTTTAACTATAACCATAAAAATTAAAACTAACTAACCGCTAGCAGAAATAAAGCAGGCAAAAGTAGCACAGAATTATAGACAAATGCTCGGATAAATTAACAGTGGCTTCTTCTCGCTCATTCACATGTTGTAACGTGGAGCCACAGCGCCCCCTACTGCTCAGGTGCGATGCATTTGTACGAGTCGGGTTGTATTTGTGAGAAAATCTGACAAGTGACACAAGCGCCAGAACAGTGCCAAAACTCACGTGATTCACGAACGGCATTTGCGGAACAGCGTTTGTATTTGTAAAACGTGTTCTATTTGTTTGTGAAGTGCAGTGTATTAGAAAACAGCTGTGCATTTATTTGAAAGTCACATATGCATTTGCAACAGTGGCGTTTTGCATTTGTAAATCACATTGTGTGCGTTAAATAGTCGTGTTTTTTATTTGAAGGTCGTGTTGTGTTTGTTTACAAATCGAATCATATTTACAGAATACGTTCTGTTTATTTGCGAAGTTTTGGCACTAAATTAGCTCCATAGATTAGCTCCAGCTGCCCTCTACTTAAGAGGGGAGCTGGAGAACAGACTTTGGAAGCTATTAGGCTTGTTCGACTTAACCCGGCGCTGCGCAAGACCGATCGCCGCCTGGCTCGGTACGGTGCATGCCGGTTAGTTTTTTTTTGTCCGACTTGCGTCGGCCCCACCGGCGCGTCACGATGACAGACTGGTTATAATCTCGCGAGAGCGAGGCGGCTGCATGCGGCGGAACCGGTCCCTGCAGTTGCTCTCCACGGGCTGCGCTGCCTGAGAGACGGCTGGATGACGACAGAGCTTAATCCTCATTGGCTAGAAGCTCCGCTGAATCCTCTGGCGGTTGTTTCGTTTCATTCTAAAATGTAAATCTCAGTTTATTTGTCTTAAAGACCTGATATGTGCGAAATACTATCATGCTTTCTAGTTTATTTTCGTACAAATTGCAACATATGTCATAATTATCATTCCATATCATGAAAAGACTCAAGTAGGCTACCTGATATTTCTTTAACGTAACATATCTTTTTATCTTGATGTTTTTCTAGAACTTCTGATAGTACTTGTCTTCTAATTTTATTAATATAAAGCAATCTAAATTGCTTTAATATTTTATATCTTAACTGTTTTAATACCACTATCACTATTACACTTTGATTTATTTTTCATTCTTCTCTAAACTTTGTAAACATTTTAAAATATGCTACATAAATAAAAATGTGTGGATGTGCATGGTGTCATGTTTCTTTACAAGAACCAAGGCCAGAAGGTAAGCTGTTATGGAAGAACAAAACAAATGTGTTGTTCAGAAGATGATTGTGTTAAGAGATTCATCTTCAATAAACCACAGCCACTATTCATCATCAATGCCTAAATAACTGATTTGTCAGTGCTCGAAGAAGCACAAACTTCTACACAATTGTACAATGTACTTATTAACCACATTATTCATTAGTGACTCATACTGGGCACATCGGTGAGCATACTGAAGTATACTGTTTAACAATGCATCTATAAAATACAGTGGCATGCGAACATTTGGGCACCCCGGTCAAAATTACTGTTACTGTGAACAGTTAAGCAAGTTGAAGATAAAATTATCTCCAAAAGGCATGAAGTTAAAGATGACACAAAAACATTTTTTTTATTATGTCTCTATAATGAATTACATCTTGGTTGTGAGGTTGTAGTGAATGCTGTTCATCATCCTCTTCATCCTGCACATCATCGCCATGGTCTCCTGGCTCCAAGCAAACACTGTGTAGAATGCAACAGACACTGCTGAGCTGATGGACTGGACATTCCTCATGCATCGGAGTCTCCTAAACTTTGCCGAAGGCATGCTCAATGACCACACGGCCAGTGTTTAGTTTTCTATTAAAGCGCTTCTGCCTAGCTGTCAAGTGCCCATTGTCTCTGAATCCCCAATTATATACATCCCTTGTGGGACCAGGGACAGACAGGGGATCTTCTTCTAAAAGACAAGCAACCTCTGTGAGGCGAAAGGCTCTGGCATCATGCCAGCTACTAGGATGACCCACGCTGATGTGGGTGAACTGCCGGTGACTGTCACAAAATCCAGTGAGAATGATAGAATAGAACTGTTTCCTGTTAAAATATGCCAGGGGGTTGTCACAGTGTGGCTTCTGAATATGAATGTGGCATCCATCTACTGCACAGATAGTGTTTGGAAATCCAGCTGCTTGAAAGCCTAACAAAGAATTGTGCAGGGTTTGTCCTAAAGGCCAGGAAATGTGGTGTGCCATGTGAGTACAAAACTCATGGAGATGTTTGGCAAGAGTGGATTTTGTGATATTGAATCTGTCTGAAATACCCCTATATATATATGACTCCTGGTTCGACAGTGTCCATAGACAGGCTAGGACACTCTTTGTCAGTGGCAATTTTGTCTGCTGTGGATTCATATAGACAGGGCCAATGGTGCTTATAAGATCCTACATAGTAAGTGAGAGAAAAGAAGGTTATCATATCGTACCTCCACTTGTCCTTTGGAGAGTCTGAAATGACCTCTAAATTCTGAGAGACTATAGGAGACAACATCCTCTACAAAATGTTGTATTTTTGGAACAAGCCTAAAGAAGGGTAAATGTGATTAAGTCCTTACGTAGACAATATAATTAGACAGTTTGGACTTTAAGCCACTTTGACACAATATAATTGCAGTCTATTTACCATATACACAACCATAATGATGATTAAGGTCTGATTGAGTGCACTTTATAATTTCCATCTAATTATTTCTAGAACACTTTTACGTACATTGTTTTATCATATTCACTAATTCTACCTTGAACAAACCGTATATTTGGAATTATGTATTCACACGTTTTCATGTGAAATGTTTCAATAGACAGTCTTGAAAAATAGGCTACTTAGTTTAGGTCTATTCATTTAAATTGTTGTAGACAAATATTTAAATCTATTCAATAACATAAATATGTGTTTGATAACATGTTTGTTAGAACTTTTCTTTTTCACCAATCTACAAGATAAATGAATGATGAGTAAAACTATATTTATTTACAGATTTTACAGAAACTTAGTTTGACACTTTATGGTCATCTATTTTCACCACTATGGATTTGGAAAACAAACGCTGGGTTTAACCTGCTCAATGATCAAGAATGTTTAGTTCGATTTCACGCAAAAGCAGAACGATTTCTACTGCATTCACTTCATCAGCCACGAAGAACGCAAACGCCGCGAGATCCGCTGTAGCTCACGTGGGTTGCAGGTGGCGACTGTCCGACTTGACGGCTTTCTTTTAACCTCCTCCCCCAACTGCAACCGGCAGCTCTCGCTGACCACCAAGGCGAGGCGCAGTTCATCTCGAACAAGCCTATTTTCTCTGTAACTCTTGGTGTGGGTGGGATTCTGACCTGGTTTGATCAGTTTTTGTCTTGTTGCTCTTGTTTGACTTGTTAGCCTGTTTAGTCCTTGTTAGCCTGTTTAGTCCATTTTAGCCTGTTTAGTCCATGATAGCCTGTCTAGTCCATGTTAGCCTGTCTAGTCCATTTTAGCCTGTTTAGTCCATGTTGGCCTGTCTAGTCCTTGTTAGCCTGTTTGGTCTATGTTAGCCTGTTTAGTCCATGTTAGTCTGTTTAGTCCTTGTAAGTCTGTTAGTCTGTTTAGTCCTAGTTACCCTTGTTTAGTCTTGTTAAGTCTTATTAGGTTTTGTTTAGTTTTGTCAGTCTTATTTGCTCCGTTTGTCTCGTGCTATTTAGTAAATAAATCTTTGTCTATTTGTACATCTCTGCGTGTGTGTCCGCCCCTTTGTCCCGTCTTAGCCCCACGTTACATATCATCACATTTATAACACCAAGTCAGTTAAACTTGCTTTGGTGCAAATTTAAGTGACAACAGCTGCACTGGAGAGGCAACAACAAAACAACCCCGAAAAGGGAATTGTTTGGTGGCCACAGCCATTTACTTTGTCCTTATTCTTTCTGACTGATTCTTCACTAGTTTGGCATTTTACTAGTTTCCTTGACACTGTTGGTAGCATGAGATGGTACCTGCAGCACATTCAGGTTGCATGAGTAGCTCAGCTCCTTCAGGATGAGTTATAAAAAGGTTTGCTGTGTCCCCCAGCAGTTTTAAAAGCATAAAGGAGATACTAGGACACAGGCCATTACACTGGGAGAGCTGGACAGGGCTTGTGTTGCCTGTTGCATCATCTAGCAGGACTTTGGTTTGGTAGTGGGTCATTTTTTTGGTATACCTGTAACTACTGGGCTCATTTTCAGCAGAGCTCTGCACAAATCCATTTACATTAAGCATTTGCAACATTAGTTTTTTTGTAGTTGGAGTATTGTAGCTCTTGGGTTTGGCATTCCCTTCTCGAACACTAAAGCTTTTTATTGGCCGTTCATAGTAGACGTCAGGACATCTGGCAGTTGATATTTCGGCCGAGATTAACATACTTATTGCTGTGTACAAACAGAAGAGTGTTATTGATTGCACCTGGTATTTCAACAGTGACTTGAACAGAGCTGGACAGTGTTGCCTGTAGCATCATCCAGCATGACTTTTTTTTGGTGGTGGGTTAGTGATGGTTTGGGGAGGCATATCCTTAAAGGGTCACACAAACCTCCATGTGATTGCAAATAGTGCCCTGAGTGCTGTTAGGTACTGTGATTAAATCCTGGTGCATCTGCCATCTCATGATGTAATTCACGAGATCATTGAGATCTGATGTGTAATTTAAGGGTTCCCTTGATTTTGTGGAGGAGTTTATGTATACATATTTTTGTTTTATTTAATTTTGATTAATGATGATGCGTTTGATTCCACCAGGTTGCAAGACAGGGTGCCAGTCCATTGCAGGGCTTTGGGCATCCCTCACCTTTAGACATAGCCCTGTTCATCATATTCCGATAGTGCAACCCCAAATCAGAAAAAGTTGGGACAGCTTGGAAAATGCAAATAATAAAAAACACAATTTCTAACATTTACTTTGACTTTTATTTCATTGCAGATATGTCACGTTTTGTTTGATCAACTTCATTTCATTTATTAATAAACATCCATTCCTGCATTTCAGGCCTGCAACGCATTCCAAAAAAAAGTAGGGACAGTAAAGCATTCACCACTTTGTAATGTTGCATTTCCTTTTTACCACATTTAAACTGAAGATGTGCAACAGTATGGGGTTGTCGTTGTCGCCTTTTTTGTTTTAAAACGTAAGGCTTCTTTTTTGCACAGTAAAGTTTTAAGTGGCATTTGTGGATGTAACTCTGTGTTGGAGTGCTTGACAAAGGTTTGCCAAAGTAATCCCTTGCCCATGTGGTTATATCAGCTTTTGTTGAGTGGTGGTTCTTGATGCAGTGCCGTCTAATTATTTAGTTTTTTCACCTCATTACTAGCCCCAAATTGCCCCCGTCCCAACTTTTTTTTTTTTGGAATGTGTTGCAGGCCTGAAATGCAGGAATGGAGGTATATTAACAAATGAAATGAAGTTGAGCAGACAAAACATGAAATATCTTGGGTTCTGTCTGCAATCAAGTAAAAGTCAAAATAAATGTAAGGAACACTGCATTTTTATTTTATTTGCATTTCCCATACTGTCCCAACATTTTCTAATTTGGGGTTGTAAAATACGGTAGATCGGCTATATAAAAAACACATCCATTTATTTTGCTGATAAAAGATGCCCTGGCTCTATTCTGATATTTTGCTGAGCAGAGAACAAAACATGAATGTTAAACACAAATAAGTGAGGAAAAGAGCCACAGAGCAAAGTTCTGATAATGAATGTTTAAAAGATCTATAGCTGTGATTTGCTCAGAACTTCTAAAGGCTGCAGCTTCATCCAACCTCTCGCTCCTCTGCAGGTACCACCCGCCCTCCTCGTGACGGAGAGCTTTCAGGAGTAGATTACAGCTTCTTGTCGGTGCAGGAGTTCCTTGAGTTGGAGAAGTGTGGAACACTTTTGGAAACTGGAACCTACGATGGTAAGTAAAAATATTTACAGCAGCAAGACTAAGGACATTGTTTACTCCTCACCCCCCTCTAGCTGAAGTTTTGTACATAATAAAATTAGACAAAATAAAAGCAGGTTGTGCTGATATTAAAGGTGTAGTACTAGTTCACACATGAACATTCACATTTGGCCTCAGCCTGACAGCAACACACACACACACATGCATACTCACACAGAATGCTGTGTTTTATCCATATTGTGCTTTATAGAATACTTAAACCAATGTTGAAAATCCCATTGTTCTTTAGAACAGTGGTAGTTTCTTAGCTGTCTATTAAACAAAAGGGTGCTAAGCTGTACACTTACATTTATTGTAGAAAAATTGTTGTGTCACAAATGTCTGCCAGCAGTCTGTATGTAAGTAGGACATGTGAGACCAGTCATCGATATCCCATTGTTAAACATTGGCATGGAAGAAAACAGTGAACTGATTAAGCATTAATACAGAGAGGACTACAGTGTACCAACCAGTTTAGACACAATTCTGTCTTTGCACATAATGTATTTAAGTGGTGTTCAAGCCTAAATTTACACTTTACATGCTGAGTTTATGCCAAGATGCATGTTGCACCTTTCCTTTTATGCATATGCTAATGAAAGAGAAAAGTCAAGAAAAAAGGTGGAAATATTGAGGGGGCGCTCAATTGCCAGAGCGACAAATTATGCTAATCCACCGCCTTTGGAATTCAGTGTTTGAATCCCAAGAAAGGTGTTTTCGGCCAGTAGCGCGTCTACACCTATGCATGATTGACTAAAAGGTTGCAGAAATAATTTTCCTTGGTGGGTTAAATTTTTCTAATTGCAACTTTTGGGAAAATCAATAAAAGTTTATTTTAAGACACATGGGATTTGTTCAAGAAAACATGTATGTACTTGACTTAAATGCAGCCCTTTTGGGTACACATCTCTCGACCAGCTATTGACCGATCCCTGATGACAGGGTGGCTGCGTGCCAAACAAACGCAGATCTTTTATTTTACACATAATTATTGAAGCACATTAAATCAGTAACAATTGTATGTAGTGTCCGTAGTAAAGCAGAGCAAAACGCTAGCCAAATTCTTTTTTTTAACTAAACATTTATTAATGTGCTTGGTTGCTACAGCAGTAAATTACGCTAGCCCTTTACCACTGGGATCCCGAGTTTGAATACGTAGTGGTGCTACGTACAGACATGATTGACTATGTCTAAGGAGGGGTGGCCAAGGCCCTGTGATAGATTGCTATTTTGTCAGGGGTGTGTTACTGAATTGTAACCAGTGATTCCAGGGAAACCTGGCCCACCTTGACCTGAATACAACTGTGGTAAGAACACTTTTATTTAGTGAGGTAGTTGAGCACAAATATTTTTACATGATTGTTCCTCTTTAGGGGAAAATTCATCTTGGCGTTTTCAGATGTACACTGCACTGCCATACTGTCACTGTTTTTTAGGCTTCTTTGTGTGTGTGTGTGTGTGAGTGAGAGTGTAGTGTAGTGTAGTGTAGTGTAGTGTAGTGTAGTGTAGTGTAGTGTAGTGTAGTGTAGTGTGTGTCTGTCGGTCTAAGAAAGGAAAGAAGTTTTGCGCCATTTCTTTAACCAGTGCAGTCAACACGTTGTCTTTTTTCCACTCTTACCTCCTCCTTCATCTCTGATTTCCTAGGTAACTATTATGGAACACCCAAACCACCCAGCCAGTCCCCATGTGGGACAGTGATTTCCCAGAATGCTCTGCAAAACAACTTTTCAGACTGCTGGAATTTCACACTCAAGTGCACAAAGTCTTACAATGACATGCAACATGCTCGAGTAGTGTCCATTGAGCAGACAGAAGATGCAGACTTCAGCACAGACATGAACAACGCATTTATAGGTAAGCATTAACAGGTGTGTGTTTGTTTGTTCATTTGAGGGGTGGTCAGTAAAACATTTGGCTGCTCCTTCTGGCTGTGAGGAGGGGGATTGAATGTGTCATCAAATCACTTGAGTTTAGAGAACAACTGCCTGTGTAGCTAGAGCATTGTTGTACCTAGGTTAAGCCTGCTGCAAATTTGGTTTATTTTCACTTCTTGCAGGTGTGGGGCTATACCTGGTGCCTCAGTGGCAAAGTGTGATTTGTCCTGTTACAGACACAGTTGTGTACTTTCTAGCTGTGTTACATAAAGTCAAATGATTAAATGTACAATTGCAAATACTTTTAGTAGTCTGGAAAATCTGAAAACACCCCAGCCCATTGTCTGTTCATTTATAACAACATTTTTGTCAGTCTGTGGTATTTAAGCAATAATATGTAAGCATAAGGAAACTTGGTACATACAGGCCCTATATTGAATGGCTTTATGAGTACTGCAGTTTCAACCCCTAGTCTGTGCTTTGGTATGCATAAAGGAGAGATGGTGTAAAGAAAGTTTTTGTCCACAATCAGACTACTGCTTCTTAAAATGCAGGTTTCTAATCTGGTTTCTAATCAACCCAAATGCTGTCTCTTTATCCAACTCTTGGAGAACTTACCAAACTTTTTTATTTTGGACCATTCAGCCACAATTTTAGTTTGTCTTGATCCAACCGTCAATTCTCGTGGAAGACAGGAATGTTCTACTCTGTACCAGAACCCAGATGGTGGAATGAACTTCCCTTGTCTGTTCGAACAGCGAGTTTCTTCTCATCTTCAAAAGATGACTAGAAACTAATTACCCTTGCACTTATTAATGTCCCAAAAAACTTCCTTCTTTTCTCTCTCTCTCTCTCTCTCTCTCTCTCTCTCTCTCTCTCTCTCTCTCTCTGGTGCATGCTGGGAGGTGTGTGTGAGGGGCGCGTGGAAAGAGCGTGTGTGAGAGCGACTGTTTACCTTTTCGTTTTTTTCACTTTCACTTTTTCGGTGTATCACTTTATAATTAATAAATATTTGCAAATAGTTTTTTTTAAATAAACAAGTGTATCACAAACTTTGATAAACTTTGTCCTGTGTGAGTGGGGTGAAGCCCCGCGGCGGAGTGACATGGCGGAGCTCCGTGGAGACGGGGCTGAGCCGCTCTCACTCCGCCACGGTGTGCGGTGCGTCCCGAGCCCCGAGATCACAGTAAAGCAGGTCGTTATCGCAATGGGGGGAATAATCGGGAACAAAAACATGGTGGCCGCATCACGGATGAATAAAGCGGTCGTAGTGTTTGTTAGTCAGCGGAGGCTTGTGGATCAGCTGGTGGAACATGGAATCACGGTAAGTGATGAGTTTATTATTGTTTCACCGCTGGTATCTACAACAAGCCGGGTCACTATCTCAAACTGTCCACCTTTTATTGCAAACGAGGTGATAGAGCGTGAACTTACACGCTATGGTAAAATAGTTAGTGGCATAAGAAATGTGCACCTGAACTATGAGGAGACAGACCTTGGGCAGATGGTGTCATTCAGGAGAACTGTGCTCATGGTTCTGGAAAAAGAACCCATTTTAGACATTTCATTCAGAGTAAAGCATGAAGGTAGATCCTTCAATGCTGTATGCCAGTACTGGAAACATGAAATGTTTTGAGTGTGGAGATCTAGGGCATTTAAAAACCAGATGCCCACACAGAGTTGAAACAAGGGCCACAGAGGCAGGGCCTAGCACTGCACAGGCGGAAGATGGGTGAAAGCCCAAACAAAGCAAGCAGAATGCCTGGCAGGGTGTGAACTGCACTACTGAGCAGAACACTGCTCAAGGTGTAAATCACACAGGGATAGGAGCTGAAATTTCTCCTTCCCCCTCTGTATTTGGAGCTAAAGTTCTGAATAAGCAGACAGTGGGTTCTACTGGGTCCGAAGCTCAGAGCAACTCATCCGAGTTCCAGAGTTCTTCAGTGAAGTCAGAGTCAGAGAGGTTTTATTGTCATTTCAGCTACATACAAGTACATATTGAAACGAAACAGCGTTCCTCTAGGATCACGGTGTAACACGGTACAAAAAGTGCAAGACAATACAAAACAGTGTAAAATACAACAATAAATACAAAAAATCCTATAATAAATAACTACAAAAGATATTCCTAATTATCCCTAATATAAACAAGTAATTAGAAGACAGGACTAAGGACAAGTGTTAGTACATGATGGTGAATAGATGGTACAATGGTTCATGAGGTAGTGACATGTACATTAGCAGCGTAAAATTGGCAATGCCGATAAGGTGCCTAAAAAGTAAATAAGGTGCAAAAATACAAGTAAGGTGCAGAAATTTGTTCAGTTCCAGGAGGTGTGCAAAAAATGCAAGTAACATAGTCAATACAGGTTAGTGTGTGTCAGCAGAAAATTTCCGGAGGAAAGTGTTACAGTACTGAGTTGAGTAGTCTGATTGCCTGAGGGATAAAACTGTTACACAGTCTGGTTGTGTTAGTCCGGATGCTGCGGTATCGTCTCCCAGACGGGAGCAGAGTAAAAAGTCCATGTGATGGATGGGTTGGATCGTCCACAATGCTGAGAGCTTTGCGGATGCAGCGGGTGTTAAAAATGTTCGTGAGAGATGGAAGAGCGACCCCGATGATCTTTTCAGCTGTCCTCACTACTCGCTGGAGAGTCCTGCGGTCCGACGCAGTACAATTTCCGAACCAGACAGTGATGCAGCCACTCAGGATGCTCTCGATTGTTCCTCTGTAGAACGTGGTGAGAATGGGGGGTGGCAGATGAGCTTTCCTCAGTCTTCTCAAAAAGTAGAGACGCTGCTGGGCTTTCTTGGTGATAGAACTGGTGTTGAGGGTCCAGGTGAGATTCTCCTCCAGATGAACACCGAGAAATTTGGTGCTCTTGACGATCTCAACAGATGAGCCGTCGATGTGCAGTGGGGAGTGGTCCCTTAGTGTCTTTCTAAAGTCAATGACCATCTCTTTGGTTTTATCCACGTTCAGAGACAGGTTGTTGACTTGGCACCAGTCCGTTAGATTTTGTATCTCCTCTCTGTACGCTGACTGATCGTTGTTGCTGATGAGTCCCACCACAGTTGTGTCGTCTGCAAACTTAACGATGGAATTCGAGCTGTGCATTGCTGTACAGTCGTGCGTAAGCAGAGTAAACAGCAGTGGACTGAGCACACAGCCTTGGGGAGCGCCGGTGCTCAGTGTGGTGGTGCTGGAGGTGTTCTTACCGATCCGGACGGACTGAGGTCTCTCAGTCAAGAAATCCAGGATCCAGTTGCAGATAGAGGTGTTCAGGCCCAGCGTGCTCAGCTTTCCAATTAGATGCTGAGGAATGATGGTGTTGAATGCTGAGCTAAAGTCTATGAACAGCATCCTGACGTAAGTGTTCTTTCTGTCCAGGTGTGTAGAAGCCAGGTGAAGTGTAGTGGACATGGCGTCGTCCGTTGAGCGGTTAGGACGGTACGCAAACTGCAGTGGGTCCATGGTGGGAGGCAGTAGTGTCTTAATATGCCTCATGACTAGTTTCTCGAAGCACTTCATGATGATAGGCGTGAGTGCTACGGGACGATAGTCGTTGAAGCATGACACAGATGACTTCTTTGGCACAGGTACGATGGTGGTCATCTTGAGGCACATTGGAAGGATGGCGCTGCTCAGGGAGATGTTGAAGATGTCAGTGAATACATCTGCCAGCTGGTCTGCACATCCTTTGAGCACTCGGCCAGGAATGTTGTCTGGTCCAGAAGCCTTCCGTGGGTTGACTCTGTGCAGAGTTCTCCTCACGTCCGCTGTGGTGAGACGAAGCACCTGGTCGTCACAAGGTGGGATCATCTTCCTCGCCAACATGTTGTTCTGCGCCTCGAACCGAGCGTAGAAGTCATTCAGCGCATCTGGAAGGGAGGCATCACTGTCACAGACGGGTGGAGTCGTCCTGTAGTTGGTGATGGCCTGGATGCCCTGCCACAAGCGCCGTGTGTCACCGCTGTTCTGGAAGTGGCTGTGGATGTTCTGGCCGTGTGCGCGCTTTGCTTCTCGGATTGCCCGGGACAGTCTGGCTCTCGCTGTTCTCAGAGCCGGCTGGTCACCTGCTTTAAAAGCGGAGTCTCGGGCCCTCAGCAGTGCACGCACCTCTGGAGTCATCCACGGCTTCTGGTTGGGTCTGGAAGTGATGGTTCTAGTGGTAGTGACGTCCTCAATGCATTTGCTGATGTAGCAGGTCACTGAAGTCGTGTACTCCTCTAGATCAGTGTAATCGCCGTATGTTGCAGCCTCCCTAAACATGTCCCAGTCAGTGCACTCAAAACAGTCCTGAAGAGCAGAGATGGATCCTTCTGGCCAGGTTTTCACCTGTTTCTGTACAGGTCTGGAGCGCCTGACGAGTGCTCTGTATGCTGGAATTAGCATTACAGAGATGTGGTCTGAGTATCCGAGGTGGGGGCGGGGCTCCGCCCGGTACGCACCGGCAATGTTCGTGTAAACATTATCCAGCGTGTTCGCTCCTCTCGTAGCAAAGTCCACATGCTGATGGAATTTAGGGAGAACAGACTTGAGATTTGCATGATTAAAATCCCCAGCGATAATAAACTGCCCGTCTGGATGAGTGTTCTGCAGTTCGCTGATGGCTCTGTAAAGTTCGCTCAATGCTTCCTTCGCGTTCGCGCTGGGAGGAAGATACACCGCGACAATAAGCACGCTGGTGAATTCCCGTGGTAAATAAAAAGGTCTGCATCTAACAACAGCAAATTCCACCATCGGAGAACAGTACGCCACAACAAGCACAGAGTCCTTGCACCATTCGGTGTTAATGTAAACACAAACGCCTCCTCCTCGTGTTTTACCGGACTGAGCTGCATTTCTATCGGCGCGATACGATGCTAGCCCGTCTAGCTGAATGGCACTGTCTGGAATGTTGTCGCTAAGCCATGTTTCAGTGAAAATTAAAACACAACAGTCCCTGTACTCACATTGGGTAGTTCGCTGAAGTCTGATACAGTCCAGTTTATTCTCCAGAGAGCATGCATTTGCGAGGAATAACGATGGTAGAGCCGGCCGGCTTGGGTTAGCTTTTAGCCTAGCACGGACCCTGGCTCGCTTTCCACACTTCTGCTTCCTCGAGCACCGCTTGCGGCGCCCCCTCCCCCGGTCACCTGCTTCAGGTAACACCGAGGACTGCAGGCCTGGTTCGCGAAGTAGGCAGAGTTCATGCAGAGTTCGCTGCAGATCATCTTGCAGGTTGGTTTCTGACTGTTTTCTCAATTGTAGCAGTGTCTGGCGGTTGTAAACTAAGTCAAAAGTGGTTTCCATACGTTTATAAACAAAACTGTCCTAAACAAACTTACAAACTTTTCCTGAAAACAACAAAAAAACACAGTTTTTCGACCCCAGAGCGGCCGCTGCGTGTTAACGCGCCGCCATCTTGGATATCCAAGGCCTCTATGTCTGGAAGTACTCAAGATATTAGCAATGTTGAAAATGCGGCAGAGGTTGCAAATAATGCTGATGACAATAGAAATGTTATGCATAGACAGGTTGAAAATAACAATGAAATAGAAAATGTGACAAATAGTTTTAAAACTGGTAATAATGACTCTGGAATTGTGAATACTAATGTTAACTGTAGAAATGACTCTGTGGAAAGTGAGGTGGTGGTCAGGGAAGTCACGATTGGACCCCCCTCTCAGTATGACTTTCAAGGTTTAGAATATTTCATAAAACCTGACCAAACTGATACTCAATCTGAGATAAAGGAGGATGACGCCGCTTCAGATATCTCAGAGGCTGTATCACTGCCTGGGACGGACCAAAAGCTTTATTCAGTAAATGAGTTAAATGAGTTTTTGGATGACACTTTTGGGAAAACAGTAGAAGTTATGGAATTTTTTCCAGATGTCAAAAAATTCATAAAATCTGTTGAAAAAGCAAGACAGAGTGCAACAATGGCTGAACTGAGTCAGCAGAAAAGATATAGACTAAGAAAGTTTGTGACAAAGCTGCGGAAAGAAATGAAAGAAACTAAGGAATCTTGCTAAAATGAAGGGTTTTAAATCACACAATATGGCTTTTATCTTCCCTTTTACTTCTTCTGTTCTCTTTTTTATCTCTATCTTATCTCCATGGATAAGTTGCGTGTAGGAACTATAAACATTAATGGAGGTAGGGACAGAAGTAAACAGGCTATAATATCAGAAATTATAAAACAAAAAAATCTAGATATAGTTTTCCTACAGGAAACACATAGTGATAAGGAAAATGAAGCAGAATTAAAATTGTTCTGGGAGGATAAATTTTCTTTTTTAAGTCATGGATCAAATTTTACTGCTGGCGTTGCCATTTTAATATCTAAGAAACAAAGTTTAACTAAGACTGAAGTTTTAGAAATTGAGCGAGGCCGCATTTTAATGATAAAAACAAACATTAGAGATACAGCTTTCCTTTTAATAAACGTTTATATGCCTAATCTGGGAGCAGATAGAATAAAAAGTCTGGATAAACTTAAAGAAAAATTGAAACAGGAAAAAAATAATGCTATAGTTGTGATGGGAGGGGATTGGAATTGCACTTGTGATTTTACAAAAGATCGTATTGGAGAAGAACCTCATTTCAATTAATTAAAGCTTTTAAATACATTAATCAAAGCTCAGGGACTCGTAGACCCTTGGAGGGAGCAGAACCCCGATGTCAAACAATACACATGGATGAAAATAACAGAAAATAGAGTAAGTACTGCAAGACTGGATCGCTTTTATATTTGTAAAGAAGATAGGAACAAGTTTTAACAATTGTTTTTACCCGAGTGGATTTTCTGACCATCAGTTAGTAACAATAGATATTAATATGTTGGAGAAGGTGAAACCAACACCACTTTGGCGCTTTGACACAAAACTATTACAGGATGAACATTTCTATAATAATTTTAAGATCTTTTGGGAAAAATGGAAATTAGACCAAAGCAATTATGAGAGTCTAGCTACGTGGTGGGAGTTAGGAAAAACCAACATTAGAATTTTCTGTCAACAATATGTGGATCAGAAAAAAACAATCGAAAAAAATACATTAGCTGACTTTAGAAATTAAAGTACTAGAAAATGAAATAATTCAAAGTGATGACACAGAAAAAACAAGGAGCTGGAAGGAGAAAAAGAAAGCACTTGGTTTTTATCTTCATGAACAAGCAAAGCGAGCTCTAACTCGGGTCAGATACTCCAGTATTAAAGACATGGATGCTCCAACATCTTACTTTTTTAATCTAAACCGAGGAGGAAGGTCACAGAACCAAATGCTGCACCTTAAACATCCAAATGGACTTTTAACCACAAACATGAATGAAATGAGAAGCATTGCATTGAATTTTTATTCTGAACTCTACTCGGCGGACATTACAGATCCAATCTGTAGAGATGAACTGCTACAGGACTTACCAAGCCCATCACAAGCTGAAGAACTGGAGGAAAACATAGATTTTAATGAACTTTCCGAGGCTGTACAACAGCTATCTTCAGGACGTGCTGCTGGAATCGATGGTCTTAATGCTGAATTTTATAAAGCTTTCTGGGGAATAATAGGAAAAGATTTACATGATGTTTTTATCTGGTCTTTTAATAATGGACGGCTTCCGGTCAGCTGTACAAGAGCAGTTTTATCTCTTTTACCAAAAAAAGGGGATTTGAGTCTTTTAAAGATTATAAAATTTTATCAAAAGTTTTATCTAACAGACTTAAAACATACATTGAGGTTTTAATTCATACAGATCAGACATACTGTGTACCAGGACGATGCATAATGGACAATATTTTCCTTGTTCGGGATATTTTTGATCTGTGTCGAGTGAAACCTAAAAGTCTCGGATTATTATCTATTGATCAAGAAAAAGCGTTTGACAGAGTTGATCATACATATCTTTTTAAAACTCTTGAAGCTTTTGGTTTTAATAATCAGTTTTTAGCATGGATAAAACTTTTATATTCCGGTGCTGTAGCGTTACTGAAAATAGGGGGAGGACTTAGTCGTCCTGTTGAGCTGCAGCGTGGTATAAGGCAAGGATGTCCACTATCAGGCCAGCTCTACAGCCTGGCTATTGAACCCTTATTACAAAGATTAAGAGTTGAAATGCAAGGTCTCAGTATGTGTGGTTCACAAAAAAAATTTTTGTCAGCTTATGCTGATGATGTCACAGTATTCATAACAAGACAAGATGACGTCCAAGCTCTGACTAACTGTCTTAATAAATATACAGCAGCATCATCGGCAAAAGTAAATTGGAATAAATCGGAATCTGCTCTTGTAGGGCCGTGGCAAAATCAAGAGCCACCGGTCTTACCTGAAAACCTACAGTGGGGTAGAAGAGGAATTAAATATTTGGGAGTATTCTTAGGAACAGAAGAATACCAGGACACAAACTGGGAAGGAGTGGTCGAAAAGGTGGAGGAAAAACTCTCTCGATGGACCTGGATCCTTCCCCAGCTATCTTATAGGGGAAGAGTGCTCATCACAAACAACCTGGTGGCATCAATGTTGTGGCACAAACTTGTAGCCCTGGAACCGCCAGATTGCCTTATGAGAGAAATACAGAAGAAACTTGTCAAGTTTTTTTGGAGTGGACAGCACTGGACCCGGGCTCCTGTATTATATCTGTCTCGACAGGAAGGAGGGCAGGGTCTAATTGACCTTCCTAGCCGCATAAAGGCCTTCAGATTACAAACAGCCCAAAGATTCTTATATACTGAGGGACTTGCATGGAATGTAACAGCATGCCAACTGTTACAGCGCGTGGAAAATGCCGGATATGATAATCATCTATTCGTACAAGAACTGAAAGTTATGAAACTGACCCAAACCTCCAGCTTTTATCAGTCAGTTTTAAAAGCATGGTCATCTGTGCTCAAGAGCACTAGAGCTGTAATACATCCACTCTTTTTTTTTTTTTTTTTTTTAAATCTTTTTTATTGGTTTTTGAAGTTTAACAACATATAAGTCAGACAACAAATATATTACAAACATGCAAACATTGCAACTATGTAACAAAAAAATAAATAAATAAAAAGCACCCACAAAATAATAATAATAAAAGAGAGTTAGAGATATAATTAAGTAATAGAGAAATAAAAAATAAATAAATAAATAAATAAAATAAAATAAATAAAGAGTAATAAAAAAATAAAGGGGGGGGGGGGGGGGGGTTAGGAAGTAAGGTTACCCGAGTCCTCTGGAGGAAGCCGTGGAAGGGATTTGAAGAACGCTATAAAGGGAGACCAGCACCTATAAAAGTTGTCTGTTGAACCCCTCAGACTAAACTTTATCTTCTCAAGGTGTAGAAAAAACATAACATCCTTCAGCCAAAGTGAATAAGAAGGGGGGAACTTAGACTTCCAACTAATAAGTATTCGTCTTCTTGCCAACAGGAGAGAGAATGCTATACTATCCAATTCTCGGAAGTTCCATTGGGATATGTCGGAAGGTACGCCAAATATAGCCAATTGAGGGCATTGATTTAACCGTTTATTAAACACTGAAGAGAGGGAGGAGCACACAAAATCCCAAAATGCTCTGTTTGTGACATGACCAGAACATATGATAGAGTGTCGCTGGGTCAGCATTGCAACGGGGACAATTGGGTTTTACATCTGGATAAATTTGGGCCAATTTGGCATTACATAAATGAGCTCTGTGTACGACCTTTAATTGCATCAAATTCAGTCTAGGGCAAGAGGATGAGGAATTAATCCTAGCCAGAGCACCCACCCACCAATCATCCTGCAACTCAAAACCCAGCTCCTCCTCCCATTTAGCCTTTGCATCAGAACCCACCGTTATACTCAATGAGAGAATTTTGTTATACAAAGCCGAGATGGCTCCTTTCTCCATATGCAAGGTGAAGAGATCTTCCCAGGGAAGAGATGGAGGACAGTCTGGAAATGTAGGAAAAAGGGCCTCCGCACAGTGACGAACCTGAAGGAAGCGAAACATATCAGTTCTGGGGAGACCAAACTTTATACTTAATGTGTCAAAGCTACAGAATACATTCTCATAAAGATCTCTAAATGTACCAATTCCAGACCGTTCCCAAACCCTGAATTTAGAGTCCAAAGCTGCTGGCTTGAACAGGTGGTTCTTACAAATGGGACTTAATATAGAAGCTTTAGTAAATTTAAACATCTTACGAAATTGGATCCAAATCTTTAGGGAGGATATGACTAACGGGTTGTTGGAAAACCGGGAAGGAGAAATGGGAAGGGAGGAGAAGACCAAAGCACGAACAGAGGTTGAATGGCAAGAAAGGGATTCCATGTTACACCAATCTATGAGAGGGTGTCTAAGCCAGAGGGCTATTTTCTGTATGTTAGCTGCGAAGTAATAAAATAAAAGGTTGGGAAGGGCTAAACCACCAGAAGAACGGGAGCCCTGAAGGATCCCTCTCCTAATACGTGGGACCTTACCCCCCCAAATAAAACTAGTCATAGCCTTATCCAAAGATGAAAAGAAGGATTTGGGCAAAAAAATCGGAAGACATTGGAATAAAAATAAAAATTTCGGGAGAACATTCATCTTAATACACTGCACCCTTCCTGCTAGAGAAAGGGGAAGACTATTCCACCTCTGAAAGTCATTATTTACTTTAGCAACTAAGGGAGAGAAATTAACTTCTTGAAGGTGAGACATTTTACAAGTAATGTTAACACCTAGATACTTAAAGCCGTTTGTTGCAAGATTAAAGGGGATGTCCTTTTGTACTATTGTGAGAGCTGCTGTGTTTATTGGGTAAAACTCACTTTTTGAAAGATTGAGTTTATAACCAGAGAAGGATCCAAATTCTTTTAAAATGGCAGCAATGTCTGGGATAGCTGTAATGGGGTTGTTTACATAAATCAGGAGGTCATCAGCATAGAGAGAGACTTTGTTTTCGATTCCATATCGAGTTACTCCTCGTATATTAGGGGTCGATTTAATAGCGATTGAGAGGGGTTCTATTGCCAGAGCAAAAAGCAATGGTGATAGAGGACATCCTTGACGTGTGCCTCTAAATAGGGGGAAATAGTCCGAGTAGTTTGAGTTAGTATGCACTCGGGCTGACGGTGACTTATAAAGTAGTTTAATCCAAGATATTAAAACATCTCCAAACCCGAACTTCCCAAGAACTAAAAATAAATAATCCCATTCTATACGGTCGAAGGCCTTCTCTGCGTCTAGAGAAATGACTGCTTCTGGAACTTGTGAATCATGGGGGGCGTATAATACATTAAGAAGTTTACGAATGTTGGAGGACAGTTGCCTTCCTTTAATAAATCCAGTCTGATCTTCTGATATAACAGAAGGCAGGACATGTTCTATACGTTTAGCCAAAATCTTGGCCAAAATTTTGTGTTCATTGCAAAGTAAACTTATAGGACGGTATGAACTGCAAAGAGTGGAATCTTTATCTTTTTTGGCGATGAGTGTAATAGTGGCCTGAGACAGGGAAGGCGGCAGACAACCTCTGCTTAGAGACTCATTGAAGACCTCCAACAGGACAGGAGACAGCAAATTATTGAATTCCTTAAAAAATTCTATTCCAAAGCCATCGGGTCCAGGAGATTTCCCACTGTTAAGGGATCTGATTGCATCTGATAGTTCGCTTAAGGTAATGGGGCGTTCTAGCTCCTCAGTCTGAGCAGATTCCAACACAGGAACTCTTAGCCCATCCATGAAAGAGTGCATGGCAAAAGTATTGGCTGGACCCTCTGAGGTATAAAGTGAGGAGTAATAATTCTTAAAAGCCATATTAATATCCTTGGGATAGGTTATTACGTTACCGAGGGTGTCCTTAATTTGATGGATCAGCCTGGAAGCCTCCTGCCTCCTTAACTGATGAGCCAACAACCGTCCACTTTTTTCCCCATATTCATAAAAAAATCCTTGTGACTGCAAAATGGAGGCTTCTGCGTGTTTGGTGGAGAGTAGGTTAAATTCAGCCTGGAGATCTAGTCTTTTTTTAACTAACTCAGGGGTAGGACTAGAGGACATCTGGCCATCCAGACAAAGTATAGAATTAGAAAGTTCATGAAGTTTCTTCGTATTGGACTTCCTAATGTGTGATGCATAAGAAATTATTTCGCCCCTGATCACCGCTTTAAGCGTCTCCCAGAGCACTGAGTAGGTAACTGAATCTGATTTGTTAGTATCAAAGAAGAAACGGATAGAATCGGAAATCTTAACACAAAAATTTTCATCGGAGAGTAGGCTTGGATTAAAGCGCCATTGAGGGGGGTCTCTTTGGTAATGAACAAAAGTCAGTTCCATTAGCAAAGGGGCATGATCAGAAATGACTATTGCCAAATAATCGATCCGGTTGAGTTGTTGCATAAGCTCATGGCTGATAAAGAAATAGTCTATTCGGGAGAAGGAGCAGTGTACCTGGGAGAAAAAAGAAAAAGATTTTAATTGGGGGTGGAGCTCCCTCCATGGATCGATACAGCCACTTTCCTCGACAAAGAGAGATAACGAAGATGCCATATTAGACAATTTAGTGGACGTTTGTTTTGAACGATCCAAAGTGGGATCAATTACACAGTTAATGTCACCTCCTAAAATTAATTTGTGTGTATTTAAATTGGGAATAATGGACAACAATCTATCCATAAAGTCCACATCGTCCCAATTGGGAGCATATACATTAACCAGTACAACTTGGGTGTAAAAGAGAGTGCCCACCACTATGATATATCGTCCATTTTGGTCAGATATAATATTAGAGGGAATAAAATGCATTCTTTTGTTGACCAGTATGGCTACCCCCCTTGCTCTGCTATTGTAGTTAGAGTGAAACACTTGATTAATCCATGGTTTACGGAGTTTGGTGTGCTCAAGTTTAGAAAGGTGAGTTTCTTGTAGGAAAGCAATATCCGTGTCCAAAGATTTAAGATGATTAAACATTCTTATGGCCTTGTTTCGGGATTGTAGGCCCCTGACATTCCAAGAAATAAATTTAACTGATTTGCTCAGATTTTGTACCATCTTTTAAATGAATAGTGCCTAAGTAATACCTGAGGCCAGACAGTACCGCTGAAAGATTGAGGGCTTTTGAACCTTGTGGCAAGAGGACGAAGGTAGGGAGAAGGGAAGAATGGGGAAGAGGATGGGAGGAGGAGGGGAAAGATAGAAAGGGGAGAGAAATAAAAAAAAATAATAATAAAAAGAAAATAAAATAAAATAAAAATAAAAACAAACACCCTAATGTGAACCCACTGTGAACGTACTTCCAATATGCGACCACACATTCGAAACAACTAACTACAACTAAACCGAATCTAATCTATTCACTGCCAAAACATATCCCCGCTCCCGAACAAACACACCAGGGGAAAATATTACCAATAACAGAATTAGCGTATATAGCGACCCGCAGAAATGTCAGAGAATAAAAAAAAAAAAAAAAGAAAATAAACACAAACACAATATACCCCCAAAATCCGTTTCTGGAGAAAGATCTTAACCCTTGGCATAGTCACCGACCGCAGTTGACAATACCAGCAGTTTCAGTAATGTCTAGATTTAAGTCCTTGACACTCTATTAAAAGAAACATAGGGCCCAAAGTCGATGTACATAGTCTGTAAATTAACAAAATCTGATCACAATCAAGGATCATGCAGACAATGTTTTTTTTTTTTTTTTTTTTTTTTTTTTTTCCCCAAATTCCGGGCCCCAAAAAAATTACAAACACGTTTCAAGTGTGGAAATTAAAAAGCATGGTTGAATGTGTAATAATAATACAAACTCCATCCACAATAGTAAAAGAAAGTAAAAAGAGTGCTCGTTGAGAGTATCACCCACAGCTTTTTTTTAAAAGTGCTCTAAGAATACAAGTATCAGATCAACATTGAACTCCATCAACAAAACCGAGATTCAGCGATTGTAATGTTCTTTAAAAAAAGCTTGGGCAGCCCCTGGAGAGTCGAATAGTTTATACCCGTCCTTCAGGGCCACTCGTAGCCGTGCTGGGTACAGTAAGCTGAATCGGGCCCCCTCTTTATACAGCGCGGCTTTCACTGCACGAAAGGCGGCCCGACGCCGGGACAGGTCCGCACTGAAGTCATGAAAGAATCTCAGATTGTTACCTCGAAAGCACACACCGTCTCTGCTCTTTCCGAGAACGTACATCTTATCCTGGAACGAGTGAAAAAGCATAATAAAAAGCCTTGGTCTGTTGGTGGTCTCACCGCCCGCCGCAGCAGACCGACCCAGCCGATGAGCTCTTTCCAGGATTGGCCGGTGTTGAAAATTATCTGAGCCGAAAACCTCCAGTAGAAGTTCGGACATGAAACGAGTCGGATCGGGGCCCTCCATGTTCTCTGGAATTCCGACAACTCTTAAATTAGAGCGTCGGGAGCGGTTTTCAATGTCATCAATTTTGTCTGATAATGTGGAATTTTTCGCAATGAGCGACTTACATTGTATTTCCAGTTGAATAATCCTGTCACTGTGGTCCGAAGCTGCGGCTTCCAGAGCTTTAATACTCCCAGAGTGAGCATCCAGTGTCTGTTTAATTGAATCGAGGGTGTCCTTAATAGGCTGTACAGCATTAACAAGAGCTGTCGTGTGTTCCGAAATTAGGGAGCCTTTCAGTTTTTCCAGCGCTGGCTGCAACCACGCCGGAGCATCGGACGGGTTAGCTTCGGTGCTAACCGATGTAGCAGGCCTCTTTGGAGACCCCCCAGAGTCGTAAACAGGGCTGCCCGAAGCGGCGGTGTTAGAATCGGGCGGAGGGTTAGCTTGACGTCCTGCGTTAGCGCCGGCCGCTAGCGATTGTTCCAACGTGGGTTGAGTACGTGTGGTATTAGGCGTAGCTTTTTGTAAACACCTTTCTCTCAGCGGTCGCGACATCTCTCCGTGTTTTATTAAAAAATAAAGTTAACTGGGGTTTTTTTTTAAAAGAAATAAACTAAATGGTCGCTAATTTTATTACTTTTTAGTGTGTTGTCGCGGGAGCGGTCCTAACAAGCGTCTATACCTGGCGCATT
The DNA here is from genome assembly GCF_030014385.1 of Trichomycterus rosablanca. Taxonomy (NCBI): domain Eukaryota; kingdom Metazoa; phylum Chordata; class Actinopteri; order Siluriformes; family Trichomycteridae; genus Trichomycterus; species Trichomycterus rosablanca. The sequence goes on along the minus strand of NC_085994.1, from coordinate 26,370,615 downwards.
ACAAACCGGAAGCCATACATCCACTCTTTTGTATTAATGAAGAACCACTGTTTTTTAACCCGATGCTACAGACAGAGATGTTGCAATCCTACAGTATACGCCACAGTTTTCTCAAAGCTGGACTTAACAAGATCGGCAGCCTAAGGGCCGGTGGAACCTGGAAGCCCTTAAGCATACTGAGCACCGAAACAAAGATCAGGTCCAGCCGTCTGCTACAAAGAATGATGAGAGAGGTGATTATGTCTTTACCACCAACCTTCAGACAGGCTCTGGAGGAAGAGGAGGAAGAACATTGTGAACCATTCCCCTCTCTCCTTATCTCAGCAGCAATAGAAAACCAACCTGAGGAAGGGTCATTACTGTCATCAAACACTCCGGAACTTACAGACTTGGAAAGTGCCTCCAAAAAAGCATTATATATGGTGAGTGTAAAAGTACTGCACCAGAATTCTCTTACAGGGGTAAAAGAATCTGGCTGGGTGAGTCTGTTGCCATCAGGATCTTCCCCAAAAAGATGCTGGAGGACACTGTATAAACCTCCAATAGAGAAGCGTACTGCTGACCTACAGTGGAGGATTGTACATAAAGCAATAGCTACCAATCGACATGTCGCTCACCTCAACCCTGCTATGTCTTTTCTGTGGAAAGGAGGAAACCATTGACCATCTATTTCTAAGATGCCCTAGACTTAAAACCATGCTCCAGACAATCACATCCTGGTTGTCAGGCCTCGAGGTCCTGCTGACGGACAATCTTTTTATTTTTGGACCAATATATCATAAAAGTACAAAAGAGAAAATTTGTCTGATCAATTTTATACTGGGTCAAGCAAAGCTAGCCATTTGGCTAACAAGAAAAAATAAACTGAAAGGAACAGGAACTGTGAACGCTGACACAATACTAAAAACTCTGATCAAAATCAGACTAAGAATTGAGTTTTCTTATTTTAAATTAATAAACAAACTTCAGGACTTCTGCTCAATTTGGGCTCAGGACGAAGTTTTATGCTCCTTTGATGATGATGGTTTAATTTGGTGTTTTTAATAGAATTCTGTCGGAATTATGAGATGTGTGGTTTTTTAGAATTAATATATGATATACATGATGCTTTTATATTTTCAAGAACCCATTTTTTTTAAATCATGGTGATGCACAGAAAAGTGGTTATATAATATAATTCTATGTGTAATTATTTACTTTATTCTTGGTATCTGAAATAAGATAATGCTTTTATAATTGTATTATTTCAATGGAATAATAAATGATCTTAAAGTCTCTCTCTCTCTCTCTCTCTCTCTCTCTCTCTCTCTCTCTCTCTCTCTCTCTCTCTCTCTGTGCTTTTGCTAATTCTAAATGTGTTGATGTCAAATGTCAAAATTTCGCTTTCAGTTACAAAGTTTCTTGCTTCTGCTTTTTTTTGTACTCTGCTTATTTATGCTTTTCTCAGCCTTTCTCTCAGCTCAAAATTTTTCTCGAGTAAAAGTGTTGGCCCTGTTTTTATGGGTGGCCAGGATCTCGTCACTCATTGGCTGCTGGAAATAAGCCCCGCCAGAACCCTATTTTGACGGGTGTCAAAAGTCAAGTCAAGTCAACTTTATTTATATAGCGCTTTTTACAATAGACATTGTCTCAAAGCAACTTTACAAAATCCAGGACCAACAGATACAAAAAAACCCTGTTGAGCAAGCCGAGGGCGACTGTGGCAAGGAAAAACTCCCTGAAAATTACAGGAAGAAACCTTGAGAGGAACCAGACTCAGCAGGGCCCATCCTTCTTGGGTGGCCAGGAGGATACTTTAAATAAATACACGATTTACACAGAGCATACGAACACAGAATTAAATGATCTAAAAGTTATAACTGGTAATAAATAGATACAGTGTATCACAAAAGTGAGTACACCCCTCACATTTCTGCAAATATTTCATTATATCTTTTCATGGGACAACACTATAGAAATAAAACTTGGATCTAACTTAGAGTAGTCAGTGTACAACTTGTATAGCAGTGTAGATTTACTGTCTTCTGAAAATAACTCAACACACAGCCATTAATGTCTAAATGGCTGGCAACATAAGTGAGTACACCCCACAGTGAACATGTCCAAATTGTGCCCAAAGTGTCAATATTTTGTGTGACCACCATTATTATCCAGCACTGCCTTAACCCTCCTGGGCATGGAATTCACCAGAGCTGCACAGGTTGCTACTGGAATCCTCTTCCACTCCTCCATGATGACATCACGGAGCTGGTGGATGTTAGACACCTTGAACTCCTCCACCTTCCACTTGAGGATGCGCCACAGGTGCTCAATTGGGTTTAGTCCATCACCTTTACCTTCAGCTTCCTCAGCAAGGCAGTTGTCATCTTGGAGGTTGTGTTTGGGGTCGTTATCCTGTTGGAAAACTGCCATGAGGCCCAGTTTTCGAAGGGAGGGGATCATGCTCTGTTTCAGAATGTCACAGTACATGTTGGAATTCATGTTTCCCTCAATGAACTGCAGCTCCCCAGTGCCAGCAACACTCATGCAGCCCAAGACCATGATGCTACCACCACCATGCTTGACTGTAGGCAAGATACAGTTGTCTTGGTACTTCTCACCAGGGCGCCGCCACACATGCTGGACACCATCTGAGCCAAACAAGTTTATCTTGGTCTCGTCAGACCACAGGGCATTCCAGTAATCCATGTTCTTGGACTGCTTGTCTTCAGCAAACTGTTTGCGGGCTTTCTTGTGCGTCAGCTTCCTTCTGGGATGACGACCATGCAGACCGAGTTGATGCAGTGTGCGGCGTATGGTCTGAGCACTGACAGGCTGACCTCCCACGTCTTCAACCTCTGCAGCAATGCTGGCAGCACTCATGTGTCTATTTTTTAAAGCCAACCTCTGGATATGACGCCGAACACGTGGACTCAACTTCTTTGGTCGACCCTGGCGAAGCCTGTTCCGAGTGGAACCTGTCCTGGAAAACCGCTGTATGACCTTGGCCACCTCAGTTTCAGGGTGTTAGCAATCTTCTTATAGCCCAGGCCATCTTTGTGGACAGCAACAATTCTATTTCTCACATCCTCAGAGAGTTCTTTGCCATGAGGTGCCATGTTGAATATCCAGTGGCCAGTATGAGAGAATTGTACCAATTGTAACAAGGTCATGAAGGCTTTCACAGGACATCAGCGCCCACCTCTCCTACCCAAACCGGAGTGATCGGACAAGAGAGGCAGAACGACAGCAACCCAACATCCCTGATCACCACAAGTTTCTATGACCAAGAACCCCCAAGCTCTGCGCCTTTGTCTATACTAATCAAAAGCCTGAGAAAATAAATATGTTTTCAGTTTAGACTTAAACATTGAGACTGTGTCCGAATCCCGAATAGAGGCAGGAAGATTTTTCCAGAGTTGTGGAGCTTTGTAAGAAAATGCTCTTCCACCAGCTGTGGTCTTTTTAATTTTAGGAACTATAAGTAACCCTGCATCTTGTGAACGAAGTGGACGCGCTGGGCTGTAGTGATTAATAAGTTCACTCAGATACTGTGGAGCCAGACCATGTAGCGCTTTATAGGTTAGTAAAAGTATTTTGTAATCAATGCGGAATTTAACTGGCAGCCAGTGTAGAGATGATAGAACAGGACTGATATGATCAAATTTTTTAGTTCTAGTTAGCACTCGAGCTGCTGCATTTTGAACTAACTGGAGTTTGTTTATGGATCTACCAGAGCATCCAGTTAGAAGAGCATTACAATAATCTAATTGAGAAGTTATAAACGCATGGATCAGTTTTTCAGCGTCATTAACAGATAGTATTTTTCTTATTTTAGAGATATTACGCAAATGATAGAAAGCAACTCTAGTAATATTATTAATGTGTGTATCAAAGGAAAGATCTGAATCTATTGTGACACCCAAGTTTTTTACATCTGGGCTGGGAGTAACAGAGAAAGTGTTTAGGTTTAGCACCAGGTTAGACAACTTGTCTCTTGCAGCTTTAGAGCCAACAAGTAAAACCTCAGTTTTACCTGAATTAAGTAAAAGAAAATTACACGACATCCAGTTTTTTATGTCGTTTACACAATCTTCTATCTTACTGATTGTGTCAGTATCATTTGGTTTGGCTGATATATACAGCTGTGTGTCATCTGCATAGCAGTGAAATTTTATGCCATGTTTATGAATAATTTCATCTAGTGGAAGCATATAGAGTGTAAATAATAGCGGTCCAAGTACCGACCCCTGTGGAACACCACACTTTACTTTTGTAGTTTCCGAGCATTTATTATTTACATAAACAAATTGCGAGCGGTCAGTCAGATATGATTGAAACCAAGAGAGTGCGAGTCCTTTAACACCTACTGTATTTTCTAGCCTCTCCAGTAAAATGTTATGATCGACCGTATCAAACGCTGTGCTAAGATCTAATAGAACAAGAAAAGAGACACATCCATTATCAGAAGACATTAACAACTCGTTAACTACTCTAATTAATGCGGTTTCTGTACTATGATTGGGTCTAAATCCTGATTGAAATTTTTCATGAATACAATTTTCATTCAGATAAGAGCATAACTGTTTGGAAACGACTTTTCAAGGTTTGAAATTGGCCTATAATTAGCTAGTACATGTGGATGAAGATTAGGTTTTTTAATCAGGGGTTTAATACCGGCACTTTTAAACAATTTAGGTACGTACCCAAGGCTAAGGGATGCATTGATTAATGTAAGCAGGGGCTCTACAATAGCTGGGAGTAAATCTTTAAGTAAACGAGTTGGAACAGGATCGAGTATACACGATGATGACTTCGATGATTTAATCAACATAGTTAGTTCATTTTGGGAGATTGGATTAAAGGAATTTAGTTGGATTAACTCGTTACTATTATCACCAATGCTGCTCGGAGTGAGTCCATACTTAACATTGGCAAGTGACACACTTTGACTCTGAAGTCGTATTTTTTCTATCTTGTCATTAAAGAATTTTAAAAAAAATCATCGCTGGTACAGTCAGGCGGTATATTAGATTCAGTTTCATTGATGTTTTTAGTTAATTTGGACACTGTCTCGAAAAGGAATCTGGGATTTTTTTTTATTTTTCTCTATTAGGGACGAATAATATAAAGATTTAGCTTTTATAAGTGCATGTTTATACTCAGTTAGAGCATCTTTCCAAGCAATCTTATACACCTCCAGTGTAGTGTGACGCCACTTGCGTTCTAATTTCCGTGCTGCTTGTTTAAGTGCGCATGTGTGGTCATTGTACCAAGGAGCAAGTTTTTTCTCCCTAATCAGTTTAGTTTTGAGTGGGGCTACGTTATCTAAGGTTGTGCGCAGTACGGTCTCTAGGTGTTGAGTTGCCTGATCTAGTTCTTTAGGTTCTGATGCTGGTATATTTGGTAATTCTGGTAGGCAGTTTATGAACGCTGCTGCAGTTGCAGATGCAATAGTGCGCTTACATTTAAAACGATGTGGTTGCTGTATATTATTGGACAGGGACACTGCATATATTAGTAGGGAGTGATCAGAAATTAAGTCGTTCTGTGGTACAATTTCCAGGTTGTCTATGTTTATACCATAAGTAAGTATTAAATCTAAGGTATGTTTACAGCGGTGAGTGGGTCCTGTTACATTTTTGGTGATGCCTAAGGACTCTAAAATAGAATCAAACGCAATTTTGAGTGGATTACACTTATCCTCATAATGAATATTAAAGTCACCAACAATTAAAGCTTTCTTAGTTGATAAGACTAGTCTAGAAAGAAAATCGGCAAATTCGTTAAGAAATTCTGAGTAAGGACCAGGAGGTCGATAAACAGTAACCAGTTTAAACATACTAGTTTTATCAGATGAACCTTTATTGGTTATGTCAGAGATAAGAACTTCAAACGAGTTTGTTATGGGAGATGATTTTACAGTAAGACCTATGTCTTTATCATAAATTATGGCTATTCCTCCACCACGACCGCTAAGACGTGGCTTATGTTCATAACTGTAACCCGGAGGAGATGCTTCATTTAAACTTAGATACTCATCAGGTCTAGCCCAGGTCTCGGGTTAAACAAAGTGCACTAAGACAATTATCTGTAATTATTTCATTTAGAATTACTGTTTTGCATGCAAGTGACCTGATGTTTAGAAGTCCTAACTTTAGTTTAGCCTTACTAGGGTTTTCATGATGCTCATTTAGATTAATTTCAATTAAGTTATTATGACATACTTTTTGATTTTGTTTTGGCTTACACCTGCCACGGTAAACAGACACAGTCTCAATGGTTTGTGACCTAAGGATTCCGGGTGACGTCCGATGGCGACTCGCAGACAGTCGGTTAGGCCTGTTTGTCTGCTGCCTGGTCTTGGCTCTGGATAGTCATTTAACACTATCTGCCGCTACACTAACGCGGTGGTAAAGCCTGTCACCTATGCTGCAAGAAATGCGAGCAGCACCCTCCCACGTGGGGTGGACACCATCCCGCTTCAAAAGACCAGGCCTTCCCTCAAAGGTGGACCAGTTATCTACAAAATCAATGCAGTTTTCTGAGCACCATTTAGACATCCAGCGGTTCAGCGACAACAACCTGCTGTAGGTTTCGCCACTGGGTCGAATCGGTAAGGGGCCAGAGCACACTACTGCCTCAGACATCGACCTAGCTAATTCACACACCTCTTTAACATTACTCTTAGTAACCTCAGACTGCCTTAAACGAACATCATTAGTGCCGACGTGGATAACAATCTTCGAAAATCTACGATTAGCATTAGCCAGCACTTTGAGATTTGCTCTGATGTCAGGCGCCCTGGCCCCCGGAATACAAGTGACTATGGTTGCTGGTGTCTCTATGGGGGTTGCAATACGCACGTGTCGGAGCTGAGAATCTCCTATAACCAGAGCACTTACATTAACAGGCTTCTCAGCGGGTGGGTCACTGAGTGGGGAAAACCTGTTGGACACGTGCAACTGAGATGGTCGGTGCTTTGCCCTACGACTATGTCGCCGAGATGTCACCCAGTCGCCCCGCTGTGAGGACTCTAATGCCAGAGTCTGGGGTTCTGTACCTGAACTGCTGGCATTCGGGACTGCTACAGCTGAATCTAAGCCCTCACTAGTAGTAGTCTGTTCTAAAGCCCGAATGCGCCCTTCTAACACTGAGATCTTCTCCGTCAGACTAACAACTAATCTACACTTATCACATATAAAGTTATCACTAAACACGGAGAAGGAATAACTGAACATGTTGCACTCGGAACATGGATATAAAGCTCCTGCTGGGGCCGTAATAACAGTACTTAGCTTTAGAAGATGAGTTGAAGTTGATGTTTATGTTGGTTTCACCGGTGCTTCTGCTGGTAGTCACAGAAAACCGGCTTTAATTCCGGACAAAACAGGCGATGATGAGCTGGAATACAAAAACCAACAACCAAACAACACAAACGCGCTTCGTTCGGATAAAACGGCTTTAATTCTAAAGGAAAAGTTTGCAAGATCACAAAGTTGTCAAAACCCTTTCCTTTACTTCATCTTCTTCAGAGGAGTTGAAACTATTTCAGGCTAGATTAGGGAGACAAAGGATGTCTGTAGGATGTACTCGGTGAGCGGGGCTTATCTCCAGCAGCCAATGACTGGCAAGATCCCATCCACCCGTCAAAATAGGGTTCTGGCAGGGCTCTGGTGGGGCTTATTTCCAGCAGCCAATGATCCCGCCCACCCGTATAAACTAGGGCTGGCACATATCCGATACTCTGTATCTGTCCGATATTGGCCCAAATCACTGAATCGGATATCGGAAGGAAAAAACATGTAATCCGATCCGATGCTCTTGCTTAATGTAAATAACAATTAATGTAAATAAGGCCATTGTTTGTGTGTTAAGCAAATAACACACGAAGATACTTTCCAACTGAGTGTTGTAAAATAATTCAGTGTTCAAACATTCAAGTGGGGTTTCACGAGAACGCTACTCTAATGTCACAAACGCTCAGTCCAAACACAGAACAACATAGCACAGTCGGAGACTATCATTTTCTAATCTCTTCCCTACACACTCGCTCCCTATACCCTAGCATTGTACACTTATTATTCTTAAAGGGCCAGACAATATATATGTAATTCACATTACATGACAAGTGTCGTTTATGCCACTTATAGATAGATTCTTTATTGATCCTTTGCAGGAAATTTCTTTGTTACAGCAGCTCAGACAACAGTCAACAACAACTTCTTGTATACATACAACATTAACTTACAGTGCAAAAACAAGCAATAAGATAAAAATGTACAGTATGGTACTATATACATGTAAACTTTTTATGGTGCATGCATAGCATACAGAAGTAAGTATTTCTTATAAATGATTTATTTGAATTATTGTGAACTGTTAAACAGTCTGATAGCAGTTATAAGAAAGGATTTTCTGTAACGTTCAGTCCTGCATTTAGGAGGAAAATGCTTGATGACATCATTAACATGTGCCACTGATCTACAAGTCATCCGCAACAGCTATTCAGAAATTAAAACACACTGATCTACTTAAACTTTTAGCATTTTAAAAAAATCATCTTCTACTGCCACATCAAAAACACTGTTTAAACACTATAAAAATCGCTTTATAAATCGCTTTATTAATGATAAATCGGACTTGGATAAATTGGTCTTGGAGATCTCGCACATCCTCAACCATTAATCCATTAGTGTTATGAAATAAAAAAAAAACTACACCGTTTCGTTTTTTTTAATAAGCTTGCTTTGGTTTTTAATAAACTAAAAATGTGACAGAACTTTAACGAAAAAAACTAAACTGTGTCAATTCTAATTGGTCCATAGTGTTTGATTGACATCCACATCTTCCAATTGTAGACACTTTTGTTAAACAAGCCAAAAATGCTGCTAAATGTTCTGTGTGTAAAAGTTCAAATTAAAACAGCAGTTTTGCAGAACTGTGATGTTGTAGATTCTGTATTTATTCATTTAGAATATTTGTTTCACAGTCTGGGCATTGTTATTTAGATAGCTAGTTTAATCATGGTGCATTGAGACATGTATTATTACTGCTTAGTTTAGGTATCGGATTGGTATCGGTATCGGCAGATACTCAATTTGCAGTATTGTATTGGTATCGTACATAAAAAAAGTGGTATTGAGCCATCCCTAGTAAAAACAGGGCCCAAATTTTGAGAAAAATTTTGAGCTGAGAGAAAGGCTGAGAAAAGCGTAAATGAGCGGAGTACAAAAAAAAAAGCGAAGCAAAAAACTTACTATTTAATAATGTAAAATACAAAGTGTACTCAATATTTTTTTTGAATATCAAAATCTGCTTTTTGGTTCTCAAAATCTGCTTTTTGGTTCTCAATACTTTTGGCCCTATTTTGATGTCATAAACTTCTTGGCAAAACAACAACAGACCTGATTAAAGAACTACAGACTGAAGTGCTAGGGTGCAAATTTAAACACAAAACTTTCAATGGAATACATTGGGCAGGCTAGTATAATGTACTCTGTAACAGTAAGGTGTACATATGTAAATAAGAATAGCGTGAATGCACCAAGCCATATTAGTATTTTCCTTAATTCATAGTGCACTAAAAAACATTTAAATGGAAATTTTCAATGGCAGCGGGCCATTAGAAAGGATTTTTAGTCTTGCTTGGCTTGGTGTGTGTGTGCGTGCAGTTTAGGTAGCTGCAACATTTCTAGCTTTTTGTGTATGTGCCACATTTAAACCAAACTCGGACCACATTTCTTGTGTCTCCTACTTTCTTTTATATTACTCCAACATCTTAGTATGTAGTCTTATCCCGTGCATTATGTTGTGCACAGGAGACTCCAGCCTGCAGGAAGTGCACGCCCCCTCCAGCGCACTCAGCAACTTGGTTGCGTCTCCTGCAGCGACCATGGCCAGCTCCCATCATCCTCAGCTCCCTTCAGAGGACGACCCGCTTGGCCCGTTGCCGGACAACTGGGAGATGGCCTACACTGAGACTGGAGAAGTCTACTTTATAGAGTAAGCACTACATTACCCACAATGCAATACTGATTGCAGAGGGCAACTTAATTATCTGCTGCTGACTCCAGCCTTACTGGGAACTAATTCCTTTGATCAAATTCTTGATGCATTTCAAATCTATATTGCCAAGATATATGGTCTCATATAGGTTTGATATATAACTTTAAATTAAATTAATCTTTGTTTCGCCTTTATTATTACTGTCATTATCACCATATATCTTCCTCACTTCCAGCAGCTCTTGTTACTGGCCTCAGGTATGAGAGCATTTAAGCCTGGTATTGTTCTATGCATTCAAGGTTTCGAAGACGTTGGATGTTTATATAGGCACTTTGAATGGATGGGGTTAAGGCAATTGTAAAAGTAACTTCCCGAAACAGTAACACATCGTTGCTAATGCTGTGAACTGTGCATGGTTAGTGAAGACACAAAAACTGTGGTGTGAAGGCCTCAGCTCTGTTGCTGTGATGAAATGAATAAAGCAGATATACAGTGTCCAAAACTGCATACCACAACATTAATAGTATAATAGTGTAATAGTGTTTCAAGTTGGTTCACCACCAATAGTGTTGTTGCTGTATTATAACATTATATGTGATCAAATGTATGATTTCCTACAATAGATAGCCACTCTGTCACTCTGGGCTGGCCCTAGTTAATAAAATTGTTGTTAAAGAGTTTAAGCTAAATATAGAGATCTTTATCTTGCAAATTTGAATCAAAAAGCTAAAAAAAAGATTAGCCAGATATTTTCTAAGATTTTAATTTTGCTATTTTTAAGCTAAATTAGAGGTTCTAAAAATCTTTGTTTTGCTTCTTTTAAGTCTAATCATACAGGCTACCAATAAAAAGTGTGTGGATTGTTTTTTTGTTTTAAAGCCACAACACAAAGACGACCTCATGGATGGACCCTCGCTGTCATGATAAGCAGCAGAAGCCTTTAGAGGAGTGTGATGATGATGGTAAGAACAAGAAACACATTTTGAAACTCTTTCTTGTTTTACTCATAGTTAAAATAAAGATCCAGCCCAAAAAAGAAACTGTGTCTTTATAGCCAAATAATTGTGCTTATGTGTAATTAGAGAGGGCAGCACGGTGGCAAAGTGGGTAGCACTCTTGCCTCACATCAATAAGGGTCAGGGTTTGAAGGAATTCCATTGTAATGTCTTTTGTGTCAAATATTTAGGTTTTTACATACCTTTGGTCATACATTGTCGTTATTAAGTTTCTTTACTGTTTCTGCATCAAATACTAATGGTTGTATTGAAATACATAAATAGTATTATATAAACAACCCAGAGATTTTAAGGGAAGTACAATAAGATGGTGATGTAATGTTTGTATATGGATATCAGTGTGCCACAAATTATCTTCCCCATCAAAACATTTTGGATGTCATAGTAATATTAGTCTGACGTTTATGAAACGATGGGAAATGATGACTCCGGAGACAGGAAATAATGCCACCTGGCGGAGACTCACCAGCATGAGAACAAGATCAATATTTGGCCTGATTGACTGCGATTCCTCTGCCTGAAATTAGTCATTTACCTTACTTATTTATTTTTCATATTCCTTTTCAAATTTCCCTCCTCTTGGAGAAGAAGGGGTACACACTGAGGAAACTGACAATGAACCTGGTACGTTCCACTCTATTTTCTTTTCTTCATTTTTTCCTTTACTCACATGTAATTTAATTTTTGTTAGCTGTGCTTGCACTTAATTTTTTTCCAGATTTCCTTATTTGGCATAATTGTTTTTTTGTTTTTTTTTATAGGTTCAATATTTTTAAATGATATTTAAATGGGCTAACTGAAGTTTAACATTTTTATGCATTAACTTTTTTCTTGGTGCTCCAGTTTATCTACCATTTTAAAAACATACAGTAAGCTACTTTGAGTTGCTGGTGAGTGTGAGTGAGTTAGTTAGTGACTGAGTGTGTGACATGCCTTGTAAAGAATTCCAGTCTTATGCCAAGTGTTTCTAAGAGGAGTCAGACCCCACTGTGACCATGACCAAGCAGTTAGTAAAGTAAAAAAGTTGTAAAACAGTAAAAATGTAAAAATCTAATTTACTTTGTGCTACTTTGATGACCAATTTTGCATATCCTGCATTATTCTTACAATAGAAATAATGCCTATATGTTCAGGTAGTTATTACATTTTTTAGTAGTGGCTTTACAAGACGTAAAGCTTTTTTTAAATGCATTTTTCTAGTAGTGAGGTGGTGTTTTTGCCAGATAACAGATGAATTTAGCTTGTCAAATATTAATATTTGATTAACTATGAACAAGGATTTATACAGAAAAATGCATAACATATATTGTAATCAATTGCGCATTTCTGGTCATTTGGTTAGACACACAATTAGTTTGATTACAGCTTACCGAAGACCCCTGAGGCTTAGGGGCCTTGTTCAAGGGCCCAATAGTACCTCTAAGATTTGAACCTGGATCAGCCTAATAAATACATCACATACAGCAGCTAAATTTGGGACACATACTTAAGTCCTTTTCCTTTTGTGGTGTTACACTACATGCAAAGTTCAGTGTTGGTTTCTACATACTCTGCCCTCTCTGCTGGCCATGATTCGCAAATCAGAAAGACATGATTCTGTAGTCAAGCCACTCTGTTGATCTCCATGGCAGGTAGGCTTGTTACAAATTGCATTTAAATGTTAACATTTGTTATTAAAGCAGGATCATTTTAATCCAAAGCAGAAATTACCTAAAAATTATGTTAGTCAAATTATGTAGCTTCACATTAGAAATCCAGGATCAACCAAGAAAAATGTTTTTTTTTCTTCATAATTTGACACATTTGATACTTGATTTTTGTGATCACATTAAAAAAATGATACTAAAATCACAAGAGTAACTAAAGCAACTGTATGCAAGTGTGATATGCAAAAACTGTATGCAAAGCTGTGTTGTTAACGTCCTATGTTCAGGTGTATTCTATGTAATTCTATGCCATGCAACATTAGATGCACTGAGAGCAAGACAATATGCCAGTGCCTTAAAAATATATGTCAGATTCAGTTGAATACTGATTGCAAACAGTTAGGCAGATAATGTTTAAATGGAATGCATAGTATTACACATGGACAGTTCTGAAAAGTTAAACAGCATTAAACAATGGAAAAAAAGTACTGCTTAAACATTGGATTATGTTACAGTAGCTATAAAGCATTCAGTCTAAAATGGGTAGCCCCCAAACAGCTGAAATTAATTGCACAATTCAGATTCCAAAGATTACCTGTAAAATTTCTCACCCAATATTTACATTTGAGAATGTGTTTGAAGGGCAAAACCATTTTTACTGCTTAGCTGTAGAGTGAATTAGACAGTGGCCTGTGACACAGTAGAAAGGGAATGAGTGAGGTGAAGCACTGAGTATGGATTGTGTAATGCAGTACTCCTCATTGTGCTATGTGAAACTCAGTATAGTCAATTGTTCAAGGGCTATTGACTCCCTATCAGCCATAACATTAAAACCACCTCCTTGTTTCTACACTCACTGTCCATTCTATCAACTCCACCTACCATAGGACAACTTGGAAGTTCCACAATTACTGACTGTAGTCCATCTGTTTCTCTGCATGCTTTGTTAGCCCCCTTTGATGCTGTTTTTCAATGGTCAGGACTCTCCCAGTACCACTACAGAGTAGGTATTATTTGGGTGGTGGGTCATTCTCAGCACTGCAGTGACACTGACATGGTGGTGGTGTGTTAGTTTGTGTTGTTCTGGTATGAGTGGATAAGACACAGCAGTGCTGATGGAATTTTTAAACCTCACTGTCACTGCTGGACTGAGAATAGTCCACCAACCAACAATATCCAGCCAACAGCGCCCTGTGGGCAGCATCCTGTGACCACTGATGAAGGTCTAGATTCAGGGGTCACCAACACGTTGCCCGCCGGCCCACGTGAGTCGTTCGCAGGGCATGTTCTAAAATAGCACTAGTGACTGTAGAGCTCCGTCTAAAAATTGTATTTGTGTTGCTGTTCTTTTGGAATCAATAACACTTGCATAAATGTAGATTTGAAAAATACAACACTGAATATAAAATTTCAAAAACAAAAATGTTTGATGTTTATATGAGCTATGATCTTGTCTGGGTTCGGAGTTTTATATCGTGCACATAGCGCTGAGACAATCAAGTTACGCATGCACAGCTACGATGCGAAAAGAGATGCAGGTTTTACCCCGAAAAAATAATAATGGAAAAACATGCAAGAAAAGCGAAAGAAAACTTGTGGAAAGACACTTCAGTACATGTCACAAAAACTTCCATGTACATTGCAGTACATCGCAACTGTTTTTAAAAAAATCGTACATAACTGATAATTTGTACAAACATGGGACGGAGTTTATGATTTGTTCTAAAACGTTACTAAGATAGTGATAGTGTAAGCACAAATGGGACATGATTTGAAGATGTGACTGTTAATGATTTCCTAAAAAAAAAAAAAATGCTACAGAAGTGATCATTTGTAAAAAAAAAAAAAAAAAAAAAAAAAAAAGTCTTGTGATTTTGATAAAAATGCTACAAATGTGTTCATTCATACAAAACTGTCAAGAAAGATACTTACAAAAATATCAGAGATGTGATAACTCTGACTTTCAAATATTAAAACAGATTTAGATAAATAGAGATAAAAAATGTTACATGTTGTTTCCTACCATGGTAAATCGTTTTTTGAGGAATCATTAACATTTAACAAATGATCAGACAGTCTCTTCATATATATGAATATTTATAATAATAATAATAATAATAATTAAAGGTGAACCATGCAACTTTATGTTATTCAGGAAGTTTGTATCAAACAAGTAGCCCTTCGTATTATTCAGTACCCTTGAAGTTGGTCTAGAAGATGACCAACTCAAACAGCAGCAATAGATGAGCGATCGTCTCTGACTTTACATCTACAAGGTGGACCAATCAGGTAGGAGTGTCTAATAGAGTGGACAGTGAGTGGACACGGTATTTAAAAACTCCAGCAGCGCTGCTGTGTCTGATCCACTCATACCAGCACAACACACACTAACACACCACCACTATGTCAGTGTCACTGCAGTGCTGAGAATGACCCACCACCCAAATAATACCTACTCTGTGGTGGTCCTGACCATTGAAGAACAGGATGAAAACAGGCTAAACAAGTATGTAGAGAAACAGATGGACTACAGTCAGTAATTGTAGAATTTCAAAGTTCTTCTATATGGTAAGTGGAGCTGATCAAATGGACAGTGAGTGTAGAAACAAGGAGGTGGTTTTAATGTTGTGGCTGATTAGTGTATATTATGTAATTAATATTTATTTTCCTTTTTTCCTTTTTCTTTAGCAGAATTACCTCCAGGTTGGGAGAAGATAGACGATCCAATGTACGGTGTATATTATGTAGAGTAAGTGTCATTTAATTCCTCTTTTATTTCTTATTTTTTAAACAGAGGCATGGACTGCCTCTCTCTGTTTCACTTGCTGCCTGGTGTATACTAGGCTACTCTTTTATCTCTTGTACTGAAACGGGAGTTATCACACCCCAGTAAAATGAGTAGCTAGTGCTGTGGTTTTTTTCATATGTTCTTTTATCTTATTGTATCCTACTTTTCTCTGTGGCTGTGGTTTTTGTTGGAGGTGTGTCTCCAATGTTTATGTTGGGTGAGCGCATGGTTTTCTTACATATGCTGTGAGGCAAACATATCTTTTTTGTGTGAGTATGCACACAAAATGCCCCTACTTCATTAACAAGCTCGTCTATCTGTCAATCACCTCTCCACTTTGGGCTGCGGTTTATATTTGACTTTTTTTATATTTATTTATTACATTTTGGCCACCCTCTGTTTTGTAGTTATATATTTTTTTTTTTGGCTCTTCAGCAGCAGTATATTTCTACATTTGTTAAGCATCCTGTATATTGAATTAATCTTCTTGGAGTGCGGGTGAAGGACTACACCAGCCACCTCAGTTGGTGAGGCATGTCCCGTCCCGTCACATGAGTACAGATGAAAAACTGTTTTAAGTACATTGGTATGTGATTTGGGTTTATTTCAGCACAGACAGTCACTCTGGATGACTTCAAAACACCATGTTTTGACAGCATTTGCTTTAATTGCAAAAGAAATATTCAAAATAAGAAAATGCTAAATAAGCATGCAATACTGAAATTCCATGAAATTCTGAAAATTGCATTCAGGTTTCAATATTTCAGTATTGCACTAATCAAATTGCACATAAATAGTGTTCTTTTAATGAGAATCAGGACATGAAGATGATAACAGCAATGTCTGAGTTCTGGTGGTTCAAATCCCGGGCTTGGCTCACAAATACAGAAGGTGCATAGCATTATGAAGATATAGCTTTTGAAGCGACATTTATTGGTACAACCTCAGTGTTGACCCTAAGCTTCTAATAGGACATCTGGCATAAAAACTGCCAGATCTAAAATGTGGACAAGTGATTTGTGGTGACCCCTAACGGAAGCAGTCGAAAGGAATAATTTAAAGACATAGATATAGAAATGTATTGTTTTAGCAATTTAAAGTGACTTGTTTAGGGTAAATTCATTTTTCAAGTCCCAACACAGATTGATTGTGAGTGTTTTTTGTTTACTGCTTAGATTTTTGCAGCAGAAATTATGGCTATGAAGGCATATACACATAAGGCGGTCTACAAATATACAGAGGTCTACACAATGGTCTGTTGCAATGCCAGGTTTTTGTGATAGAAAAAGGTGAGACCAAGATAAATAATTTCAGAAGTTTTTTTTGGGGGGGGGGGGGGGGGGATAAAAACAAACATAATATCTTAATAATAATACCTTTTAATTTTATGACAGTGTTCACTCTTTCTTGGTAGGAGTCTATCAGCATAGCACATTTTGACTTGGCAGTCTTTACATGCAGTCTTACTCTTCTTTGCAAAAGAGCACAAAATCTGTCAGATTGAGGGCATTTTCAAATCTGTCAGATTTTGAAGGCATCTCCTGTGCACAGCCCTCCTCAGGTTGGCATTCTTTTTTGATGTGGAGGTATGCTTTTGGTCATTGTCATGCTGATAGGTAAAATTCCACTTCATCTTCAGCTTTTTAGCAGAGGCATAAAGGTTTTGTGCAAACGTTGACTGATACTTGTAACTAACTGACTTTATTTCCCTCTACCTTGACTAAAGCTCTAGTTCCAGCCAAAAAAATTACCCAAAGCATAATGCTGCCACCAGTATGCTTCACCGTGGGTATGGTGTTCTTTGGGTGATGTGCAGTATTATTTTTGTGTCAGACATACCTTTTGGAATTATGGTTTATTTATCGTTAAACAAAGATAAATAAAGAAATAATTAAGAAATTATTAATTTTTAAGTTAATATACAAAAAAATATTTTTTCATCCTCAGACTCATCAGACCATAACAGATTTTCCCACATGTTTTTGACAGACTTGAAGTTTTAGCCAAATGTAGCCAGCCTTTATTGTTTTTTTTTTTTTGTAAGAAAAAGCTTCAATCTTGCCACCCTAACCCTCAGGTCAGACATATGAAGAACACAGAACATTTTTGTCACATGTAGTACACAACCAGTACTTGCCAGAAATTCCTGCAGCTCTTTTAATGTAGGCCTCTTGACATCTTCAATGATTTTTAAAGGAACATCTTGTTCTTGGTAATGTCACTGTTGAACCATATTATCCACGTTTATGGCCGTCTTGTTGTTTCATGATACATGTGAGGCTTTGGGAATTTCAGTACCCTTCTTCTGACTGATAACTTTTAACAATGAGATTCATTTGAAACTTTGGTTACATAGTAGTCAGTAACTGCCATCAGTTAGCCACAAGCCATAGTCCACGAAGAGCTTACAGAGTTTGAATATGATTGGTTCATTCTGAACACAGCCACATCCCTAATTATATGAGGGAGTACACATTTTTGCAAGTCCATTATTTTAGTTTTTTTTTTGTTTTTTTTCCTTTATTAAACAATTTCAGTTTGTTTTTCAGGTCACATTAAAAGTGGACATACATCTGAAAAGATTTATCTTGGTCTGATATTTTTTTTTTTACATCACAAAAACCTGTCATTTTGGCTGTGTAAACTTTTTACAACCCCAAATCAGAAAATATGGGAGATGCTAAGAAAATAAAAACACAGTGTATATTACATTTACGTTTACTTTTATTTAATTGCAGACAGTACGAACACAAGCTATTTTATTTTTGTCTGGTCAGTTTCATTTCATACATCTAGTCCTGCATTTCAGACCTGTAACACGTTCCAAAAAAGTTGGAATGGAAAATCATGTACCACTTTATAATGTTGCCATTACTTCTTACAACATTTAAAAGACGTTTTGGCACTAAAAATATCAAGCAATGAATTGTTATTTTGGACCATTTGTTTCTTTAAACATGTCTTAATTTGTGCAACAGTAAAGGGCTGCTGCCATTGTCACATTTTTCATTTAAAATATCTCCACACATTCTCTATTGGGGAGAGGTCAGTACCTATTCATTTAGCACTGTGAAGTTTTAAGTGGCATTTGTAAATGTAACTATTTGTTGTAGTGCTTGACAAATGTTTGACAAAGGTTTACAAAGTAATCCCTTGCCCATGTGGTTATATCAGCTGTTGCTCAATGATGATTTATGATGCAGTGCCATCTGAGAGATTGAAGATCATGGGTGTTCAGCTTCCTTTGAATCATTTACTGATATTATACACAATGGATATATGCACAGCAAATCCCCTCAGGCTAATGTTTCTTTGATTAACACTGTAAACATTTTAATAATTGTCTCGCACGTTTGTTTAGCCTTTTGTGGTTACTGCCTTTATACCAAATCATGATTACAATCACCAGTTGACACTGCATGTTTGAGATCACATCATTATTTAGATTTCTACCTAAATACTATCCTATAAAGAAATACTATACTATAAATGATTGTTGACCAGACAAAACATGAAATATCTTGGGTTTATATTGTCTGCAAAGAAATAAAGTCAAAGTAAATGTAAGAAACACTATCTGTTGATGCATGCTCAATAATCCAGGTACACAATTCCACAAAGTTGAATCAGTTCATCTGGATACAAGTTTGTTGTAGAGATACGTTTCGTCACTCAATCTGAATGACTTCTTCAGTCTGAAGAAGTCTGAAGAAGTCATTCGGATTGAGTGACGAAACGTATCTCTACAACAAACTTGTGTCCAGATGAACTGATTCAACTTTGTGGAAGTAAGAAACACTACATTTTTATTTTATTAGCAGTTTCCATATTGTCCCAACTTTTTCTAATTTGGGTTGTATATCCACTGTATTCAGCCCAAAGAAAGTAACAATTTGTTTTTGCATCTTTGTGTCCTACTCAGTCACATAAACAGAAAGACACAGTATGAGAACCCAGTGTTGGAAGCTAGACGTAAAAAACAGGTCGATATCGAGCAGCCACCAGAAGGTGAGCGCTACGTCAGAGGTTCGTTCTACTTTTTTCACTACTGAAATTGTATACTGTGTCAATTACAGTATTGTGCATGTGTGTGGTTTCTTTTTAACCTTTTACTTACATTGATTTTTCAATTAAAAGCGTTTATAATCTGCTTGCTAGGGTTGCTGGGGTCCTGTTACACAGGAAAACACTGGGCACAAGGCAGGAATTCCCTGGACAGGGCACTGTGTATTGCAGTACACTGTTTGTGTAGATGCCTGCACGACCAATAACACCACTGAAATGTGAACCCTAATCTTAAAGGTGGTTGGTTAGTGTAATAGACTGCTTTGCCACCGAAGTGTCCTTAATATTACACTATGGGCGCTATGGTGCCACAAATCCCAGTGGTGCCATCAGATGGTCAGGCTTCCACATACGGATGTCATTTGCTACGTCTGGGAGGTGGAATGGGGTGTGAGAATTGGCCGAGGACTCAAGATGAATTGATATCCTGTCCAGGAAGTGTTACTAAATTGCGCTCAGTTAATTTGGGGAAATGTTGTAGTTTACTGACACTGTCTGTATGATCATTCATGTGTTCCAAATTTCAAATGCTCCAAATTTCTCCCCAACTTATATGAAATGTACTGTGTACAGTATATAACGATAAGCATTTATGTTTTCATTAATTTTGTTTATTTTTGTATTAACTGTTTTATCCTGGTCAGGGTGAGTCAGTAGCTCTTGGATTTCAGCATCCGATTCATCAAACCAGTCCTGATGTTTCCTGGTTAAAAAGCTGACAATTTTTGCTGTTGTTTCTTGAAAAGCTGTCTTCAGCTGTGTCCACTGGTGTTCAGGATCAGCGTCTGGGTCTGCTTCGCTGCTGAATCTCTTCTCCAGCTCTTTCTGGAATTCCATTTTTGTTTCAAGAATCTTGAGCTTGGACACTTGAACTTTCTTGCTCTGGGGGCCCTTCTTCTTTGGAGGAGGCTTGAAAAGGAAAGAGACTTTGCAATGGACCAGTCTATGGTCGGTGTAGCAATCGGCACTTGGCATCACCCTGGTATGGTGTATGTCCTTCAAGTCACGCTGTCGAGTCAGGATGTAATCCAAAGATGCCAATGTTTGCATGGGGGGTGCCTCCAAGTTGTCTTGAATCTGTCTTTCTGCTGAAACAAGGTTTTTGTGATGAACAGCTCATGCTCTGAGCAAAACTCCCAATAGCAAGCATCCATTATCGTTGCAGTTGCCTATGCCATGTTTGCCAGTGACTCCTTTCCATACTTCAAAGTCTCGTCCCACTCTTGCATTAAAGTCTCCTAGTATCAGGACTTTGTCTCTTGAATCAACTTGCTGGAGGAGGTTGTGCAGATCACGAAAGAAGGCCTCTTTTACTCCAGCATCAGCTTGAAGGGTAGGAGCATAATTGCTGATAAGGGTGGCAAATCCGTTTTCCTGGATTGAAAGTCGTAGAGACATAAGACGATCTGAGTGTCCGACTGGCAAGCTGTGTAATCTGCTGGCAATGGAGGTCTTGATCATGAAGCCAACACCCGAAAGACGACGCTCTTTCTTTGTCTTTCCTGACCAGTACAGTGCGTAGCCAGCACCATGCTCTGTGAGTGATCCCTGGTCTGCAAAACGAACTTCGCTGACAGCAGCAATGTCTATGTTCAGCCTGGCAATTTCTTTGGCGACTAGCGCTGAACGTCTCTGAGGGCGATCACTGTTCTCTGAATCCATCATTGTGCGCACATTTCGGCACGCAAGTTTCAGGTTCTTCTTTATTGTCGTACGGCGTAGTGAGATGACCTGTTGACAGCGGTGGGCCAACCAGGTTGAGCTGAAACAAGCTATGTTTAGGCCACCTTTTCTAGGCCCGTCTCCATGTGGAGCAAGCAGAGCTGTCTCTAAATAGGGCTGCTTGGTCACTCAGGGTGCTGCAGAATGGTGTTGTTGTCTCAGGTCAACGATCAAACGACCCATGCACCTAAGCCGCCTACATGCAGGATCGAGACTGCAGCTTCCAGTGCCATCCTGCACCTGCTGTTTTTGTCTCTTTCCCATCGCTGTAGTACTTAAAAACTCTCCTCTCTGTCCCACCTGTTCTGAAATTTAAGTGCTGATTGGCTCGCGCACACCAAAACCACTCTTTAGACCAAGTGGTTTAGCAAACTAAGACGGCTGTGGCGACCCTAAGGCTGTAGGTTTTACTTCAGAGTGTCCTTTTCCTAGCCTCTGGCTCAAAAACCTTCCCTGGAGGCACAGGGGCAGTAACCCATGCTGGGGCAAAGGTGCTGGATGCTCGATGGATGTCCATGGGCCCAAGGTCTGCGCACATCAAGACTGTCCAGCACTCCTTGGCATCTCAAGGGTGTTAAATCAGACTTTTCCTTGTCCTAGAGGGCTGCCTACCAGGGCTGAAGAGCTCTCTCTACCCTAAACGCACGTTTACACTGCCCAGTGGTGCCGTGTAACCACCACTCCCTCACATGGTTTAGCACGCCTTCTGAGGCGAGGTCCCGGGTATGGTGCTTGGAGCCACATGTAAGAGAATTGAAGGATAGAGGAGGACCAGTGTACCCGTCCTTCCTGATCAGGCAGCAGCAGCCAGGTTGCAAAGGTGCTACCTCTCTCCAGAGCCCCCCCTATATAACATACTATAATCAACCCTAAATAAACATATTAAACCCGGTCTACACTATATTACTGTAACGATCCTAAATAAACATATTAAACCCTGGTCTACACTATATTACTATAACAACCCTAAATAAACATTTTAAACCCTGGTCTACACTGTATTACTATAACAACCCTAAATAAACATATTAAACCCGGTCTACACTATATTACTGTAACGATCCTAAATAAACATATTAAACCCTGGTCTACACTATATTACTATAACAACCCTAAATAAACATTTTAAACCCTGGTCTACACTATATTACTATAACAACCCTAAATAAACATATTAAACCCGGTCTACACTATATTACTGTAACGATCCTAAATAAACATATTAAACCCTGGTCTACACTATATTACTATAACAACCCTAAATAAACATTTTAAACCCTGGTCTACACTGTATTACTATAACAACCCTAAATAAACATTTTAAACCCTGGTCTACACTACATACTATAACCAACCCTAAATAAACATATTAAACCCTGGTCTTTACTATATTACTATAACCAACCCTAAATAAACATTTTAAACCCTGATCTACACTATATTACTATAACAACCCTAAATAAACATTTTAAACCCTGGTCTACACTATATTATTATAACAACCCTAAATAAACATTTTAAACCCTGGTCTACACTATATTACTATAACCAACCCTAAATAAACATATTAAACCCTGGTCTACACTGTATTTCTATAACCAATCCTAAATAAACATTTTAAACCCTGGTCTACACTATATTACTATCTTCTTGTTCCTCAGCCTTTGACCTGTTTTTTGGTTACGGGTTCGGCATTTCCGGCTTCTTCCCGTTAGGGGTCACCGGAGGGATTTGGCACAGTTTTTTTTTTTTTTTTTTTTACACCGGATGCCCTTCCTGACACAACCCTCCCTATTATCCGGGCTTGGGACCGGCACTACAATGCACTGGTTTGTGCATCTAGCAGCTAGGTATCAACAGGACAATTCAGTGTTTCCAATTAGCCTGGTGGCATGTTTTTGGACTGTGGGAGGAAACCGGAGCACCCGGAGGAAACCCACGTGGACACATGGAGAACATGCAAACTCCGCACAGAAAGGACCTGGACCGCCCCACCCGGGGATCGAACCCAGGACCTTCTTGCTGTGAGGCAATAGTGCTACCCACTAAGCCACCGTGCCGCCGTCTATACTATATTACTATAACAACCCTAAATAAACATTTTAAACCCTGGTATACACTATATTACTATAACAACCCTAAATAAACATATTAAACCCTGGTCTACACTATCCAAGTAGACCTATCCAAGTAGGGCTTAAATATCTCAACAGTGTTTGAGTGGGGGTACATGGTGGCTCAGATGTGTGTGCCACAAAGCCACATGAGTTCTGACCACCAGGGTTTAATACTTGTTTTAAAATTTGCTTATTGTAATGTGAGTGTTAATTTGTGATGGATAAGTGCCATGTGTTGCCAAATGGCACTGGACTCACTGCAACCCCCATTAAGAAGAATGTTTAAACGACTACAGATATACATGGGATATTCACAGAAAGTTTGTTGGCTACTTCAATGTACTGTATATGATAAGGAAATTGTATGATTGTTTATTGTTGATAAACTAAAATGCTGAAGAAGTGTGTTTACTATTTGGCCAAAAATATTTTGACACCTGACCATTAGCTTTTTAGACATCCCATTTAAAAAACAAATGGTATTAAATCAGAGTGAGCTCTGTGTGAACTTTTCAACTATAATAAAAAAATTTTTTAAGAAAGCCTCTCACAAGAAATATTTCTGTGGGAATTTGTACCCATTCAGTTAAAAGAGTACTTGTATGACTGAGATGTTGAGCAAGAAACTCTTAATTGATGTTACAGTTCGTTATAAAGCTGTTCATTGGGGTTGAGATAAGGGCATTGTGCAGAAATCCATTCAAACCTTCTAATTCAATTTGTGCTGAGATGTGAAGGGTTAGATTAAAGAAGCCTGTCATCTGCTGTCAGTAGAGAAAAAGTTAGGACAGAGGGTCAGAGCAACTATATATCAGTGTCCATGGTTTTGGAATGGGATGTCCTGCTAGATCATGGTCAGGTGTTCAGATTGTTTTGACCATATAGTGTATATTAGGAGTGTCCAAACAACGGCCCACAGGCCATTTGCAGCCCATTACTTATTTTGAAATGGCCCGTGAGATATTGTAAAAATTAAATTAGAGCTACTATTAATCAGGGTTAAAGAAACTCCAAAGAAAGATTTTTGGCACTTTGGAAAAAATAAATATTTTTCACTGATTTCAGAGGGAAGTGTGTATGTTTAATGAATCAGGAAACAGGCCTATTACATTTTATTTGTCTTATTACACAGTCAGTGGCCCGTTATTGCACATTTTTTCTATATCTAGCCTCCAACAAAAAAGTTTGGACACCCCTGGTGTATATAATCTTTATGTTGGTATAGAGACACAAATTTGGGCCCTTATGAAAAGATTGGGCCCCTCTACCATGCCATTTAATGTCAACCTTTAAAAATATAACACTGTGCAGACATGCATGGGACAGAATTTACTATTTTATGCAAGACTGATACTCCCTATACGAGGCCTATATACAGGCTCTCTGGATGTTTAAATTTTTCAAACAAATGCTTAGATGCTTTGATTTAACAGATGTAACTCAAATTTGTTAAGGAGAGTTAAGTAGATTGGCCCAAGTCTCTTATTTATTTATTTTTTTGTACAGAATGGATAGAGGAGCACTCATCTGCTGGGGCTCCAATTTCGTCATACATTCCAAACCACTTGGAGACATACAGAGAGCCGCAAAGTGGTCCACAGCTCCCGCCAGTGCCAGGATATAAACGTGAGAAGCTTCTGCTGCTGTTAATAGTGCAGCGGATTATTGTACAATTGATTAGCATTGGAAGATGATCCATTATTGTTTTTATTGTAGGCTAACCCACAGCAGTGCAATCCAAGTATTTCTGCTCTGTGCCAGTTAAATGATTTATGTAATGGATACTTATGTCATCACAATAAAATGCATCACTGTAAATACAGTACAGTACATTACAAGATGAAATATCTAAAGAAAGTGTGTGTGTGTCTGCAGGAGGGAAGCCTTTTTTTACAAGGAACCCTGCTGAACTCAAGGGTACATTTATAAGCACCAAGCTACTGAAAAGCAGACGCGGTTTTGGATTCACTGTGGTAGGAGGAGACGAGCCAGATGAGTTCCTACAGATTAAGAGTCTCATAGTGGATGGACCTGCAGCCGTAGATGGCAAGATGGAGACAGGTATGCACATGCACATACAGCGGGATGTCCATACAACAGCGTCCAAAAGTAGAGCTGAAACAGGCAGATCAAATACACACATAATTCAACTTCACAAAGGTATTAACATCATCTCCTGGGTTATATGAGGAGATGATAAATATCAAATGAGTAAGGAAATGGCTTATTATACTAACACCTTTTTATTGGTGAAAGGCAGGTGCCACTGTGTCTCAGCTTTAAAGTTCCAGGTTTAATCCGGAGCTCATTGTATGTGTAGGATTTGACATGTTTTACTTTGTCTATGTAGCCTTTCATTAATTTTTCATGTACTCTGGTTCAGAGACACTGTCAGAACTTTGAGCCCTATGAAAAGATATCACATTGGGCCCCACTACCATGGATCCCAGCGGTAGTGGGCAAATGAAATTTACCACTGCATCCCAATAAAGTTTTCTGTTATTTATGAGAAATTAATAGCCGTATCGGCCACACCAGAGTAACCCACCAACACCTGAGGAAGGGAGAAAACCCCCCAACATGTCAAATCTGCCAAACATTTGTTAAAATAAAACACATTTTAATACAATGCCCAAATACACCAAGGAAAGTACACATGCCGAAACTCAAGAACAGTTATAATGACACATTACACTTGAGTATATCCTTAAAGTTAACAGACAAAGTCAGCTGGGTTTGCAGTTAAGTCAGTAAAGGAATCAATGTTTTATGCCCATCTCTATTTATGGATATTGTGCAATACACTTCTGAGCCTTGCCAGCTTGCTTAATTTTGCGAAAAGTTACAGACATGTTTGTGTTCTGTATTTACCTGCAATATTTGTGCAGTTAATTCCTTTCAAATACTTATCAAGTGGCCATGGGTGGCACAGCAGTATACAAACCAGAGCGCGAACTGAACATGATGCAGCTCTCTCTGAGACTGCAAAGATGCAGTTGCAAGAATGCAGTCAGTGCGTGTGGAAGAAGGAATGTGTTAGTCTTATTCCTTCTCAGCCAGCTCTGTGTCCAGTGCAACAACAAACAAACAAGAAAACATTAAGTAATAGCCTTGATAATTTAGCAGTTTCACACTTATTTCATGCATACATTTGTGTGTATTTTACAGGTGACGTGATTGTTAGTGTCAATGACACTATTGTCTTGGGCTACACACATGCACAAGTGGTCAAGATCTTCCAGTCGATCCCTATCGGCTCAGCTGTGCAGCTAGAACTGTGCCGCGGCTACCCACTACCCTTTGACCCTGACGACCCCAATACCAGCCTTGTGACCTCTGTTGCTATTCTTGACAAAGAGCCCATCATTGTCAATGGCCAAGAAGCCTTTGATCCGCCTCTTTTAGGTCCATGCTCTTCCGGGATGGGAACAATAGTCACAACAGGCACAGAACCCCGTCCCTACAGCCCAACAGCTAAGGGAATAATGATGATGCCAGAGGGCTATGGCAATGATGTAGTGACCCTGGCATCGTCCATTGCTACACAGCCCGAGCTCATCACCGTACACATGGAAAAGGGCGACAAGGGCTTTGGGTTCACTATTGCAGACTGTGTCAGCGGGGGTGGTCAGAGGGTCAAGCAGATTGTGGACTACCCACGTTGCCGTGGCCTTAAAGAGGGTGACATCCTGGTGGAGGTAAACAAGAGGAATGTGCAAAACATGAGTCACAACCAAGTGGTGGACCTGCTTAGCAAGTGCTCTAAAGGCAGCGAAGTCACCATGCTGGTGCAGAGAGGTAAGCAAAGGCGGCTTTCACATTTACCACAAGGCTGGGCGCATATTGCCGCCTGCTGCAGCATTCCATGTGATATAATTAATCGGCAAGGTTAAAATAATAAACACTATTGACGATACTGACTGACAGTATTGCCAGTTGATTCACATAGAGGTTTGTATAAAATCTAATTTACTGATTTGTTAAACTACAGGTGAATTAAACTATATTGAATAATTATGAAGCCACGATAAGCGATTTCAGGATAAGAAAACTTGCTGGTACAAACCCGGTCTTTAAATGTTACAGCTCACTAGTCACCATTCTGTATATACATACATATGGACTTTTTCCTGGATCTGGTGTGTAATCATCAGCAGGATTGAATTGAACACCTGGTTTTAAATCAAAATGTTTTATGTTTTAGTAACTGAAACTACCATAAAATGGAAACAGGTCATTACAAAGGCATTTAACCTAGGCATGCTTCTGAATAGGGCTGCACGATATTGGAAAAAACTGACATTGCGATTTTTTTTCCCCTGCGATATATATTGCGATATTAAAAAAATGCAGGAATTTTCAGCACATTATTAATAATGCATGTATCTTACTCTAAATAAGGGGCTCATCTGTGAAAAAGGGTGGTGCCTACAAGGGATACAAAAGATTATGACAAGCTACATCTTTGTACTTGGTTGAAACTGAGCATTAAACTAAGAAAGCTTCAATATCTCTTCTCTTACAGAAAAATAAACATGGCTGACGGAGCGGACAAAGTTATTTTCAAACATAAATAAACAATTATTGATTTTTAACGAGTGTTTTTATTAGCAAGTTTAGGCTTGTCAGCAAATGTAACCGTTTTCTGTACACGTATCAAGATGTTATATTGACATGTTAGCGCTGTGACACGGGTTGCCAACCGTCCCGCAAAATACGGATTCGTTCCGTATTTGAAAACTAAATGTCGCGTTCCATATTGAACTGATACGGGACGCGCTTTGTTCCGTATTTTTATCAATGGGAGAGAAATGCTGCAGATTAGACTGTTCAGTACTAGAGCTGGGCGGTTCCTGAATCAACCGGGTTAATGATTCGAATCTTTGTACTGAATCAGGAATCACGAGTCCGAAATCTCAATGAACCCGGATCCTATGAGTCCTCTGACTGGCTGCTGCTCAGTACACAAGGCGTGTGAGCCGTCATTGAAAATGAGAACGGTGTGAATTTTCCTTTTGTGTCAAGCAGCAAAAAAGTTGTAGCATGACGTATTTGATATAATTTGCATTAAACATCGCACGTCCTGCGATGTGACTATCGCGCATGCACACATCGCGATGACGATGCTGAAACGAAATATCGTGCAGCCCTACTTCTGAAAGAATGGGTCGCTCTCAGGAGCTCAGTGAATTCCAGCGTTGTACCGTGATAGTAGGTCGTGAAATTTTCTCGCTACTAAATATTCCGCAGTCAACTGTCAGTTTTTTTTATAAGAAAGTGGAAGCGATTGGGAATGACAGCAACTCAGCCACGAAGTGGATGCTGAGGCGCATAGGGCGCAGAGGTCGCCAACTTTCTGAAGAGTCAATCGCTACAGACCTCCAAACTTCATGTGGTCTTCAGATTGGCTCAAGAACAGTGCGTAGAGAGCTTCATGGAATGGGTTTCCATGACCAAGCAGCTGCATCCAAGCCTTACATCACCAAGCACAATGCAAAGCGTCGGATTCAGTGGTGTAAAGCACGCCACCACTGGACTCTAGAGCAGTGGAGACGTGTTCTCTGGAGTGACGAATCACGCTTCTCCTTCTGGCAATCCAATGGACGAGTCTGGGTTTGGTGGTTGCCAGGAGAACGGTGCTTGTCTGACTGCATTGTGCCAAGTGTAAAGTTTGGTGGAGGGGGGATTATGGTGTGGTGTTGTTTTTCAGGAGTTGGGCTCAGCCCCTTAGTTCCAGTGAAAGGAACTCAATGCTTCAGCATACCAGGAGATTTTGGACAATTTTATGCTCCCAACTTTGTGGGAACAGTTTGGGGATGGCCCCTTCCTGTTCCAACATGACTGCGCAAGGTCCATAAAGACATGGATGAGCCAGTTTGGTGGAAGAACTTGACAGGCCTGCACAGAGTCCTGACCTCAACCCGATAGAACACCTTTGGGATGAATTAGAGCGGAGACTGTGAGCCAGGCCTTCTCGTCCAACATCAGTGTCTGACCTCACAAATGCGCTTCTGGAAGAATGGTCAAAAATTCCCATAAACATACTCCTAAACCTTGTGGAAAGCCTTCCCTGAAGAGTTGAAGCTGTTATAGCTGCAAAGGGTGGGCTGACATTATATTAAACCCTATGGATTAAGAATGGGATGTTTTTGGCAATATAGTGTATTTTACATTATTTTACATTGCACAATACCCTATGTACATTTAGTGGTTGTTTCTATTTCCAAGTGACCCATACTGTATCTATGCTAAATACCTATGCTAAATTAGCTTGCCGTTCTTGGCCAAGGACTAAGGACACCTTAACAGGTTAACTTGTTTGGGTGGAGCATTAAACAATGCAAGATGACAAATACAATGATTGGACAAATTTAGTTATCACAGAATCACAACTGGATTGTAAATTGCTGTCATGGTAAAAACAATTTTCAACAGGGTAACAGAAAATTAAAGCCCACAACATTTGCAGCGAGCAGTCTAAAAATTGCCTCTGTTTTTGCTTCTGGTACTGTTACAATTCCATATGTGCATCTAGTAAAGGATGCCGTCACAGGCTAACCTTCAGCAAACGCCTCCTACTTTTATGAATACCCGTATGCAATGGAAAGTAGATAGTAGCACAGAAGATACAAAAAAACAAAGTGTGCACGTTGGCTTTTTTCATTCATTATTTATTTTTAAAATAATGTATTTATTTGTCTATTGTTTTAATTAGGCAGCATTAGTAATATAACCATAAAACTTAAAACCAGCCTAAAGACACACTTAGACATTCCAAAGTCAGTTGCCTTTTGTGTTGTGGCTTCTGTCAGTCTCTGGAAAAAAAGTGAACACCTGGCTGTTATAAGCATCCAACTCTTTCTCAGTTTGTAAGACAGGGGTCATTTGGATGTAATACAGATTGGTGGTGGTTTTTAAAAAGCCTAATTGTGTACCAAATTTGGTGAGTTCCATTGGAAGAAGCGTTGGTAGCTGTTTTGTTGTTTCCCATAAGCATGATTCTAAACAACATAAGCAATCCAAGTGTCTGGGTAGCGCAGTCGTGTATTACACTATGCCGTCACTGCTGAGATTCAGGGTTTGAATCTAAGTAATGCTATTAACTGGCTTGGTGTTTACACAGATATGATTGGCTACGTCTAGGGGTGCGCTGATGGCTAAAGCCCTATGATGGATTGGCGTCCTGTCCAGGGTGTTTCTGCCTTGCGCCCAGTGTTTCCTGGTAAAATTGGAAGTCCGACAGGCTTTTGGTTAAGGATTGATGGAATAAGTTGTAAGCTAATAAAACTGTATGCGATTTGAGGGCAGTGTGTAGTCTGGCAGAAATAAACAACTTAAAGGTGAAGAACAGGAATGTTTGAGTGTGTGCATATGTGTATTTGTGTGTATTGTTAAGAGAGTAGTGGAGGCTGTGTAAGGAAAACAATGTTCTCATAGTCAAAGTTGATTGTATACGTGGAACTTTTTTTACATCCCACCCACATCACACACACACACACACACACACACACACACACACACACACACACACACACACACACACACACACACACAGGGCTAGAAACCAAGCTGACTATAAAGCTGAAAGCATTGCTGAATATTTCTGCCATCTTGCCTCCTTCTTGTTTCCATGACGATGCTCCGGTGCACTGCAAAAGGAGGAAAGAAAGATACAGAGAAGAGAAAACAGGAGAGGTTTATTTGTCATATGAAACCAGAGATGTAGAGGTATTTTCTCCATATGACAAAACAATCAGTTCAGATATCAATACAATCAAATAGCAGCATTAAAACAGTGTACCCCAAATCAGACATGTATCCCAAAACATCTTAAAGCATTTTAAAACATTTGCATAAAAAAACTGACAATTCAGCTTGTATTTGTATTTTAATTAAAATAATCAATCAAAATTGCCTTTGGTTAAAATTTAAGACAAGGTCATATGATAAAGGTAATTAGCAGAGAAAAGTGTGTCAGTGTTGTTGAGAAGTGTAGTGGTATTTTTTTTATAACAAAACAAAGGTATGGATGGTGCTTGGTGAGAATAACAATTGATTTAAAATGTCTAATTAAATTTGTCAGTTGGTGGACACTCCGGTGGTGCAAAGGTCTAATGTGGCAGCAGAACACCTTTGGCTGGATGTCCAGCAGACACAGTTGGCTGGGTCTGTGGACAGGAGGTCAGAGCAGGGTTTCTCCTATCTGCTGCTGCACACTGCCATTTCTGTGGAAATCATTTAAAAGTTTCCAAAAGATGGATCTTTGAAATAGTAATGCATATAAATGAGAATGTATAGGGAGAGATATCAGATAATATTATTTAACTATAAAAATGTAACAGTTTGGAACCTTATCCCATTGATAAAATTAGTTTTTTTCCGGAACAGCTTTGTTTAAACTATGCCTCATTCTCTTAGACAAACTCTGACACACAAACTGACATCTAACCGCAGCACACACACCTAGGCAGGATGACATGTATGAGCGACCGGCCGGTGTGCTACAGGATGTAGCGGCATCCACAGGCATCCACAATCCACAATCTTCTGCTCACCCTCCCTCCTTTGCTTCCCAGCAGAAAATCACAGATTGGCAGAGAGGTGCATCAGCGTCATTCCCGTGCCTCCTTTTTTCACAAGAGAAAGGAGAGAGGAGGCAGGGAAAGAAAACAAGCACACTGCTACTTGGATTTCTAAAGCCAGGCACCCATCTTTTTGGTGTTGTTCTTTTTTGTGTGGTGAATAGAACTCTAAAGAAAGGTATTAATGCTTTCTCTTTCTTTTTGCCGCTGTTTCACAGGGGTGGTGCAGGCCAAGAGGAGTCCCAAAGTGCTGGTAAGTAAACACCTTTTTCCTTAAATCTTCCAACCCTCTGAGTTTTCACATTTAGTTTAAATAGAATCATTGAAACAATTGATATATGTATTTTGCAAAGCAGTGACAAAGGCACATGTATTTATACAAATCTGGTAAAACTATTTTTAGAAACTTATATCAAACAGTAATTCCTTTTGAACATCGTGATAGAGTGCCATACAGGACCTTGGGTTCTGAGGACCTGGGTTTTATCCTTCTCTCTAGTCACTATCTGCATTATTGTTTAGGTATTCTCCATGTCAATGTGGGTTTCGTCTGTATACTCTAGAATAAAAGGTGGAATGGCTGCTCTAAATTGCACATAGGTTGGATTGAGTGACCATGTCTATTTACCATTTATGGCTTGCAGAGGGGGCAAGGACAAGTCGGTTCCTTTTAACTGACAGTCCTACCCCGAGCTTACAACTGTAGTTTCTTTTGAATCATTTCGTTTCCAAAAGATGGATCTTGGGAACAGTCATGCATATAAATAAGAATGCATAGGGATAGCTAATCTTCTAATTATAAGTAATAAGTAAATAAATAAATAGTTTTACATAAATTGTTTTGAACATTCAGCAAAAGCTTTTGACAGTCCTACCACAGTCTTGTAAACTCTTGTAGGGGTAAATGAGCACCACATTTATTGACACTTTGCATGAAGAAAGCCTACTAAAAAATGTTATCAGGTGTAACATTTAGCTCATTTGAATTATGATCCATATGGCTTTGTTCTGCATTTGTGGTTTGGAAACTCTCTCCATGAGGAGCAGCAAATACAGAGGCGATTGCAAATTTGAATATTCTTTTTTTGGTTTATTATAAAGCTACACCTCTTCTACTATTTGGCCATGTTCTTTTCTACTGCCCACACTAAACATCACTGAATACTGGTGCCTCAATCTTCTTCTTTAATTAAAATGTACTACTTTTTTTAACCAGACCATTGACGACACTCAGCACAACAAGATATACAGTCAAGCCAGAAAGTCTGCACACCCCTCTTTTGCTGGAGCCTATCCCAGCTTTTCAGTGGGTGCAAGGCACACAGTAACACCCTGAATGGGGCGCTAGTCCATCGCATGTTTTTGGACTGTGGGAGGAAACCGGAGCTCCCGGAGAAAACCCATGCAGACACGGGGAGAACATGCAAACTCAGCACAGAAAGGACCCGCACCGCCCGCCTGGGGATAGAACCAAGAACCTTCTTGCTGTAAGGCGACAGTGCTACCCACTGAGCCACCGTGCCTCCCAGATTCTCTGGTCTGATGAAACAAAAATTGAACGTTTTGGCCTGAATACCAAGCGTCACTTCTGGAGAAAACCAGGCACCGCTCATCACATGGCTAATGCCATCCCTACAGTGGCAGCATCATGTTGTGGGGATGTTTTTCAGCAGCGGGACCGGGGCGACTAGTCCTGATAGAGGGAAAGATGAATGCAGCTAGGTACATTGATTTCCTTGAAGAAAACCTGCTCCACAGCACTCTGGACCTCAGACTGGGGTGAAGATTTACCTTCCAACATGACAATGACCCAAAGCACACAGCCAAGAGAATGAAGGAGTGGCTTCAGAGAAAGTCGGTGAATGTCCTGAGCCCAGA
The DNA here is from genome assembly GCF_030014385.1 of Trichomycterus rosablanca. Taxonomy (NCBI): domain Eukaryota; kingdom Metazoa; phylum Chordata; class Actinopteri; order Siluriformes; family Trichomycteridae; genus Trichomycterus; species Trichomycterus rosablanca. The sequence continues at coordinate 26,336,814 of NC_085994.1, read as the reverse complement.
TCTAAATCCAATCAAACATCTGTGGAAGGAGCTGAAAATTGCTGTGTAACGACGCTCCACATCCAACCTGATGGAGCTTGCAAGGATATGCCTAGAGAAATGGGCAAAAATGTCCAGAAACAAGTGTGCCAAGCTCGTAGCTTCTTTCCCAAGACGCCTTAAAGCTGTAATTGCTGCCAAAGGTGCATCAACCAAGTATTAGACTAAGGGTGTGTACGGATATGTAACCCCTAAATAAATGATTTTTGTCAGTAAAATAAAATTGCATTGTTTTTAAACCCTGTTTTCATGTTTGAGGCAAAAAATAACTATAGAAGAAGTATATTATAGAATGAGTCTGTAACATAATAAAACACGAAGAAAGGTAAAAAGAGGTATGCAGACTTTCCGGTTTGACTGTATAAGGACATGCATCCAGTACATTAGTTTTTTTTTTCCCAATAACTAGTTTAATGTTTAAGTGTATTATTTATTTTTTACTTGAAAATTGATGATGATAAGGTTGAGCAATGAATGACTGGGAAAAAAAGATGGAGCTAGGTTATGAGAACAAGTGTGAATAGATGTGCTCATAATTTTTAACCAGAGAGATTGCTAAGGTCTTTTATTCTCATTGTAAGATCTTGAGAGTATACCTACCTTTGCATTGTATGCATTGTGCCGCTGCCACTTGAATGGATAGTTTGATGCTTTCATTAATTAGGAGCAGAACAGGCATTCCAAATAAAGTGGCTGGTGAGTGTATTATCATTATTTGGCCAAAATCGTAACAGGCTCACCTGCTGTAAAGTTTGGCCTTCCAGTTGCTTCCAATTGCCTATAGTTGCTTCCCCTTGCTTTTGTTAAAAAAAATAATAAAAAACATAATTTATAAGTATTAGTAAATACCTGTTAGTATCTAAAAATACCTGTTACTATGTACTCATGTCAAAGGCATGTCTGGTCAGATTAAAAATGCCATTTTTTTAAAAATGACAGAGGTCAAGGCTCATTGCTGAAAAACAAACCTTTTTTTATGTCTCTCCATCAGCCCTCCTATGTCGATTTATCATTTTCGTAAAATTGCATCAGTGCGAAGTAGACAGCAGCTGACCAGTTTGACATAATTTTTCTCTGTCTGTTTCTATCTCACCCCCTCTTTTTTCTTTGCTTTGCTTATTTTTTCACCTCTACCTTGGTCCATTGTCTCTTTTAGCAATTGGAGAGAAAGGACAGCCAGGGCAGCTCCCAGCACAGCGTCTGCAGCCACCGCAGCGCCCACACTGACTCGCCAGCCCGGGCTGTACCAGCTGTGCCCCCTGTCCCCAGCGAGCCTTTGGTGTCCGCACCCCCAGTACCTCCTCCTCCGACCCAGCCTCTCCCCAGCCTTCCTCCGCTGGATCCTCCAGCCAATGGCACACTTCAAAAAAAGCCGGACCCCTTCAAGATCTGGGCACAGTCCCGTAGCATGTATGAAAGCCGAAGTAAGTAAGGTTCAAACCCAAATCTTAGTGGTGGTAAGCTAGCATAATAGTCAGCTGCACCACCTGAGTGCCTATCACTGTTATTGTTTTCTAAAAAATAGTTTTAGAGAAGTTGTTAATTTTCCTCCTTCTAGTGTTCACACCTCTTTTGTAACAGAAAATGGACAGTTGAAATATTTGGAAGTCAGGCTCATTTAATTCTCTTTGATAGAAAGTGGGCAGCTTTAACAAAAAAAAAATAGGGTGTTGGGTCACCACAAATGTACTTTGATAATGATTCTGCGAGTACTTGGAAAACATTGTCTAGGTCACATTGTGAAAAACATTGTCTAAAACACTGGTCCAAAAAACTCCATGCATTTAAATCTGGTAATTGCAAAGACCATAGAAATGTTTCATTGTATTGTTCAGAGGATCAGAAAAATATAGCTTTGCATTAATTTACAGTAAACCTTTCCTCTAAAGGGAAAAGTGTCACAGCATCTGCACCAAATATGCTTTTTTACTGATTTATTAAGGTTTCCCTTTTAATTTGTCAACTGTCTGTAGTAACTAATTACTAGGTAATTGCTTTAGTTAAATTATACACTACTGTCTTAGTACTGAAAAGTAAACAAACTGCTTCACTACATGTAGACATGACACTTAAAAAATCAAATTATTTCATGATTTGCAAACATGCACATCACTAAATTAAATTTTTTCTAACAACCAGTTGACAAAGCCCAACAGTTTGATACTTGCAATTGCTCCCTCTGTTTTAACTGCAATATGGGAACCTGTCATTTTTTTTTATACATATACATATTATACAACCAAGCTTAAGTTGAACGCCCGTGATCTTCGATCCCTCAGATGCAGGCACTGCATCAAGAACATCCACTCAACAATAGCTGATATAACCACATGGGCAAGGGATTACTTTGGCAAACCTTTGTCAAGCACTACAATATGGAGTTACATGCACAAAAGCCACTTAAAACTTTTCTGTGCAAGAAAGAAGCCCTATGTTAACTATCTCCAGAAGCGGAGTTGACTTCTCTGGGCTCAGAGGCATGTAGGAAGGACCACGTGCTCCAGACCAAAGATGAAAAGGACTATCCAGACTGTTATCAGCAACAAGTCCAAAAGCCAGGGTCTGTCATGGTATGGGGCTGTGTCAGTGTCCTTGGCAAAGGTAACTTACGCTTCTGTGATGGCAGCATTAATGCAGAAAAGTACATTGAGATCTTAGAGCAACATATGCTGCCTTCAAGACGTCATCTTTTCCAGGGGCGTCCATGCATTTTTCAACAAGACAATGCAAACCCACATTCTGAACACATTACAAAGGCATGTCTGTGGAAGAAGAGGGTACGGGTACTGGACTGGCCTGCCTGCAGTCCTGACCTGTCCCCAATAGAGAATTTTGAAACGAAAAATGCAACAACGACCCCGTACTGTTGCACATCTTAAGACGTGTTTGCAGGAAAAATGGGACAAAAATAAAACCTGAAACACTAAATCGCTTGGTATCCTCGGTGCCAAAACATGTGGTGGAAAGGAATGGCAATCTCTAAGCAGAAATGTGGCTTACACTACTAATGAGCTTTCAACTAATAAAGTTTCATAACTTCAAGCACTTAGTTATTCATAGACAACTGCACATAGATCCTTCCACTGCCTCTTTTCCTTCCAGCTTGTTTATACATTATGGATGACCCTCTCGCATACTCCCACGCACTGGCAGAAAAAATATGCAGAGCAAGACCCAACTCTTAAGATGAAAATGCTTGTCTTACATGTGGTTCTGCATTACATTTTGTGTTTGTATTACACCAAAATAACTTGCCTATAAATATCAGATAAACTTTTGGTAGTTAGTTTGCTGTGTGAAATTAGTTATTATTTAGTAATTAGTTATAATTAAGTTCTTCATTGTTGTTGGTGACTCATTTGAATGTTTTATCATTCACAATCTAACTGCTATGTGGCCAAAAATACTACCATTTATTGGACCAATAGGACCCACTTTATTTACACTTTGCATTGTTTACTTATGCTTAGATTGGCCAAGACAGATTTATTGTCTGCATGGGCTTTTACACATTATGGGTGTATAGCCAATGTAAGCCAATCAGCTTTTACCAGCGCAACCATTCTCTCAATGGCCATGTGTTTTAGGTTTCAATTTTGTCTTCATGTAACAAATATATCCAAAATGTGTACAAAGACATGTAGTTGTAGAAAAGAAGTACCCCAAATCAGAAAAAGTTGGGACAGCATGGAAAATGCAAATAATAAAAAAACAGAGTTTCTTACATTTACCTTGACTTATTTCATTGCAGACAGTATGAACCTGAGATATTTCATGTTTTATCTGGTCAACTTCATTTAATTTATTAATAAACATCCATTTCTGCATTTGAAAATGGAGGTATTTTAACAACTGAAATGAAGTTGAGCAGACAAAACATAAACTATCTTGGGTTCAAACTGTCTGCAATCAAATTAAGATCAAAGTAAATGTAAGGGACATTGCATTTTTATTTTACTTGCATTTGCCATACTGTCCCAACTTTTTCTGATTTGGGGTTGTATGTAATAGCTGATATTTTTTCTTGGACAGACCACTCATGCTTTTTACAGGCTTGTAGTAGCCTTTGCTTAGATCAGGACATCATAAATATAGTGTGTGTGTGCGTGTGTGTGGGCAGATTGTTTACCAAAAGCAGCATTTGGTGCTTTCCATGTGCCTGCTGATGCTGCCAGAATCCAGTCATGCCTGCTAAACGATCTGGAAGGAGAAGCTAAGACAGTTAAACGGTCGACGCAGGGTTTTAGGGCAGTGGCCAGACATTACAGACAAGCTTTTAAACACATCATGCTGAGCCTCTGCAAAAGCTATTTTGTAAATGTGACGGCTCAGCCGCCCAGTTGGACCGGCAGAGGACCTGCTCCTCCTGCTCAGCATGAATGCTACATGCACCAAATAAAGGGCAGAGGCAGGCTAATGAGCTGTGGGAATTGGGTTCCTGGTAATCTTCTGAACCTTTGTTTACCTTGCAGGCATTACCACATAAACTCCTTCTAACTGTGTTGTTATAATTTTTCTAGCCTAAAAATCTTACTCTTTGTCAATACACATTGACAATTCTGTGTATGTAAAAGCCCCAGCTGGCCAATATCACCAGTGAGATTTAAACCTAAATCTCATTAAAATGTTATTTACATTTACTTATTGTTTGTTATTGTATAATTTAGTGCCAGATTCTCAAGAACAAGATGTCTTTCTTTGGAGAAAAGACACTGGGTTTGGCTTCAGGATCCTTGGAGGAAATGAACCCGGAGAACCGGTAAAAACACATGCATACATGCAAGCGTAAACAGTAGTGATTACATCATTTAAAGTGCGTAGATATTATTATATACAGTGGGGCCAAAAAGTATTTAGTCAGCCACTGATTGTGCAAGTTCTCCTACTTAGAAAGATGAGAGAGGTCTGTAATTTTCATCATAGGTACACTTCAACTATGAGAGACAAAATGAGAAAAAAAAATCCAGGAAATCACATTGTAGGATTTTTAAAGAATTTATTTGTAAATTATGGTGGAAAATAAGTAAGCAAGATTTCTGGCTCTAACAGACCTGTAACTTCTTCTTTAAGAAGCTCTTCTGTCCTCCACTCGTTACCTGTATTAATGGCACCTGTTTGACTTTGTTATCTGTATAAAAGACACCTGTCCACAGCCTCAAACAGTCAGACTCCAAACTCAACCATGGCCAAGACCAAAGAGCTGTCGAAGGACACCAGGAAGAAAATTGTAGACCTGCACCAGGCTGGGAAGAGTGAATCTACAATAGGCAAGCAGGTTGGTGTGAATAAATCAACTGTGGGAGCAATTGTAAGAAAATGGAAGACATGCAAGACCATTGATAATCTCCCTCGATCTGGGGCCCCACGCAAGATCTCATGCTGTGGGGTCAAAATGATCATGAGAACGGTGAGCAAAAATCCCAGAACTACACGGAGGGACCTGATGAATGACCTGCAGAGAGCTGGGACCAAAGTAACAAAGGCTACCATCAGTAACACACTACGCCGAGAGGGACTCAAATCCTGCAGTGCCAGGCGTGTCCCCCTGCTTAAGCCAGTACATGTCCAGGCCCATCTGAAGTTTGCCAGAGAGCATATGGATGATCCAGAAGAGGATTGGGAGAATATCATGTGGTCAGATGAAACCAAAATGGAACTTTTTGGTAAAAACTCAACTCGTCATGTTTGGAGGAAGAAGAATGCTGAGTTGCATCCCAAGAACACCGTACCTACTGTGAAGCATGGGGGTGGAAACATCATGCTTTGGGGCTGTTTTTCTGCAAAGGGGACAGGACGACTGATCCATGTTAAGGGAAGAATGAATGGGGCCATGTATCGTGAGATTTTAAGCCAAAACCTCCTTCCATCAGTGAGAGCATTGAAGATGGAACGTGGCTGGGTCTTCCAGCATGACAATGATCCCAAACACACGGGCAACGAAGGAGTGGCTCCGTAAAAAGCATTTCAAGGTCCTGGAGTGGCCTAGCCAGTCTCCAGACCTCAACCCCGTAGAAAATTTGTGGAGGGAGTTGAAAGTCCGTGTTGCCTGCTCTAGAGGAGATCTGCATGGAGGAATGGGCCAAAATACCAGCTACAGTGTGTGCAAACCTGGTGAAGACTTACAGGAAACGTTTGACCTCTGTCATTGCCAGCAAAGGTTATGTTACAAAGTATTGAGTTGAACTTTTGTTATTGACCAAATACTTATTTTCCACCATAATTTACAAATAAATTCTTTAAAAATCCTACAATGTGATTTCCTGGATTTTTTTTATCTCATTTTGTCTCTCATAGTTGAAGTGTACCTATGATGAAAATTACAGACCTCTCTCTTCTTTCTAAGTAGGAGAACTTGCACAATCAGTGGCTGACTAAATACTTTTTGGCCCCACTGTATTATTTATACACATGCACATAATGATGTGTACCCATACAGTCTTCTTGTTCCTCAGCCTTTGTCCCGTTTTTCGGTTACGGTGTTGGCATTTCCGGCTTCTTCCCGTTAGGGGTTGCCGACGGGATTTGGCACAGTTTTTACGCCGGATACCCTTTCTGACACAACCCTCCCTATTTATCCGGGCTTGGGACCGGCACTACAATGCACTGGTCTGTGCATCCCAGCGGCTAGGTAACTATGGGGACAATTCAGTGGTCTCCAATTAGCCTAGCGGCATGTCTTTGGACTGTGGGAGGAATCTGGAGCACCTGGAGGAAACCCACGCAGACACGGGGAGAACATGCAAACTCCGCACAGAAAGGACCCGGACCACCCCACCCGGGTATCGAACCCAGGACCTTCTCGCTGTGAGGCGAGTGCTACCCACTTAGCCACTGTGCCACCGGTGTACCCATACAGTAAAGATATGAAAACTAAATAAAATGCTTATTAGCACCAAAAAATAACCCATTATTATTATTATTATTAATATATTAATTATTAATATATTGTTTAATTGACCAAAACCACTATTTTCTTGTCAATGGAAGGCCAAAAACTGAGAGGAGATGTAAATGTGTGTGTAAATGTTTTGGCTCATGGTCATTCTTGGAGGCACTACTTCCAGAGGACAGCTGGTACCCTTTATAGTGCACACTAAACTTATTTGTGCTGGGAATCGGTCTTTTGATAGACTTACATTATGTGGTCTGAAGTAGAAAATCAAATATTTAACATTTAAATGTAGTAATGCCCTCTTATGCATCTGATGAGATCTAGATGGAAGGAACAATGTCCACAATTTTTATTCCAGATTGTGTATATTAAAAGTAATATTTAAATGGTGTTTACTGTTATTATTCTTTTAGATTTATATTGGGCACATCGTAAAGTATGGTGCTGCAGATGAAGACGGGCGCTTACGTTCTGGGGATGAGCTGATCTGTGTGGACGGCACAGCCGTAGTGGGCAAATCCCACCAGCTGGTTGTGCAGCTCATGCAACAGGCGGCCAAACAGGGCCATGTCAATCTAACAGTCCGTCGCAAATCTGGCTATGGAGGTAAGACCAGGTGCACACAGACACCGTTTTTGCTTGTACTGCACACATTTTGGTGGTACATGATACAAATGATTCGACATCATTTCTTTGTTGCTTAAAGGCAATGTTGTGCAACAGTGGTGCAAGTTCACAGAGAAAATGATAATTTTACAGATCTTAAGTATTTACTCAGAGAGCAATACAAAATCACTAAATCTTTTTAAACATGTCTATGATTGGCTCTGTCTGAGAAGCGGTGGTCGAGGCCCTTCACTGGATTGGCATCCTGTCAGTGGTGTGTAACTGCATTGCACCCTGTGATTCTGGAAAAGCCAGGCCCACCGAAACTCTGACCAGGATAAAGTTGTGGTAAAACATGGAAATGAATGAATGAATAAAGTAACAGCATCATCATCATCAACTACAACAACAACAAGAATAATAATATTAATACTAATAATAATGCCTGTTTTTGTTCTACACAGTGTGTAAGGGTGAGGGAGATGTGCCTCCATCCCCTGCTTCATCTCACCACAGCAGCACTCAGGCACCTTCCCTGACCGAAGAGAAAAGAACGCCGCAGGGCAGCCAGAATTCTCTGAATACGGTTAGCTCAGGATCTGGCTCCACAAGTGGTATTGGTAGTGGGGGTGGAGGAGGCAGTGGCAGTGCTGTTGTACCTGCAATGGCACCTGCTTTGCCAACTGCTTTACAGCCATATGATGTTGAAATCCAGAGGGGCGAGAATGAGGGATTTGGCTTTGTTATCGTCTCATCTGTGTCAAGGCCTGATGCTGGCACAACATTTGGTAAGAATAAATGAACATGTGTGCATGCCAATGTGGGTGTACACACTCAAAGACACCATAGTTCATCATCATAACACATTCACCTTTTCTGGCTACTGCAGAATAGCTGTTTACCAAGTGTACTCCATAGCTGTGCACACTGTTAGGGTAAACAGACAAATTCTAAAATAGCATCAATTAGATGCAGTCATGCACCAAAGTAGCAGTTTAAATAGCAAGGGTGGGTGAGGATGTGTATGTGTCTGCCACTGCAATGTCATTGCAAGGTCCCACTCATCTGCTGACCACAATGTTAACGATCTCATTATGACAATATAGAATTAAGGTGATGAGTTAGAGTTAGAATTAAACTGATGAGTGGTTTGAATGGGTTGCAGCATATGTTGCTGTGTTTTTGCAGTGTCTGTGCTTTATGACTACTACTTTTTTGTTTGTGTGAGGTAGGGTTGGGCGATATTGCCGATTTTCATACCGTCATACCGTCTTCAAAAAATACCGCGGTATACGGTATTACCGTATATTTCCGATTCTATTTCCGATTCTATTGAACGGCTCTTTGAAATGAACTAAAGGAACCCGAGTCGCGCCTCTGGGAGCCGTTATATAGGGTGTATTCGAAAAGCTAGGGAGCTCTCTACATATATTTTTATTTTATAATGACTGATTAATTTCGTCTACTGATGCGAAGCGGAGTGGGTGAAATACAGCCGATTAGAACTGCGCAGTTATCACGGGGAGCGAGCGACACTCACACACACACACACACACAGAGAGAGAGAGAGATAAAGAGAGCGCTAGTAGTATTATGACAAATAATTGAGAAAATACTCGATTAATGATGTTAAATCTGATTGGTTCATGGCGTGTATGTTTTAAAGCAGAAACAAACACAGGCACAAACACATCTCTGCACAAGAGAGGATTTTTATGAAACTTAATGCAATGCAACCAGTCTGTCTCTTTCCTGTAGTTTCCTTTTAAAATAAATCTTTTTTCTCATTTAAGTGTTGTTTGAATTATGCCTACATTTAAGGCAAGGTAGCAAAATGTTCATGATCGTTCATCATTGATATTAATATCGGGGCTGTCTTATACTAAGCTAACAGTTAGCATTTTGCCATTCAAACCAATAGGATGGGATAGCACAGTGCGCAAAGCATGTCAACTCACAAGCTCGATTTTGCAAATAAAAACACATGTGCAAGTTTATACAAGTTCAATAATCATTTATTTACGTTTGAAAATAATTCCGTTTCTCTGCACCGTCAGCCATGTTTTAAGCCAAGGACACTTCCGATGCTCACTTGTTCTTGAAATGTTAAGATACCGAACTACAGCTTATTAAGGCATCTAAGGTTTCAAACAGCCTCCTTCTCGGGAGCGCGCATAGGATGACGTAAAATGCGTCTATGTAGAGCGCGCACTAGTTTTTTTTTATCACCTCAGTGAGCACCTCCACAACCAATCAGTGAGCTCCAACCGCCTACCCCTCCCACCCCTCCCTTACTGTGGATGCGCGAATGTCCTAAAGTCTCAGTTTTTAAGGTAAACCCGAAGCAGAAATTTGGCGCTTCACATTTTTTTTAAATACCGTCACCATTTTTAAATACTGTCATCATTTTTAAATACCGCGGTATACCGTAATACCGTCATACCGCCCAACCCTAGTGTGGGGCTCAGTTACTTAACTGTTGATAAGCACTAAACATTAAAACCACCTCCTTGTTTCTTCACACATTGTCCATTTTATGCTGTTCTTCAATGGTCAGGACTCTTCCAGAACCACCACAGAGTAGGTATTATTTGGGTGGTGGGTCATTCTCAGCACTGCAGTGGCACTGACATGGTGGTGGTGTGTTAGTGTGTGTTGTGCTGGTATAAGTGGATAAGACACAGCAATGCTGATGGAGTTTTTAAACACCTCACTGTCACTGCTGGACTGAGAATAGTCCACCAACCAAAAATATCCAGCCAACAGCGCCACATGGGCAGCGTGCTGTGACCACTGATGAAGGTCTAGAAGATGACCAACTCAAACAGCATCAACAGATGAGCGATCATCTCTGACTTAACATCTACAAGGTGGACCAACTAGGTAGGAGTGTCTAATAGTGTACAGTGAGTGGACATAGTATTTAAAAACTCCAGCAGCGCTGCTGTGTCTGATCCACTCATACCAGCACAACACACACTAACACACCACCACCATGTCAGTGTCACTGCAGTGCTGAAAATGATCCACCACCTAAGTAAAACCTACTCTGTGGTGGTCCTGGGGGGTCCTGACCATTGCTAAAAAAGTATGTAGAGAAACAGATGGACTACAGTCAGTAATTGTAGAACTACAAAGTTCTTCTATATGGTAAGTGGAGCTGATAAGACTCATAAGTTCATAAGTTGTAGATAAGTTCAAGTAGACAACAGTCCAATAAACAAAACTAATAAAACCCCGTTAGAACAAAGGAATTATTATGCCAGATACATACACTAAGTGCATATAAGTTCTCAGCTTAAGTGCTTAGTGAAAAGGTTGGTCTTTAATTGTCTTTTGAAGATGGTGAGAGATGTAGGGACAGAGCACTTTGTAAGTACAGAACCCTGGGGGACACCAGTTAATTGGGTGCATGACCTCTGGTCTTGCTTGTCTTGATCCTCCAAACAAAACTTGAGGAAGACATGCAACAAAGGCTATTCTCTGTTCTTGCACCCAAGTGGTAAAACAAACTTTCCCTGTCTGTTGGAACATCTGTGTCTTTCACCATCTTTGAAAGATGATTAAAGACCAACCTCTTCACTAAACACCTGAGATGCGAACTAACATGCACTTACTAATCTTCTATAGCATCTTTAAAAAATTATTCTACCTGGTCCTTTGTTCTAACATGGTTTCAGCAGATTTGTATCCTTGGATTTTCACTACTTTTGGACTAGAGTAAAGAAATGTTTACTGATTAAGGGCGAAAATGTAAATTTCATGTTATTTTTAAAGATTACATTGTTCCGCTCTAAATGTTATTCTGATTATATGATTTGTAAGCAAGAAAAATGCTGTAATACATTTAAGAGAAATGAAAAAATACTAGTGGTCTTAGACCTTTGGCCCCCACTATTTTTGTATACAGTAAAAATCAAAAACTGGAATGTAATAAAACTATTATTTACACTTTTGCTAATTGCTATGGCACCTTAAAATGTAGACAGGTTTTTCATGTTTGCTGTAAAAATTTTTTTTAGATGTGTCTAGAATGCAATTGGAGTCTGCCTATAGCAATTTGAATTGATTGGACACAATTTGGAATGACACACATCTGGACCAGGACCATAACATACAGCTTTTACGAGTTTATGTGTTACAAGAGTGAACGACATCTCAGTATCAAGCACTCTGATTGGCTTAGTTATGTAACCCAGCGTGGTAGTGATGCACTTGCTTAATAAAGAAATAAAATACACGGTATATTCACAAATTGTCGGGAGCATTTAACACTTTATTAACTTCTTCTGTTACGGTACTGAATAGCGCACATCTAGAGCCGAGCACTCTATCCCATGCACTATGGAAGCCCCAAAGGGTCAAAACACACTCACTTTGCTTAGAAACGTCCATCAAACCACTGTCAAAATACAAGCACTTTAAGAACTGGCTTTCCTTCATAACAAAAGAGTGACTTTTGTTAATTTTTAGTGTATCACTGCATTAAACAAAATTATGTTCTTTGAATATAAAGTTCAAAGTGAAACTGAAATTATCTCACTTCATTTTTACTACAATGCTGCACTAGGTTTGTTTACTTTTATTTTGTAAAAGAACATTAAGCAATAGCTTGGATGCAGGCAATTTTTTTCCTACAGCACTGCAGAGCTATTCAGTTGTTAAACATGTACATTGGATTAATTTGAATAACTGTAATGTACTTGAAGTGTGCACTGTGTGAACAGTATTATCCAGTTCTTATCTAGACAATATCTAGAAAATACAAGTATCGGTTTGAGAATCGGTATCGGATCGGGATCAAAATTAAAGATCGGGATCGGGAACAAAAAAACGTGATCGGGACATCCCTAGTTGTATGTAGTTGCCAGCCGACAGCACCACTGGGGATGCAATCCCAAGCATCTATTATGTTTTGTTCTGGTTTTGATTCAAAAAGAATTGAAATCATATTTTTATTTTAGCATTTTTCATACTGTCTCAACAAAAATTTACTAGTTTGGTTTGATTGGATTGGTAAACTGATAAATTGATAATTTAGCCAGATTGCTTGGTAAAATTAATTCTGTTTTTCCTTTTCTCTTTTGTCTCTGCTGCCTTACCTAAATCATGGTCACAAACATCATCTTTCTATAACATGCCTCCTTTTGGCTTGTTTCTGGTCACTACTTCTGTCCTTCTCCTTTGATCACATACACACCCCTCCACTACACACACACATACACTGCTGTTGATACAGCAGCTGGAAACACTTGTGTGGCCATGCCCCATAAAATAGGTAGAATCATCGAGGGCAGTCCAGCAGATCGTTGTGGAAAGCTGAAGGTGGGTGATCGCATTCTTGCTGTCAATGCCTGCTCCATCACTAACAAGTCCCACTCAGACATTGTCAACCTGATAAAAGAGGCCGGAAGCTCAGTCGCACTGCGCATCATTCCTGGAGACGGTGAGTGTGTGTCTGTTTGAGTTGAGTGTCCATGTATTTGTGTAGTGCAAGTGTGAATGTGACAAATGTGTGTGGCGCATGAGTGAGGTGTGAGATGTGTCTGTATCTAAATATTAGTACAGTTAATACCAAAAGTTTAAATATATTTATTTATTTATAATTTATATATCCTCTCTTTTTACCAAATTATGATACTTAACTGTTGTTACAAATTCACCTGCCTATTCTGAAATATTTTTACAAAATACAATAAAGGTTTAAGAGGATAACATCACAAATTCTTGTTTTTATTGAATTGTAATGCTACCAGAACTTAATCATTATGCAATGACTTGATAATTAATAGCTAAATTTAAATTACCTGTATGGCAACTGTACACAGTGTACGTATGTAACTTATACATTAGCTTACCTAATGTCAGCAAAATGTTGCTTCTCTGTCTTTTAATATAATGTTGCGATTTACTTACTCAGCATTTTTAATATACATTTTGAGTTTTGTGTGTGTGCTAATGTTCATTACCTCTGAATACCCTCTATTTCATGTTTTACAACAGCTTTATTTTGACCAGGTTGTGGTGGGTTTAGTTTTAATAGATGTAAACATGAGTTACAACCATTAAATAATTCCTGTAATAATGGTGTTGTAACACCTTTAGGTGTAAAAAAAATCCCTTCTAAATAGTATATAATATTTACAGCAACTGAACTTTAGACCTACATGAATTATGCAAAACTTTAGTGACTAGAGTCAGATAGTTATCTGAGTGCAGCCATTGCTGATTGTCAGCCAACTGTTTTGGTTGTAAGAAAAAGAAAATACTTCATATTGTTCTGTAAGATTTTAGCAGCAGGATTGGTGCTTGACTTTCTGGTATGCTTGTACCAACACAGTACTATCTGCCTGATTGTTCTCAAAAAGATAAAGTATCAGCTGTTTGTATTTCCGGTTACCACAGTAGACATACAGCAGCAGAGATCAAAAGAGACATTCAGCCTCAAATCAGAAAAGTTGGCACACTGTGAAAAACTGCAAATAAAAAAACTGCTGTTTCTTACATTTACACTGACTTTTATTTTGATAAAGAAAGAATGAACATTTCAGGCCTGTGAAAACATTCCAGAAAAGTTGGCATGGGGGCAATTTAGGACAAGTAATGAGGTAAAAAAAAATGATGTGATTTCAAATAGGTGATTGTAATCATGATTTGAAAAAAAGCAGTATCCATGAAAGGCTTTGAGGAGTAAAGATGGCCAGAGGATCTTCAGTTTGTCAACAAATGTTTAAAATGTTTGAAAACAATGTTCCTCAAAAAAACTATTTTAGAATACATTTACATATTTCTGATATGCAACAGTGCCTAATATCATTAAACAATTCAAGGAATCTGGAGGAATTTTTAAGGGCACAAGGGAATTTCAAGGGTAGTGCCATCTAATCCCATAGACGGCACTACATCAATAACTTGATGTCTTTCACTGATAGCTGATATAACCACATGGTTAAAGGATTACTCAGACAAACCTTTGTCAAGCACTACAATACAGAGTTATATTTACAAAAAGCACTTAAAACTTCACTGTGCAAAAAAGAAGCCTTATATTAACCATGTCCAGAAGCAGTGTTAAGTTCTCAGGGTTCTAAGACATTGACATTGTATTGTGGTCAGACAAATCAGTATTTCAGATATTTTTTGGAAGAAATGAATGCCGTGTTCTCCAGAACAAAGACGAAAAGGACCATCCTTGCTGACTGTTATCAGCAACAAGTGCCAAAGCCAGGGTCTGTCATGGTATTGTGTCAGTGCCCTTGGCAAAGATAATTTACACTTCTGTGCTGGCAGCATTAATGCAGGAAGGTACATTGAAATCTTAGAGCAACATATGCTGCCTTTAAGACAGCATCTTTTCCAGGGATATTAATGAATTTTTTTAACAAGACAATGCAAAACCATTTGATGCTCATATTACAAAGGCATGGCTGTGGAAGAAGAGGGTACAGTGGTAGAATAGACTTTACTAAAGAAGTAAGACATCTTTAATGCGACACTTCCAAAGAATCATCTAGTTAATAAAGCGATAGAACAAACTCGTAGAAAAGACCGCTAAAGAACTTAAAAGCTGAAAATTGTCTGTCCTTGGACACAGCACTTACTACAAAAGAAAAAACCAGACAGGTATAGTGCATGCTGTATTTGAACTGTCAACAATCCATTCTTAGTGGCATACAATATTTAGCCCTGGTTAAACCTGAAAAAGGTTGGAACATTTACCTCCTATTGATGAAATCACTACATAGTTTGGTCAAATCATTGTAGTTTCCTTTTTATTACTGTACTTCTTGCCAAAATAGCTGCAGTCATATTGTTCAACATGCATCATTTTATTAACTTGTATTACCTTTGGTAAATAAACTCTTTGGATTTGTATGATATTTTTTCTGAAAAATGGCCAAATTGTGATGGCTAGATGACTGGGTCCAAAACTGCAGCTCTTGTGGGGTGTTCCCGGTCTGCAGTGGTCAGTATCTATAAAAAGTGGTCCAAGGAAGGAACAGTGGTAAACCGGCGACAGGGTCATGGGCAGCCAGAGCTCATTGATGCACTTGGGGAGCGAAGGCTGGCCTGTGTGGTCCAATCCAACAGACGAGCTACTGTAGCTCAAATTGCTGAAGAAGTTAATGCTGGTTCTGATAGAAAGGTGTCAGAATACACAATGTTTCGCAGTTTGTTGCATATGGGGCTGCATAGCCGCAGACCAGTCAGGGTGCCCATGTTGACCCCTGTCCACAGAGCAATGGAAGAAGGTGGCCTGGTCTGATGAATCATGTTTTCTTTTACATCACGTGGATGGGCGGGTGCGTGTGCGTCGCTTACCTGGCGAACACATGGCACCAGGATGCACTATAGGTAGGAGGCTAGCCGGCGGAGGCAGGGTCAGGGCTGTTTTGGCAGCTAAAGGGGGGAGTATAAGGAGTAGATGTGCTATTATAGATACAGTTCTCTGTGTGTATGTCGTCTTACATATTTCTGCAAGGGATATATACTATTCTCTTTTCTCATAGAGTCCTCAAACGCTGCTCTGCTGACTAATGCTGAAAAGATTGCCACCATCACCACCACACACACACCACAGAGCGGCAGTGAATCCCGGTAAGTGACACATGGGCACACGCTAATGCTATAATGCAGATGAAAATGAATCAACTAAATCTTATTTGAATATTATTTTTCAGTCAAATCACATTCATGGCTTTAAAACAAAAATCAATATCCACCCTACTCTGTGTTCTTTGACACTAGTGAACTTTTTTGCTGACGAATAGACTGTGGTGTGTGTATAGTCAACTATCTTTAATTCTTTACAGAAACATCAAATCAAAACAAGCTCTACTCCAACCCGGAACACAAACATCAAATCAGGTGGGTGATAACATTCTTTACATTTTCCGGGCACATTTTTATTTATTTTAGTTTTGCCGTTTTAGGTGATGCAACAATACATTTAGGAAAAAAAAACCTATGCATAGAACATGAGAACAAGTACTTGTGCTTAACTTAGTCCCCTTATCCCACCCTCCCCATCTCCATCCACTTCCCTTTAACCCAAACCATTGTCAGCCCCTTATCCCCCCCCCCCCCCAATCTCTTTAAAAATTTGAGCTGAGCAGTGCGTCTAGCCAACAACGTGGTGAAGGCAAGAATCTTTTGTGAAGCACCTGATGTTGATGCCCCCAGATGGACACCAAAAAGGGCTGTTAAAGGATTGGGATCAATATCCAGGTTTAGCGCCTGTTTAAAAATGTCGAAAATTTTTAACCAAAAATCCACTAGCTTAAAACAAGCCCTAAACATGTGCAAATGATCTGCAGGAGACTGCACCACAAACACGCATCACTTATATTAGGGAAGATACATGCTAGTTTCTCATTTGTATGGTGTACTTTGTAAATCACCTTACATTGCAATAAACCATGTCTCGCACAGATAGAGGACGAGTGAACTGTGCACATTTTTAATCTTGGAAATACATTTTTACACACAAAAGGAATTTATTGTTACTTTGTTTAGATTCAAATGAATCCAAACAGGAATGTTTTGTACAAGTAGTGTGTGTTGATTTAGACCGTTTTTTTGTTTTCTTACTGATAATGTTTGTCACAGTCTAATGCTAATGTAATTGCTATCATTTATTACTTAATCTGTTTTATTAATGCCTAAAATTTTATAATTACTTATTGTTACCACATTATGTGTTTTAAGTCCCTTTACATACACTATATGGACAAAAGTATTGGGTTACCCCTTCTAATTCAATTGAATTCTAATTAAATTATATAAAAGGACATTATATGCTTCCAACTTCCAGAAACAGTGTAGGGAAGGCCCTTTCCTGTTTCAGCATTACTGTGCCCCTCTGCGAATGTTTATAAAGACATGACAAAAAGCTTGGTTTAAAGAAACTACAGTGGCGAGCCCTGACCTCAGGTGATATTTAGTCACATTAATCCTGCAAACACGTCTAAAGGTTTGCAACAATACAGGATTGTCGTTGTAGCATTTTTTTGTTTCAATATTCTCCACACATTCTTTATTGTGGGCAGCTCATGACTGCACACAGGTCAGTCTTGCACCTGTATCCTTTTCTTCCGCAGCCATGCCTTTGTAATGTGAGCAGCACATGGTTTTGCATTGTCTTGCTGAAAAATGCATAGACGTCCCTGGATAAGATGTTGTCTTGAAGGCAATATATTTTGCTCTAAAATCTCAATGTACTTTTCTGCATTAATGCAAATGACCTTTGCCAAAGGCACTTACACAATGCCATACCATGAGAGACACTGGCTTTTGGACTTTTGTTTGCTGATAACATTATGGATGGTGCTTTTTGTTTTGTCTTTGGTTTGGAGCATAAGTGCCTATTTCTTCTAAAATACTGATTTCTCTGGCCACAGTACATGTTTCCATTGGATTATGGTCCCAGAACTGATGTCGCTTCTGAACATGGTTAACATAAAGCTTCTTTTTTGCGCAGTGAAGTTTCCATTGGCATTTTTGAATGTAAATCCATATTCTAGTGCCAGACAAAGGTTTGCCAAAGTAATCCCAAGCTCTTGTTGTTATATTAGCTACTGCTGGTTGCTGGTTCTTGATACAGTGCCATATGAGGGATCAGAGATGATGGATATTTAGCTTATGTTTGCCCTTTATGCACTAAAATTCTCCCAGGTTGTTTGAATCATTTAATGATATTATGCACTGTTGCAGGGGAAAATCTCATCCAATCTTTCTTAGAGGAACATTGTTAGTAAACATTTCAATCATTTTCTCATGCATTTGATGACAAACTGGAGATCCTTTGACCATTTTTGCTCCTCAAACCTTTTTTTTGTCCTGAAGAGCCTTTCACTCCTCTGTTCGATACTCGACGTTGCCACTGGTCGGCTGGGCGCAATCTAGCGGGCATAATTTGCAGTGCCTGCAGCAGACTCCTGTGTCTGCTAGCGTGGGATGACCAGATTAAGTGGGTGGTGTCTTCAAATGCTGTGCAAGGACCCTGATTAGCAGATAGAGGCGCCTGTGCAGAAGCGTGGGTGAATAAGAAAGGGTCCGCTAAGGACTGCGCACGGATCGGAGGAGGTGTGAGCAGGAAATATACCTTCCTCGAATGCAATCAGGGATCCCCAGCAGTGGAAGACAAATTGACTACGCTACATTTGGGAGAAAAATGGGAGAAATGCATAAAATAAATAGAAAAAAAGGAAACTAATTTTGTCATGACTTTTATTATCCCTCATATGGAGAAGATAGATTTCCTTGGGTACCAGGTGCGATTTTTAAGCGTTAGGTTACTTTTGTTAATAATTTCTTTTTGTACTTTTAGGATGCTGAGTATTATTCAGTGGACCTGGAAAGAGACAGTAAAGGTTTTGGCTTTAGTCTGCGAGGAGGAAAGGAGTACAACATGGACTTGTATGTACTGAGACTTGCAGAAGATGGAGCTGCAGTCAGAAATGGCAAGATTAGGGTGAGTCAGAGTTTGCCTCTAAGAGTTGTGACTTAAGTGTTTGTTAATTACATTTTAAGGCTGAAAGTATGTGGACACCAGTTCTACTTAGTGAGTAAACTATTTAACTCAGCCATATTCCTGAAATCACCATTAAAACAATGGGAGTACAATGGGCTGTACTAAAAACGTAAGCCATCTTTAATGAAACACTGTCAAAGGAACAGCTGTTTAATAAAGCAGTCGACTGAACACACTTATAGAAAAGACCCACTAAAGCCCTTGACTTGGCTGCTAGTGGCCCCATTACTTACCAGCAGTTCCAAACTCAGTGAGTGTTAGGACAAAAAAAAAAAAACAGCTCAGTGAGTGTTAGGACAAACGTCTAGAGCTTTATGAACTGCCATAAGTTAAGTTAAGCTCACCATGCTCAGTGCCATCTCTTTAAATGGGACCTAATGAACATTTCTCATAAGACAATATGGGTAGATTTGTTATTATACTGTTTGTTTTAAACTAGTTTATGAGATACAAAAGTTATATAAAAATACAAAATATATAAAAAAAACATGAAAAACACAAATGTTTATGACAAGTATACTATATGATGGCACAGTGGTAAAATATGCTAGCCCACTACCACTGAGATTCAGGGTTCAGTTCTCAGTGTTGTTATGGCTATATACACAGCCATGATAGACTGAGATGGCTAAACAGCCTAGCATTAAAGAGGTTCACTTATCAGTGTTTTCTGTGCCAGTCTCAAGCCGGAAAAAATAAGGAAAGTTGCATCATGAAGGACATTCGGCGTAAAACTGTCAAATCAGATATGTGGACCAGAATGATTAACAATACATGCTTAGTGGCATTTATACTAATGCTGACCAGGCCCAGTTGACTATGATTTTGAAACAAAAATGTAAAAGAAAAAAATCTATGCAACATCTGAATGCTTGATTAATACGTGAATGTTGTCCAGTTGCTCTGTACTGCTGTGTTATTAGGACAAATAGCTACATATATTTTATGTTAACACACATTTTATGAGTTCTTCAACTTGTCATTTGTAGCATGTCATAATACCCAGCAAAGCTTTTCCTGCAGCTTCCATAAAAGGACACACAATATACTATTTGCCAAATTGGACAGTTACGTTTCTGCCCAGTTAAACAAACTACTGTACATTAGCAGGGTTGATGTTTATTGATGGAGCAACACAAAATTTCTCAAAATTTTATGCAAGCTGTCCGAATAAAAAGTTGATAAGATCATAAAAATCTTCTCCCTTTCAGGTAGGAGATGAGATATTGGAAATAAATGGAGAAAGTACAAAGAACATGAAGCATTCTCGTGCTATTGAGCTAATCAAGAATGGTGGTCGACGAGCAAGACTTGTCTTGAAAAGAGGAGATGGCTCTGTGCCTGAATATGGTGGGTACATATAGACAGGCCAAGACCACTTTTAACTTCTGCTTTTGTATTCTTGTTTATTATAAGAATTTTTCATCTTCTGGTCAAAGAAGTTCTTAGTCATACTACAGTCTTGTTCTTCATTTCAAATGCCTTATTCCGCAAAGTCTTGTATTAGACTACAATGTATTTTAAAAGTACTTAAGTATATGGCCATTTTACTGAAACACACTAATGGTGAAAATAAGAAAGATAAAAATATTTAATCTTTAATGAAATATTTAAGTGTGTACTCTAAATGTAAAATTTATATTTAAAAAAATATAATTTTTTTGATGATTAACAGTTTGTCACATTAGGTGCATTAACAAAATCTGCTAACATATTTTGGCAGTAATGTAATCAGTGCATTAACATCTCTAATATAATAATGGAAATGGAAATGTTGAGATGTATTTCTAAATCGTATCTTAGGAACATTACACACTCACTGAACGTATGAACTGAAGTGGGTGTTACACAGGTTTCTTTAAAGTCTAATATTTACTTTTGATTAAAATAGCATGGTATACTGCTTGTATAGTTGGATGATGAATTAATCAAATTCCAAATCAAGTGAAAGATTTTTGGTGAGCATGCTGTTTATTTGAATTTTTTGTTAATCATGACTTTGAGAGCAGCTGCATGTTGTGCAATCAAGTTTGAAAAATGCAAAAGCAAATTTAGCATAAACATCTTATATACTAAAACATCAGCCCGCAACCGGGCTGAAATTGAAATACACTGATGTTGCTGCTGATGTTCACCTAAACATTGTGCTGTCTGATACAGCTTGAAAAATACTAGTTTACTATTGTTTTTAACCAGTCTTGCTTCCAAACTTTCGATCTGTGTTTAATCAGGACTTTGCTTGTAATGCTATCTGTTGTAAGACGAACAACAGGTAGTGTCATACTTTAAAAATATAATATAAATGACTAAGTTTTATGTCCAGAAGATGTAAAGGTCTTTTTTAATCTCCTCTTCTGTGTTTATCTCTCTTCTTCATTTTGGTGGGCTCTCTCTTTCTCTCTCTCTCTCTCTCTCTCTCTCTCTCTCTCTCTCTCTCTCTCTCTCTCTCTCTCTCTCTCTCTCTCTCTCTCTCTCTCTCTTTTTCTCTCTCTTTGTCTGTTTGTTTCTTCCTTTGCCTCAGCGATGATGGCTCCCCATCTCGCTACATGTCTAAGGAATGATAAGTTGGGAGAGCCCTGCTTCTACCTAATGGGCCAAAACCAAACCACGGTTTGTAGAGCACCATTTGTATTTGTGAATCCTTCCCATCATGCCCAGTTAAAGCTTGTGGATATTTCTTACACCATCCAGCCTTTCACCACAGCAGAGCACCTCATTCCTTGCTGCACTTTCATTTTACCACTGTGAATCTATTTTACCCATAACACGCTGCATTGACTACTGACCCCATGTTGGAATCCACCAGAAAGCATGGATTAATGCCCTTGCAATTAGACTTTTCATCTCAGAAGTGCATGTATCTTTAATGTTTAAGTGCCAGGGGTGCAGATGTTGTCTGTTTGTCTCCTCCCTGATATTGTTGAATTTACTAATGTCTATCACATGATTATTGTAGCAGTATTAGAACTAATTTTGTTCACACTTCACATGAGATATTAAATAGTTTTTCTTACAATCTTGTTAACACACATAACCCAACAAGTTTATATTAAACTTGTCTATGCCTTCACAAAATCATTTTAAGTAAGTAAGTAAGTAAATTTTATTTATAAAGCACTCTTAAAACAACTTACGTTGACCAAAGTGCTGTACATTAAGCTATGACGGTATTCATAACTAAGCAAAATAAATACAACCCCAAATCAGAAAAAGTTGGGACGGCATGGAAAAAGCAAATAATAAAACATTTACTTTGACTTCTATTTGATTGCAGACAGGATGAACCTGAGATGTTTTATCTGCTTACCTTCATTTCATTTATTAATTAACATACATTCCTGTATTTCAGGTCTGCAACACATTCCAAAAAAAGCAGTAAAGCATTTACCACTTTGTAATGTTGCCATTCCTTTTTACCACACATAAAAGACGTTTTGGCACCGAGGAGACCAATTGATTTAGTGTTTCAGCTTTTGTCTCATTCTTCCTGCAAACACGTCTTAAGATGTGCAACAGTTCGGGTTCATCGTTGTCGCATTTTTCCTTTCAAAATTCTCTATTTGGGATAGGTCAGGACTGCAGGCAGGCCAGTCCAGTACCCGTCCCCTCTTCTTCTGCAGCCATGTCTTTGTAATGTGTGCATGTGGTTTTGCATTGTCTTGTTGAAAAATGCGTGGACGTCCCTGGAAAAGATAACGTCTTGAAGGCAGCATATGTTGCTCTAAGATCTCAGTGTATTTTTTCTGCATTAATGCTGCCATCACACAAGTGTTAATGACCTTTGCCAAGGGCACTGACATGACCCCATACCATGACAGACCCTGACTTTTGGACTGGATGGTTCTTTTCGTCTTTGGTTCGGAGCACACAGTGTCCATTTTTTCCAAAAAAGACCTGGAATGCTGATAGATCTGAACACAATACACGTTTCCACTGTGTGATGGTCCATCCTAGATGCCTCTGAGCCCAGAGAAGTCGAAGCTGCTTCTGGACATGGTTAACATATGGCTTCTTTTTTGCACAGTAAAGTTTTAAGTAGCATTTGTGCATGTAACTCCGGATTGTAGTGCTTGAGTGGCGGTTCTTGATGCAGTGATGTCTGAGGGATCGAAGATCACGGGCGTTCAGCTTAAGCTTGCGCCCTTGGCCTGTACACACTGAAATTCCTCCTGATACCTTGAATGGTTTAATAATATTTTGCACTGTAGAGGGAGAAATATGCAAATCCCTTCCAATCTTTCTTTGAGGTTCATTGTTTGTAAACATTTCAATCATTTTCTCACACATTTGTTGACAAACTGAAGATCCTCTGATCATCTTTGCTCATCAAAGACTCAGCCTTTCCTGGTTGCCCCCGGCCCAACTTTTTTTGGACTGTGTTGCAGGCCTGATATGCAGGAATGGATGTTTATTAATAAATGAAATGAAGTTGAGCAGACAAAACATGAAATATCTCAGGTTCATCCTGTCTGCAATCAAATAAAAGTCAAAGAAAATGTATGGAACACTGCATTTTTATTTTATCTGCATTTTCCATACTGTCCCAACTTTTTCTGATTTGGGGTTGTAGATAATTATAGTTGTTATTTTTTTAAAGTTTTTATGGTTTAACAAATGCAGTACACTTATATTTTGTGACTAATAATTTTATCAACTTTAAGTGCTAAAATAAGATATGGGGCCATTAAGGTTTTGTATATTACAAGTGGCAAAACCTGTAAGTTAATAAAATTTATATTTTCAGCTTTAGTAGTTTCTTTTTTAAACTTACTACAAATTTAAATGAGTAAAATTCTGAGACAACTGCTAACTATGTTTTTGGACAGCAAGAAAATCAAAACAGAACCTTATATGAGGTCCTCTTATATCATTCATCTTATTCAAGAAAAAATTTTTGCAATTTTATTTATAAATTTTATTTTTTTTGCCCCAATTTAGCGTAGCCAGTAGTCTTCCACTGCTGGGGACCCTAATTATGTCAGAGGAGGGTATATTTGCCTGACACACGCTCCCTCTGGCGCATGTACATTCTACGACCACTTCTTATTCGCCTTTTGAGAAATTGAGAGACAATGTGATATTGTGAGATTAATTAAATTATAATATACGTATATTGACGGTTAGGTGCCACAGTGGTAAAATTACGCTAGCCCACTATCAGAATTTTGTCTGTAGTCATTTGAATTACTAGCACCCCACATTCTACGAGTTATTCAAAAAGGCTTGCCCCAGCATGTTCCACGTTGCATGAAACCTTTGTATAGTCAGTTTTACAGAAGGACTTTAGAATTTTTTACAAAAACAGCTTTGTTACGAGAGCCTTACTTTAAAACAAATTCGAAGAATTCTCTAACACGTACTGGATACATGAAAAGTAATGTATCAGGGCTTATTTATAAAACTTAAAATGATAATGTAGGCTAATGTAATATGTTTTAAAAATTAGGTTTGTTTTAGGTTGCCTGTGCTTACAACATTTCTTAGCAAATAAATTAGCATGTGCAATTATTACCATGACCTTCTACTTAATTAATGTATAATATAAAATATTCTCCTTTTTAGACGGTCCCAATGACGGGTACCCTGCCTCACCCGGGTCACAAAATATTCCGGAAATGAAAGAGATGCCACTAAACGGCCGCTTTCACCTTGCATCGGAGTCCAGCTATACATCAGAACACTACACAACCCCCTGGCCCCAGGACCCGTGGTTAAAAGAGAAAGGGCGTGAACGAGGAAAAGAACGAGGGAGGGAGGAGTATAGAGACAACACCCATTACCCCAAACCATCCCAGCACCACGCTTGGAGCAACAACCATGCCGATGGCGGAGGAGCACACTTGCCATTGCCATCCCCCTCCTGTTCTCCTGAAAATGACAAAAGAAACTCTAACCGCAAAGTAAAGAAATCTGAGTCTGAGAGTGGCATTTCCAAGCTTTTCAAGACACTAAGAAAAGAAGGTGGCTTTGGAAGGAAATCTTCAGATCGGGAGCTGGGGGACCGAGGCCGTCAGCGCTCACCAGAGAGAAGGAAGGGGCCAAAAACACGCCGTGGTTCATTGGATCGCTCCCCAACCCGTAAAAATGCCTCCTCTCCAGATCGACGTAGGGCAAAATCCATGGACCGTCGGGCAGACCGCTTTCAGCGTGATTATTCCCCAGAGCAAGGCTTACAAGCTTCAAATTACGTCCTCAACCGGCAGATTGGGACACCGGAATGGCCCTTTCAGCCCCAGCAACAATGGGAGCCTCAGACACCCAGCCGGAGCTACCGAGAAGATAGTTACCTTACCTCCACTCCAGAGAGACCCAATAAAAGCCAGAAGAATGAGAAAAATGATCTTTCCTCCACCGTTTGGGGGGAGAGGTATTGGAGCAATGGCGCACAGCATAGACGCTACAGGAGAGAATCAGACAGCAGCAGTAATGGTAGCTTTCTAGAAGAGGCGGTCGCTCCCAGGTTGAAAGATTACTACAGTGCCCTAAAGGCCAACAGTACAATTTCAATTACCCAGTCTAAGAGACGGCTTTACAAGGAGAACCACGACCTCAGCATCTAAGCACAGAAACTCACCATGCTAAATAACTTATAAAACTGTTTTTTAAGAACCTAATGGGTGAGGGGTTGTTTGTTATGAATGTTAGAAAGACTAATTGATTATTTGCTTTGACTGATTTTACATCTGCACATTTTTCCAAGACAAGATCAGCCACAAACACAGCAACAGAGCAATCTTGTGTCTATTTTCATTTTTTTTTTCTATCTCTAGTGTTGTGTTAATCAGAGAGTATAGTTTTGTGTAAATCTATGTATTGGTTAAGTCAAGATCAAGTTTATTTTCTTTTTTTTCTTTGTTCACTTTTTTTTAAAGTTCCTCCACATGTAAAGAAGATGCTTTTTTCAATATACTCTTCCTAACTGCGATTTTAGCAGACCAGAGCACAAGTGTTTGTACATTTTATGGAAGAATATGTGTTTACATACTGTATGAGCGGGATCATCTCAAGTGAAGGCAAGTTTTCGGAAAAAATTACAAACTATAATGCTACTGTTGTTTAATGAAGTAATATATTTAAAGTGTATTTATTTTAAAGAATTGGCACATAAGGGACGTCAAAAGTATGTTTTTTTCTTCCTTAACAAATTCTATTGCTTCATCTACTGTATGATTATTTGACTAAAATCTGCCTTAAATGCACTGAACTGCTGTGCCAGGATTAATTAATTAAGATATTTTAAATAGTCCCAACTCACAATTTATTAGTAATATGTAAAGGAACAATAACAATTGGATTGTAACCTCGCCAAAGGCTGCATTGACATGATATACGGCAAAACCACTTATGGCTGTGTTCTTATGGAGAGAGGCAGTGCTGCTTACCGTGCTGTTACACCTTTCTTAGTGGCACACTTCAGTAATTTAATTTAATAGAATTTTAACCCAGTTTGCCACTGACCTTTCCAAAGTCCTGCCAATGAGATGAATTGTTAATACAATTAAGTCTAAAGTGAAACACAGACCTTGTTGCAAGAAACTGATTCTCACTGTTTTACAAATCTTTGAATTGTTATATTCAACATAATATTGTAAATAAAAGCAGCATGGAAACAAGTAAGCTGTGAAATGTTGAGACCAGGTTTGCATTTTAGAAAGCAGTCCCACATTTTCTAATACTGGAATCGCTTGTTGTGTCTTTGTAACTTGATAAGATTTAATGCCCCCTTTGATTAAAACAATAAAGTTTTAATAACATACTTCCTTTTTTATCTTCACATGTCTCCAAATGGTTACCATTGCAGAGCTTTTCTTATTTTAAATTAAATACATTTCATACAAAGCTGCTTGTGAATACTGTCAGTATTGCATATTGTTTTCAAGTGAACAAAAAATGGTTTTGCCTTGTATCATGTGAGTGCTTAAACCTGGGGTGAACAAAGCACAAAATGCTTTCCATATTAATGCAGTCTCAGACTAAAAACTCAAATAACACACCAACACTTACTACTGATCAATATCCTGGCTTGAATCAATGTGTGTATTTATCCCCCACATGGAAATATTTTCCAAATACAGTCATTAATAAGTTAAATCTAGAAACCAGAACAGGGTAACATACCCTACGCATCAAACAGGTCTGAACCATGGCAGATCAGGTCTGCCTAAATGAGCCGTTCCAAGTCTTTGCACTGGAATATTACTGAGCTGTACTATATGGACAAAAGTGTTGAGACATTCCTTTTAATTTTATAATTCATGTGTTTTATCCACAACAATTGCTAACAAGTGTAATAAATGAAATATATGATTTATATTATATATAAGTTTGCAGCAACGTTGGACCAATATCAGTGACCAGCTATACAAATGCTTTTTAAATAAATGCTCTTGAAATAAAGGAATAAAAATTCACACAGACATACAGTGGGGTCAAAAAGTATTTAGTCAGCCACTGATTGTGCAAGTTCTCCTACTTAGAAAGATGAGAAAGGTCTGTAATTTTCATCATAGGTACACTTCAACTATGAGAGACAAAATGAGGGAAAAAAATCCAGGAAATCACATTGTAGGATTTTTAAAGAATTTATTTGTAAATTATGGTGGAAAATAAGTATTTGGTCATCCACAAACAAGCAAGATTTCTGGCTCTCACAGACCTGTAACTTCTTCTTTAAGAAGCTCTTCTGTCCTCCACTCGTTACCTGTATTAATGGCACCTGTTTGACCTCGTTATCTGTATAAAAGACACCTGTCCACAGCCTCAAACAGTCAGACTCCAAACTCAACCATGGCCAAGACCAAAGAGCTGTCGAAGGACACCAGGAAGAAAATTGTAGACCTGCACCAGGCTGGGAAGAGTGAATCTACAATAGGCAAGCAGGTTGGTGTGAATAAATCAATTGTGGGAGCAATTGTAAGAAAATGGAAGACATGCAAGACCATTGATAATCTCCCTCGATCTGGGGCCCCACGCAAGATCTCATCCCGTGGGGTCAAAATGATCATGAGAACGGTGAGCAAAAATCCCAGAACTACACGGAGGGACCTGATGAATGACCTGCAGAGAGCTGGGACCAAAGTAACAAAGGCTACCATCAGTAACGCACTACGCCGAGAGGGACTCAAATCCTGCAGTGCCAGGCGTGTCCCCCTGCTTAAGCCAGTACATGTCCAGGCCCGTCTGAAGTTTGCCTGAGAGCATATGGATGATCCAGAAGAGGATTGGGAGAATATCATGTGGTCAGATGAAACCAAAATGGAACTTTTTGGTAAAAATTCAACTCGTCATGTTTGGAGGAAGAAGAATGCTGAGTTGCATCCCAAGAACACCATACCTACTGTGAAGCATGGGGGTGGAAACATCATGCTTTGGGGCTGTTTTTCTGCAAAGGGGACAGGACGACTGATCCGTGTTAAGGGAAGAATGAACGGGGCTATGTATCGTGAGATTTTAAGCCAAAACCTCCTTCCATCAGTGAGAGCATTGAAGATGGAACGTGGCTGGGTCTTCCAGCATGACGATGATCCCAAACACACCGCTCGGGCAACGAAGAAGTGGCTCCGTAAAAAGCATTTCAAGGTCCTGGAGTGGCCTAGCCAGTCTCCAGACCTCAACCCCATAGAAAATTTGTGGAGGGAGTTGAAAGTCCGTGTTGCCCAACAACAGCCCCAAAACATCACTGCTCTAGAGGAGATCTGCAAGGAGGAATGGGCTTAAATACCAGCTACAGTGTGTGCAAACCTGGTGAAGACTTACAGGAAACGTTTGACCTCTGTCATTGCCAACAAAGGTTATGTTACAAAGTATTGAGTTGAACTTTTGTTATTGACCAAATACTTATTTTCCACCATAATTTACAAATAAATTCTTTAAAAATCCTACAATGTGATTTCCTGGATTTTTTTTCTCATTTTGTCTCTCATAGTTGAAGTGCACCTATGATGAAAATTACAGACCTCATCTTTCTAAGTAGGAGAACTTGCATAATCAGTGGCTGACTAAATACTTTTTGGCCCCACTGTACATCAAAGTCCTGTGAAAAGCCTTCTTAAAAGGTCTGAAAAGATCACATAGAGGTCCCATTTGCTTTTTTAAATATTATGTCCAACAAGCTCATGACCAGGTGTCCAAATACTTTTGGCCATATAGTGTATGTGTATTTGTATGAATCCATTTTTGTGCCTGTGTATATAATGTTTTAAATTTGACATGCGGACATGAAGTAAGCTTGAAACATGATAAAACACAGAAAGTCATCGCTGTCATCTTTATAGTACTGTATAGAACCAATAACCTGTCTGCCGTCATCCTGTGTACAGACTTTTACTACTGTATGTAAGTACTAGCAGCTTGTGGAAGAGATATGACTGTTGCCTTTTCTTGTATAAAAGAGAATTTATGAGAAACCTCTACCTTGAGGAACATACTATTGTACATTTATACTTCTCAAGCAGAGGCAGCAAGTCATAAAATGTGTAATTTATACTTCAAATCAGGCATGTTTCTAAAATCCAAAGAGGACCTGAGCATTGAGCCATTTCTTTAGTGTGGATATAGAACTGGGATTCATCTGATGTTATTTAAGGACGAGGCAGACTATCATGCGTGATGCCTGCCTTTTTATGATAGAGCACTTGTGTATTGTCTGTGGTCTCTCTGCAATGTTCTCTGAATTTCAGTGCTTTTTTTCCTGTGTTGATGAAAAGCAGTACATGTATATGGGTCTTTTTTATGAAACACTATGCATATAGAGATACTACATTGTCCATAGCTTTATTTGACTCATGAAGCTATACATATTGTTAGTCTAAGTACAAGTAGATGTTGACTTATCCAGTAAAGCTTTTTTTTTTCCTTCAAATGAACGCAATGTATATGTAGCTATTGAAAAGAAGTCTGTGAATGCTATTTTTATTATCAAATAAAGTTTTCCATTCAAATTGACAAAATCCTTGTTTTTATTTGTATTGTTTATTCTTTTAGTCTGGTAGACAGTTGTTGCTTTATAAACAGTGAACTCAGAATTTATTCTGACCCCTTGACTTTTTGTGCACTTTTTTGTGTTGGAGATTTGATTTGGATTGTATATAACTGACATTTAACATCATTTAAAACTCAAAAACTGAAATATATTTAATAAACATTTAGACTCTTTGCTGTGGCCCAAATTGCATCCTGTTTGTTTTAATTATCTTTGAGAAGAGTTTGGAACTCAGTTGGAGTCCAACGGTTGCAATTTAAATTGATTGGGATTAGTTTGGAAAGGCATACACCTCTGATAATAACGGCCCACATTTTGCACTAAATTATCAAGTCTCAAAGGCCAAGGAACTGTTTGGAAATCAGATCAAATGTACAAAATCCTTGTTTTTTATTAGTATTCTTTATTCTTTTAGTCTGGTATTTGGGTTTTACATGCCTGCATATGCACTTACTAACACCTTCACTAGATCTCCTCAATTCACCTA
Source organism: Trichomycterus rosablanca (assembly GCF_030014385.1). Lineage (NCBI taxonomy): Eukaryota > Metazoa > Chordata > Actinopteri > Siluriformes > Trichomycteridae > Trichomycterus > Trichomycterus rosablanca. The sequence continues at coordinate 26,306,276 of NC_085994.1, read as the reverse complement.
TACCTTCTATCCTTCTTTACTTTTACAACCACCTGCCACTGCTCTTTAATTAATGCAGAGATGGAGAGGTGTCTTGTATGCCTGCAATTGCATTTGCATCAGGAGACCAGAAACCGCTGCATGTAGATGTAGCCATATGCCAGTCAGAAGAAAGATGTGCAATCACTTTACAGATGTTGAAATTAATGGTAAAAGAGGATGAAAGGTGCTAGTCCTTTTAAAGCCAACAATGGTCTCTACTATGGAGCTACTCTTGTAAACTCAAAGAGGGTGGAGTTCCACCCAACTACACATTTCTCTTTGTCCATCCAGGGACGTTCTATGCTATAAGAGGGAGAGATGCGTTTATCAATGTTTACTTGAGTCTGGTGCAAAATTCTCTGGTACCATTTTGTCCACAAGATTGAGACAACATATTACCACTATGGCCAAAGTTTTTAAATCTGAAGGAATATGGCACAAACCAGCTGGTATATTTCTTAGGGCATGACATACATGTCCACAAGGAATATTACAGGATACCAGAGAAATTTGCTTAGAAGGTGAGTTAAAAGATTTGTTTTTTTGTAATCAAATCTATAAAAATTTTATTAATGTTGTGTTTAATTTTCAGAAAAAAATCTACATTGTATTATCCAGTAGTGAAAAGGAGCAATAAGAAGAGGTTTTGGGCAAGAGCCCTGACACTGAGAATGCCATGCCAGTGTTATCTTATCCTGTAGCACCTTTAAGACAACAAAAAAGGTAGCCAAATCGAACTGTTTGCACAAGCACATATATTGCCCTATAACATCTTTTTGCTTCATCTTCAGCAATGCCAACGAGATGGAACACATGAAATTCATCAGCATTTGCAATATACCTTTTAAGAAAGATTTATGTGTTTGCTGTGTCTGTCTGTGCCCTTCAGAACAGAACATGCAATGCTGTTATATTCAGTGTGAAAAAAAATAACAGCATTAAAAAGACCAAGCTGTTAGTGCTGATGAATGGTAAATGAATAACTGAAACAACTTTTTGATGTGGGGGTGGGGGTGTTATCTGGGGTGTATCAGCAGTGATCCATCAAAAGTAATCCCTCTATTTGACCTTGAGCCAGGGTCCTCATTGGATGTTCCAGTTTCCTGCATAGGCTGTCCTAGTAGTCTGCATCAAAGTGGTATCCCAGTGGCTCATGTTTAGTTTCCCAGTGGTCTCCCTCAAAGGTGTCAGCCCTGAGGAGCTCCAGTGCTTAGTGTGGTGGTGCTGGAGGTGTTATTACTGATCCAGATGTCCTGAGGTCTTCTAGTCAGGAAGTCTGAGATTCAGTTGCAGAGAAAGGTGTTTAGGCCCAGCGACCTTAGCTTTCCAATCAGGTGCTGAGGAATGATGGTTTGAATGCTTAACTGAAGTCTATGAACAGCATTTGAAAATTCATTGCAAGTGCATTTAAATGTTTTATAAAATGTTTTAAGTACTGATAATTTTTTATAAGAAGTACTTTTTTTTTTTCAAGACTTGGTGCATTAATCATGGATGTAGCTGCAGCAGTACTGGACATTGGCTTTGAGAAGATGATGGATCCACCAAGCATGCTAACTATGAACATTTAAATCTAGAAGACAAAGTAATATGAAAAAAATGTGATAAATAGGCAATACTAGTGCTGCAGGAAGTTCAATGTGACTTACAAATCAGAAGTGAGATGTGGGCAGGTTTCGGATACTTCTGGACTGAATAATGTACAAAAGTGTAAGCTAGACACTTTGTTTCTTTGCTGTCAGATTGACTGATTGCTCATTATTAGTACGTAGTAGTTTTGAATGCTTTCACAGTGCGCAATTTTATTTTAAATTGTAATTAGGTACCCAATTTTAAATTAGGTATTCTATATACAGTACTATACTATATATAGTATAGTATATAGTATACCTAATTTAAAAATGGGTAACTAATTACAATATATACTTTTTAAAGTATACAAATAACAGTAACTTCATTCATATGTTGGTATTTATATGAAATGTTTTGTAGTATTATTAACATGAATTATTATAAATTAGTGAGAAATTTTTCCCATCTATTCTCCATCTATGGGACTTCTACATTTTGTTGTAACATTTATGTTTACATTTTTTAAATAAATATACTGTATATTTTTTAACACCCAGGTAGAGTGGTCTGGGTCCTTTCTGTTAAGTTGTGGAGCTAATGGTAGTTACTATTAGTACACATGTTGAATGCAGCATACATGGTTACACATACAGATGTTAGTGACTCGAGTGATAATTGTTTTGCCAGATGACTGTGTTAAAGTATTTCTGAAACAACAAAGTGTTTGTAGTTAAATGATGTTATTCTAATAAGTTTTCTTATTTTTCAATCAGAAGGGTTTAAAGTTAATTAATAAAAAAGGCACAACCTAGGTTTACGCAATTATGAAATCAGTCACTTTCTGATGGTGTAATGTTCATGTAAGTCATTTTTCTCTCACCAGTTCTTCGCTAAAACACTCAAAGCATAACATATACAATGGTATTTAATAAGTGAATAAAGTAACCTGTGGTAATGAGAGAGGTATGAATATGTAGGTACAAGACTAATACTGAGAAATTATATATGATTATCTATGAGTGATCAATCAATGAAAAATTGATTGAAAAGTGGAGGAACAGGAGAGTTTAGAACATAATTGAAGTGTATGCTATCAATTAATAATGACATGATGCTAAACAGGGGCCTGAGCTGTTGTCTTTGACAATGGCTTTCTCGTTCTTCGTCCTCTTTGTTGAAATACGGAGCCTGAAGGTCAAGACTCTTGACATGATCTGGTGAAGAGGTTTAATTTTATATGCAGAACCAAACTAGATTTAAAAAACTTTACCTTAGCCAGTGATAAAATCTCAGATGTGACCAGTTTACTATGACAGTATGAAGTGGGTCGATGTGGAAACCTTCCACATGAAAAAACCTCCAAGCTCTGTCTGAATGAAACACTAAAGGCAAACTAAACAACTGAGCTAACTCATAAATCTGTGTCAGCTGCTTCAACTAAATGACTAACTCACAGCAAAAATCTTCTGCAAATCTGGGAATGTAGCCAATGAGAAATTGACCTCCTAAAATTGTGTTAAAATCTGATGCTTTTTTCTTTCCACCACAAAGACAATGGTAGCTAGATGGTGCTGTAAGCTTAGTTTTGACATAAGTATTCTAAAATGGCAAACGAAAAGAGTGATTATAAAAGTTAGTACGTGAAACAAAATACTACAAGCTAACTAAAAATTACACTGAATACCAATATATAGATTTAGGTTTAACCTACCAGGTCCTTTAACATGAAAGCTGTATTAAACTTATTTAGGTGAATAATAACATTCCTAACATGCAATTCAAGGTTTTTCAAATTTGCATATAGTTACTATAACTACTGGCATAACATAATTCCTAACCATATATCTTGATTCAAAACATATTCATGAAGAAAATATTGAGGTCAGTAAAGTTTAGGGTGTGTGTGTGTGTGTGTGCGTGCGTGTGTGTGTGTGCGTGCGTGCGTGTGTGTGTGTGTGCGTGCGTGCGTGTGTGTGCGCGTGTGTGTGTGTGTGCGTGCGTGCGTGCGTGTGTGCGTGCCGTGTTTTTGTTTGAGTTATTGCTGTTAATGTCTTTAGCCAAATGGTGGTACCCAGCTAACAATTTTTGGTTCCCAGAACGTTCCGGGAACGTTAGTTTTTGGTTCCCAGAACGTTCTGGGAACGGATCATTTTGGTTGCCCTTTGGTTCCCCAGGAAAGTTTTCTTTACGGAAATAGAACGTTCCCGTTTGGTTGTGCATTATAGTTGTGGGAACGTTCCCCTAACGTTCCCGTAACCTTAAAATTATTGAAACCTTAAGGGAACCTTGTACTAACCTTTAAATTATTGAAACCTTAAGGGAACCTTGTACTAACCTTTAAATTATTGAAACCTTAAGGGAACCTTGTACTAACCTTTAAATTATTGAAAACTTTAGACAACCTTGCAATAACACTCCGGTAACACCGGCAGCCCGTGTCGGCTCTGACTCTTTTTGAATGACTGCCCAGAATCGGGCCAAATACACTGGCCCAAATCCGGTAGCCAGATCTCCGCCGACTCTCCCATAACTGGGCCGGAATAGCCCCCGAAACACTACGATACCATTTATTTACCGTTTTCTTCTCCTTTCACATCCTCAGATAAAATAGTAGATTTATGCTACAGATTAACTACAGATTGTGCAGCAGAAAGTATTTTATTAAGATAATTGCAGCAAGTAGTGTAATAATAATCATCAGAATATTGTAGTGAGTGTGGAGGTGGGGCTTCTGATTGGAGCGAGGCTGCACCTGTGGGTGATAAAAGAGGAGCGTGTGGGAGACGCGAGAGAGAGGAGAGAAGCCATTGTAGTATACGGATGAATGAGCGTCTGGGCGGCTGGAGGAGTTCGGTGCTGGTTCGGGAGGGTGTCGTTCGCTGTTGTTAGAACAGCCGGCGATGAAGATAGTTAGCTAGGTGGTTTAGCTGTTCCTGTGTGAGGAGGGGAGGCACAGCTGCTTCCTGTAGAAAGATAGGTCGGGGGTTAGGAGTTCCGCCGCCTATTATTCAGAGTCCAACCTGTGTGATTTCTAGACAACGGACAACGCTACAACCACGGACCTTAAAAAGGGAAGCTGGTGAACGGGAGTCCAACTTGTATGATTTCTTAATAACGGACAACGCCACAAGCTCAGACCCCGGGGGAGGGTCTCGCCGGCGGGCGAGTTAAGTAACGTTTTTATATTGTCTTTAGTGTTTGTGTTATGTGTATTTTAATAATTAATAATAGGGGAGGTAGGGTTGTTGGCGGGTAGGTTCGGGGATAAGTTAAAAGACCCGTTGGTGTTTCAGGTTTGCCTTTAAATGAATTTTGTAGTGGTGGTTTTCTAGAGTGAATATTTATTAACTCCTTAAGTGTCGTGGATGTGTTTTTAGCGTGCAGTGAGTTACACGGGTGGGTTAGCTTGGCTATCTTCTGGATAATACTTGTCCGATTTACCTGAACCTCTTTTCCTTGTAATTAAGTGGTTAATAAAGATGAACTGAGTAACTTATCTCCGTTGCGTGTGTGGTTGTTCCAGTCCCTGATCCGGACCTTACCGGTTTAATAAAGGTGGTGGCAGCATTACGCAACCTAGTTACATCTAAAGTTTATTACATTGGTGGCAGCGGTGGGATGAAAATAGGTACCCTGTGTACCAGGGCTAAAGTAGAACAGGAGGGTAATGGGATTAGTGGAAAGAAAAATGAAGGTAGTTCACAGTGGTCTGTTGACTCTTTGGCTGAACAGTTGAATATTGCGCAGAGGAGTTTGGGGCAGTCAGAGAGGGCTGCTGTGTTTGAGCTACTTGAGCGCCATCAGTCAGTCTTTAGTATGGGTGAGACAGATTTGGGTCGGACCCATTTAGCTTGGCATCAGATTGATACTGGTGATGCAAAACCCATTAAGTTACCCCCACGGCGAGTTCCCCTTCATTTACAGGAGGAAATGGCGGAACAGGTAAAGAAAATGCAAGCAACTGATGTTATTCGTCCTTCAAATAGTCCTTGGGCCGCACCTGTAGTGTTGGTCAGGAAGCCTGATGGCAGTTTGCGGTTCTGTGTAGATTACCGCAAATTGAATGATGTTACAAGGAAGGATGCCTATCCCTTGCCTCGTATTGACGATGCTTTAGATAGTTTAAGTAAAGCTTGTTGGTTTTCCACACTGGACCTAACTAGTGGGTATTGGCAAGTGGAGGTGGACCCAAAGGATAGGCATAAAACAGCATTTAGTACACGGTATGGGACATTTGAATTTAATGTTCTGAGTTTTGGCCTCTGTAATGGTCCAAGCACGTTTCAAAGACTAATGGATGTTGTATTAGCTGATTTACAGTGGAATACTTGTCTAGTTTATTTGGACGATATTATTGTGTTTGGACGTACATTTCAGGAGCATTTATCTCGTCTGGATGAGGTTTTGTCCAAATTATGTCAGGCCCATTTAAAGGTAAAGCCCTCCAAGTGTAATCTTTTTGCCACGCAAGTGCATTATTTAGGCCATGTGATTTCAGCAGAGGGAGTTAAGGCCGACCCTGCTAAGGTTCAAGCTATACGTGAGTGGCCAGTCCCTAAAAACCAGACTGAGGTAAGAAGTTTTGTGGGCTTGGCTTCTTATTATAGACGTTTTGTAAAGGGTTTTGCAGAAATGGCTGCTCCTTTGCATCAGCTTACCGAGAAGGGAAGGCGATTTAAATGGTCTGAAGCGTGCCAAAAGTCCTTTGAGCGGTTGAAGTTAAGTTTGATGTCGGCACCCGTGCTGGCTTACCCAGACCCTAACAAGATGTTTATCCTGGATACGGATGCCAGTGATATGGGCATTGGGGCAGTGCTATCCCAGGGGGATCCAGGGTCTGAACGAGTGGTGGCTTATGCTAGTAGGGCACTGACTAAGCAAGAACGTAAATATGCAACCACCAAGAAGGAGTTATTGAGTGTTGTTAGTTTTACTAAGTACTTTAAGCATTACCTTTTGGGAAAGGAGTTTATGCTGCGTACTGATCATAATTCGTTAAGGTGGTTGCATAATTTTCAGGGCCTGGAGGGACAGATAGCTAGATGGGTAGAGCAGCTGGCCAATTTTCAATATAATATTGTTCATAGGCCTGGAAAATTCCATACTAATGCTGATGCCCTTTCTAGGCTCCCTGGGTATGTTGCTGATGCACCCTTTTTGGTGCCAGAGGATAGTGAAAATGCCTCGCCTGTAGTAAAACCAATAATTCGAGCAGTTCAAGGTTATGAGGTTGGGGGAGGAGAGTTGGATGAGATCGCCAAAGCCCAAGCAGAGGACCCTGAATTACAGAGAGTGATTCAGTTAAAACAACAGGGGGATGGAGGACGGGTAGAATTTTGGCAGAATCCTGTGTTGCAGAAATATTCTGCAGTGTGGTCCCAACTACAGGTTCAGGGTTCTAGGTTGGTGAGGGTATTGCCAGCTCACTCTGATGCTGCATTACAGGTTCAAGTGGTTCTGCCTCAAGTATTGGTGCCTAAAGTACTAGCTCAATTGCATGATTCAATAACAGGGGGACATCTGGGAGTACAGAAGTTACAGGCAAAAGTAAAAGATCGTTTTTACTGGCCTGGGTGGTTTGGAGATGTTAGACAGTGGTGTAGGGAATGTGTGGATTGTGCTTCTCGAAAAAGCCAGGGTGCCAAGCCATGTGCTCCCCTCCAGCCTTGTGTAGTGTCGCGCCCTTATGAGCGAGTTGCGTTGGACATACTTGGCCCCTTGCCTGAAACAGGGGGGAAAAATAAGTACATCTTGGTGGTGAGTGACTGTTTTTCGAAATGGGTAGAATCGTTTGCCCTTCCTAATCAGGAGGCTATTACGGTGGCCAAAGTATTGGTGGAGGAGTGGGTGTGTCGCTTTGGTACTCCCCGTAGTATCCACTCAGACCAAGGTCGGAATTTTGAGTCTCTGCTGTTTAAGGAGATGTGTGGGATGTTGAACATTAATAAAACACGCACGTCCCCATACCATCCAATGTCTGATGGCTTGGTAGAGCGGTTTAATCGCACACTTCTTGCAATGTTGTCTTTGTTTGTGGAAGATAACCAGGCTAATTGGGATCTGTTGTTGCCATATCTAATGATGGCATATCGCAGCAGTGTGCATGCTAGTACAGGATTTACTCCCTATAAAGTCGTTTTTGGGAAGGAGATGGTGTTACCTGTCGATGTAATGCTAAATTTGGATGGAGGGGAGAAGTTTTCTTCTGCTAGTGAGTATGTCTCTCGGTTGTCTGAAATCCTTTCTACGGTAGTCCCTGCAGTAAAAAGGCATCAGATCAGGGCTTCAGGTCGGCAGAAGATAGAGTTTGATTTTAAGGCCACCTGTCAATATTTTTCTGAAGGAGAGTTGGTATGGGTTCAGAATAAAGCTAGGAAAAGAGGATTGAGTCCTAAACTCCAGAGAAGATTTAAGGGCCCTTATAGGGTTTTGGAGAGGATTACTGATGTGTTGTATAGACTGGTGCCAGTGCAGGGAGGACCGGAAACAGTGTTGCACTTTAATCTGCTTAAACCATATCTCTCTCCCTGTCCAGAACCTGCTAAAAAGCGCGAGCCACAGCGACGACCTTCCAGGCTACAAAAGTCAAGACATCAAGGAGAGATGTCCTGGGGGTCTAGCTGGGTCCAGCGCAGACAGCAGATGATGGAAGGACAGAATAATGGAGAGTCTGCCCAAGAGGTTATGGGGGAGAGATCTCATTATGGTGGAGTGGAGGAGAGTCCAAGCGGAGGTCCCCAAAGAATGGATGAAGGAGGGCCGTCAAGTGGTGGAGCTGAGTTAATGCCTGTGACCGAACCTCTGCTGGGACAATCAAATAATGCACAAGAGAATTCGGGGAATAAGGAGTGTATGATGACTGAGGGAAGACGTCAGAGAAGGGCACCTGTGTGGGCTAAAGACTATGAAATGTTATAGTGGTGACTCGGGGACGAGTCTGTTGCGTTAAGGAGGGGGAGAGTGTAGTGAGTGTGGAGGTGGGGCTTCTGATTGGAGCGAGGCTGCACCTGTGGGTGATAAAAGAGGAGCGTGTGGGAGACGCGAGAGAGAGGAGAGAAGCCATTGTAGTATACGGATGAATGAGCGTCTGGGCGGCTGGAGGAGTTCGGTGCTGGTTCGGGAGGGTGTCGTTCGCTGTTGTTAGAACAGCCGGCGATGAAGATAGTTAGCTAGGTGGTTTAGCTGTTCCTGTGTGAGGAGGGGAGGCACAGCTGCTTCCTGTAGAAAGATAGGTCGGGGGTTAGGAGTTCCGCCGCCTATTATTCAGAGTCCAACCTGTGTGATTTCTAGACAACGGACAACGCTACAACCACGGACCTTAAAAAGGGAAGCTGGTGAACGGGAGTCCAACTTGTATGATTTCTTAATAACGGACAACGCCACAAGCTCAGACCCCGGGGGAGGGTCTCGCCGGCGGGCGAGTTAAGTAACGTTTTTATATTGTCTTTAGTGTTTGTGTTATGTGTATTTTAATAATTAATAATAGGGGAGGTAGGGTTGTTGGCGGGTAGGTTCGGGGATAAGTTAAAAGACCCGTTGGTGTTTCAGGTTTGCCTTTAAATGAATTTTGTAGTGGTGGTTTTCTAGAGTGAATATTTATTAACTCCTTAAGTGTCGTGGATGTGTTTTTAGCGTGCAGTGAGTTACACGGGTGGGTTAGCTTGGCTATCTTCTGGATAATACTTGTCCGATTTACCTGAACCTCTTTTCCTTGTAATTAAGTGGTTAATAAAGATGAACTGAGTAACTTATCTCCGTTGCGTGTGTGGTTGTTCCAGTCCCTGATCCGGACCTTACCGGTTTAATAAAGGTGGTGGCAGCATTACGCTACCTAGTTACATCTAAAGTTTATTACAATATTATAAATAAGACCAATTACAAAAGCAAACCAAAATGACAGCTATATAAATACTATATGTAGAAAATAACATATTGCACACACACACACACACACACACATACAGTATATATATATATATATATACAGTATATATATATATATATATATATATATATATATATATATATATATATATATATATACAGTATTTATATATATATATATACAGTATATATATATATATATATATATATATATATATATATATATATATATATATATAAACAATATAAACAATATAAAGAAGTACTGTTTGTTTGTTCGTTTATCAGGATTTTAACCTCATAACACAAGATTCATCAATTCACAAGGTTAAATCGAACACAGTCATGAACAAGTTAGTGTCTCCAATTCACCTCACTTGCATATCTTTGGACTGTGGGAGGAAACCGGAGCACCCAGATGAAACCTACGTGGACATGGGGAGAACATGCAAACAACACAGAAAGGACCCAGACCGCCCCACCTGGGGATCGAACCCAGAACCTTCTTGCTGGATCTTGTGACCTTGGCTGATGATCTACATATATCTACATAATATACTCTCTGTTAACAATGTTAAAAAACTGAGACATGTGTTTATAACTTTAGGATTAGATTGTTGTAATGTTGTAACTGCCCAGTTGGTTCAAAATGCAACAGCTGTGGAACTAGATGGTTCGATCATATTAGCCCTATTCTATTGTCTCTGCACTGGCTGTCACTTAATTACAAAATACTTTTACTAACCTGCAATGGCCTGGCTCAACAGTGTTTGAGTGAACCTATTGAACACTCCTAGAAATTTGTAGTGATCAGGGATGTTGGACTGCTGTTATTCAGTCTGTCTTATCCAATCTCTCAGGTTTGTTGGCAGTAAGGGAGGTGGACCCTCACGGCTGTGTTAACTCCTAATTCTCCGTTTTAGTTATGTTGTGAAAATTAGGGGTTCCAGAGTCTCATGATATTCTCTGTAAAACTGACATCTTACTATTAATGATTTTATATCACATTTCATTTTTTATTTTTTTTATTCTGACGTGGAAGCCTGCTAGTTTGAGATTGCTGTGCCAGCAATGCCGCTCCTGCTGGATATGCAGGAAATCTGTGGTGCCTTCACTTAAAATGTCTACAACTCACCATCAGACTTTATCATCAACTGGACTGAATAATCAAGAATTCCTATTCTTTTTTCTTTTACAAGTTAACTTTTTGTTCAAAATTATTTTTGTTTAAATGCATATAAATAAACTTGATTTAATTTGATTTGTTTTGATATCTCTCTGTCTGGTAATGTATTGGTACCAGATACCATAAAGCTCCTTCAGATTTTTTTGACAAATTCATGTCTTAGTGGATCAGAGCTGTTTATTTAACACACAAGGTGGGTATCATACAAACATAGGAAATATTTCGGAATATGTTCCTTAGGATTTTAGGCATGTGAATTCAAACATATAAAACGCTGGTGTAATTCTTTGACAATCTTGATATTGAACGAAGTTTAGAAACCTGTTTTGCATGACTGCAGTTTGTATATCATCTGTGTGTCCTCTGTGTATGTATAGTTTAAACAGCATGCTGATTCATCCAGACCAAGCAGTAATCCATGGTATCTTATTATTGCATGCTCCTTTTATGTTACCTTACCTGTCATGTTTGCATTAGTGATGAAAGTGTGTGTGTGTGTGTGTGTGTGTTTGTGGTCTGTGCATGTACAGGTACATCCTCAAGGTGAATAAGATAAAGATAATTATATTCAGCTTATTCATCACTCTCCAACTGACCTTGGAAAAGATAAACATGACGTGTATGCTTATCGTAAATGCTTTATAATCAATTTTTAAAATGTAATACTGCATAAAACGTACACAGCTTTTTATTTAAGGTGACTTTGAGTTGGCTCACTCCTAAGCAAGTGTAGGCCTATATAAATCACACTGTATTGAAGGGAAAACTATTTGTAATCATAGGTAATAAATACGTAGTATATTGTTTACTTATCTAAACTCACTTGAGTGTTTAAAGAATGTAAAATAATTGAACTGTTTACATATCTGCAAACATGCCTGTCACCAAATTGTAAAAGATGATCTATAAATAGTGTTTTTTCACTGTTGATGTAAAATGCCATGTAATGCATTTTAAGAGTCGGAAACATAATAATTTGATACACCACTAAATCTCTCTTTTCAGATACGTTTGGTTTTATTTATTTGGAAATGCTAGTGTAACGTTGGTTAACATTGCAGATTAATTAAAACATGAAAGAGGTAAATCATTTGCAAAGTGCTTTTTATTATTACATTGCTTTGATTACATGCCTCTACATAAGTATCATAAGGAATCCAAAATTACGAGTGCTAAGATATTTTTTCCTTTTGCTACATTTGAAAAACAAATAAACAACAAACACCTTAAGCACAATCATGCATGACTTACAGAAACAACTTGGACGTTGCCCATCCTCTCTATTAACTGTCTTTAAGTTTAACCAGTTGGGATTGGTAATTACACAGAAAGGTTAACAGACAGATTCTTCCTTAAGTATTTGCAATCACTTGAATCTCTGAGCTGAAGTTTTTATCATGGTCTTGCTGGCCATTCCATGGAAGTCCAGCAGGTTTTCCTACAGCATGTAGCTTTATGCCGGGGACACAGAGCTGGAGGAGACCGATGAGGCCTCTGTCTTGGAGGTAGTGGTGGAGGCTCCTTCCTCTTCCTCGAATGGGTTCTTGCCACAGCACAGGGTGGTAATCATGCAGTGGCGAAACTGCTTGTTCATGCAAACATAGATAATTGGGTTGTAACATGAAGAGCTTTTTGCAAAGAAGGCGGGAAGGGTCATAAAGACAGGTCCAAACTCAGTGCCCTGATGGGTAAATATGTACCAAGAAACACTTGCATAAGGCAACCAAGCAGCCAAGTAGCCAATGAACATGATGATGACCATGCGGGTGACCTCACGCTCAGCTCTCTGGGTTGTCTCAGACTCCTGCTGGGCAGCTGCAGCCTCCTTGACGGTGCAAACCAGACGACCATAGCAGAAGGTGATGATGAAGAGTGGTGTCAGGAAATGTACTGTGAACATGTAGATGACAAATGACTCATTATTGAACCCCTCAGCACGGGTGTAGTAGTCAATACCACATGAGCACTGCATGCCCTCAGGAATATAACGAGACCAGCCAACCAGTGGGGGCACAGTACAGGCCAATGCCATGACCCAGGTGAAAGCTACGCCCATGATAGCGTGGTTCTCTCCAAATCTAAAGTTGCTCATAGGCTTGCAGACAACAATCCATCTCTCGATGGACAGCACGACCAGGCACCACAGTGAGTTAATACCTCCAAAAGTTGCAAAGAAGCCCTCTAGGTTGCAGCCAAGGCGCCCAAGAACAAAGTAGCCATGCATGGATGTGTATATCGTTGTCGTAAAGCCACCAAACACCATTAACAAGTCAGCAACAGCCAAGTTCAAGAGGATGAAGTTTAGAGGTGTCCGCAGCTTCTTGTGCTCAATGGTGACATAGAGTGTAAGGAAGTTGATGGGAAAGCCAACAAGGATGAGGAAGAACATGTAGGCGGCCAAGGCAGCAAATGCCCATGGTGCCACTAGGTAGTACTGAGGGTATTCATAAGGACTCCTCACGACACCAGTGGCATTGGACATGGGCACGTAGAAGTATGGACCCTCTGTTCCATTCATGGCTGTGGTTGAGTGGTGAAGTGCCCCCTGGTCTTTGGCTATGCCGGAGGGACAAGGTGCAATCAGTTGGGTCTGTGGTACAAATGGACTGTGTGTGTAGCCTCTTTGCTTTATAATGAACCCGGGATTAGCTTAGGTTTCCAAGCTGTCAGCAGAACATGATTTAGGCCACGGATTATAAAATAATCCTATCCATCTTTTTATTGCATATCTGGCTGCTCATCAGTTATTAAGATTACCTGTACAACTCCAGCACATCCATACTTTACTACACTTTGCATATAATAGAGACTTATAGAGCATGGACATTAAAATTTCTAATTTACATTAAAAAGCCATTCAGAACATAATTTAAGAGCATTTTTTCTTTAAGAAACATTTTTTTCCCCAACACCAATATTATACTGTGTATGAGCACTTCTTGGGATTTCTGCAGGTTATTGTAAGTCAACTATTTACAGAAAGTGTCTGGAGATGGAAATTAAACCTAGGACCTAGGTATTGTTGTGTGGTACCCATTCTACTAGGATCACCTAGTGCATAGATGCATAGATAAGCATTTTTGTTTTAAATCTAATGCAGACAGCTGCAGAAAACCAGTGAAAGAAATACTGCAGTTGGGTGACATGGCTGTATCTGGGTAGACTGACAGGTACAGTGATTGTGCAACGGTTTGATGTTAGACATTGGAAGACCTGCCAAGAGATTGCTGCAGTGGTCCTCAAGACGACTAAAGATGTTTGAGTGGTTTCTGTTAAATGAACATGGTCAAATCCTTGCAAAGTTGTAAAGAAAAACACGTAGAACTACAACAAAATTTCTTACCTTCCAGGATTGCACAGTTTTTACAGGAGGCTTTGAGATGTTAGTGGTTGTAGGCTAGTGCATTAGTGCATTAGACCACTGCATGTCGTAATTTACTGCATGTAAATGTTTAAAAGAGATTTTGAATGTTTAATTTGTTATGGCACTGACCTTTCAGCTAAGGAAAGGGTTAAACAGTGGTTTTGCCTGAGCATGCACTGGGCTTATCAAACTTTCAGTGGTGTCGGATTTAGAGATTAGAAGAGAATTTTGCACACTTAACATCCTTAAGCTGCTTTCTCACTACTATGAACACATCCTTTAGGTCATTTAGAGGATCTACAATGGCCTTTAGTTCCAAAGTATTGCTAGTTAAAAAAAGAATTCTGCCTGTAATAAAATTGATAGGTTAATATGTTTATAGGAAGTTTTTTTAGTAATTAATTTGCAATACACTACATTTAAATCTGATCACTACTGATAAATCACATCTTACTATAAGTACAAAGGTTTACGGTGTAATAAAAATACATACTAGAAATATAAACTCTATCTAACAAATCTGAATATTGTCATTCAGCAACAAAAAAAATATAATAAAGGTTGTAAAACATTAAAAACTTAGAAATGTAACCATACATTAAAGCATCATACAGTAAATAAAAATCACAGCTTGATTAAAATATAAAGTTTGCTGTACAAAAACTGACAAATATTATAGTTCAGTAAAATATAATGGTTGTAATACCTAGTGAGCTCTCTACATAGAAAGCATTTTACCTAGGGATCATTCAATGCTTTCTTAGCGGTGAAGGCAATCCCAGCATTCAGTGAAGCATAACTTTTCTCGCCAAAGATTTCAAATTTGGTGGTCGAATGTGGAGTAATGAACGCTTTTCAAATGTAAACAAATTCTCATTGATTTTTATTTTGTATAAAGATGTACAAGTGTAATTTATTTGCAGAATCGGGCTTGTCAGTGACAATTTAACTGTTTTTGGTACACAGAGTGAGATTTTAGCTTACATGCTAGTGGGTTGTGTTGCTGCCATTGGTTTGAATGGCCTGAGGCTAACTGTGTTAGCTTAGTAAGCGTAAACTAATGTGACATAATCTCTGTCTAAGTAAAGAGTTTGAATAATCGCCTAATAAGTTTGATGTATTATTAGACATCTTACTTAGGCAGCTGCCTAGGTAGGCAGCAGACAGCAAGGCAGCTCACTTGGTTTTTAACCAGACCCAATGACTCATTCCGGATGTCATAAAACAACCCAGACAAACATCTAAAGAACTTCGGGCCTCATTCGCCTTATGTCTTCAACCATGTCTTCAACAGAAAGGAGCGCTAAACCACAAAGAACTCTGAGGAGTAAGCAAGGTGATTCAGATTCACAAGATGGCAGGCCCATGCGATTGCGGATATTTAACTCAGTGGACCCATGAAGTTACGCAGTGTATCAGCAAGGTGCTTGATGAAAAACTGGCAAAATTCACAGAAACATTGGAAGTAGTGGCGGCCAGAGTCGAAGACCACACTAAGAGATTAGATGAAGCGGAAGGGCGGGTGTCGGGGATGGAGGACGAGCTGGCTGGAAAGAGGCAGAAAAAAAGATTCAGCAGCTGTCCAACAAACTTGACTACATTGAGAACAGGTCTAGACAGGACAATATTAGAGTGGTCAGGCTGCGAGAAGGAACGGAAGGTAGGCAACTTGTCGACTTTTTTTAAACTTGGCTCCCCAATGCCTTGGGTCTAAAAACGAAACATGGCCGTATCAAAATTGACCATGCACATAGAAGTCTGGGGGTACCGAACGGCAATCGCCCGAGGCCCGTTCTTATTAAGTTACACAATTCCATGGATAAGTTTCTGATTCTGGACGCACTGAAGGGTAAACGGCAGCTGACACATAAGGGACAAAGAGTGTTTTCAGCAAGACTTCTCCTCTACTGTTTAAGAAAAGCGGCGCAGCTTTAACAAGGTCTGTGAGCAGCTGATTGAAAGAGACATCTGATTTATTATGCGCTATCCGGCAACTCTGTGCGTGACACACGATGGAACCAAGCATGCATTTCAGTCCCCCACCGATGCACAGGTGTTCCTAGATGGACTTAAAAACTAAGTGTGGCATTGGACGACAACATGGGTGAGCTTGAACTGGAACTGATGACAATTAAAAAGATGTTTAGACTGCCTTGGTAACTAAGGAACATTTCATGCTGAATCTTCGTTTTACTGTTTTTTTCTGAATATTAGAGTTTCTTTTTCGAAGTTTGTGCAAATAGCAGTAATTATAGTCATACCGATTAACAATATTTTACTACTGTTAAATATTAAATTTCTATATTGGTCGTTGGGCCGGGAGTGAGGTTGAAGAGGGTCATTAGGTTTCCAGGGGATGCAGCGTTTTCCCTGGCGGATGGGATGCCTTTCTTTCGGCGACTCTTCTCCTCGCAGGGTCTCAAGCCCTAGGGTTTTTATAAATAGTTGGCTATTGATAGTAGTTCAGGTGTTTTTTTTTGTTTTTTGTTTTACAGTTTTTTAGATACTTGGCACACATAGCCAGGTATGTTACTGACAGCGCTTTACTTATTTCTTTTATTGTAGTATTTTTTTAAAGACTACAGCATGCATATATTCAGTTTACACCCATGGTATTACTATTGGTGCATATAATACTTCCAGTCAAAATGCCCAACACACGGTACAAGCTTTCCGCTTTTATTTTTGGTAAACTTTATGAATGGGGTTAAAGTAGTTTCTCTAAATGTAAAGGGGGTTAACAATGTTGTTAAATGGCAGAAGAAGTCATTTTTGAAGAAGGGGAATGCTCAGATCGCTTTGCTTCAAGAGACTCACTTAACAGATATAGAACATATGAAGCTAAGGAGGGGATAGGTGAGTCAGGTTTTTTATTCATCTTTTAACTCAAGAAGCAGAGGGGTAGCCATCTTGATGAGCAAGAAATTATCATTTACCCTAGAAAAAGTGGTGAAAGATGATGCAGGGAGGTTTGTTGGATAGAGTCAGTGACAGTGTCAGTGTTATAGATATTTGCACATTCTCTGATCATAAAGTGGTCTGGGTTACGCTACACCCTCCTCACCAGGATCCCTCTTCCCATCATTGGCCACTAAATTCATCTCTGTTAAGTAGCCCAGCATTTGCGACATTTTGGGAAAAACAATGGGAGTTTTTTATGCTCACAAATAGTGCACCTGATGTGGACCCGTCTTTGCTCTGGGAAACAGCTAAAGCATATATGAGAGGATCTATTATATCATACACTGCCGCTCTTAGGATGGAATCTTTAAAGAGACAGCTGGAGCTAGAACAATCAATTAGACAGCTGGAGAGGGAGGTTAGTAACTCACCTTCTGAGCACTTGCGGAAGAGGCTTGAGGTTAATCGTTCAGCACTTGATCAGCTTTTAACGAATAAAGTAGAAACTTCAATTCTGTTTGCTAGGCAAAGGTTATATGAATATGGAAACAAGCCGAGTCGTCTTCTAGCCCTGTTGGCAAGGGGCAGGGCCGAATCCAATATAATAGCATTACTCAAAGACAGTGGCGGAAGTACATTTTATGAAGCTAAACAAATAAATAAAATTATGCAACAGTTTTATAACAAGCTATACTCTTCGGAATGTGATTCATGCAGTGACGTAAGGGGAAAATTCCTTGATAAGATTTCCTTACCCTCTCTAACTATCGAACAACAGGCAAAGCTAAACAGTCCAATATCAAAGGACGAGGTCCGGGATGCTATTGGTGCCCTCCGTAGTGGCAAGGCACCAGGCCCTGATGTGTTTGGGCCAAAATTTTATAAAAAAATGTGAGGGCATATTGTGGAGCCTCTTACCAATATGCTGTTGGATTCATTTAAGAAAGGCCAACTTCCTTCAACATTAAACTTAGCACATATACAGTATGTCTCATTAAAAAGAAAAAAAAAACCTTCAAATGAATGTGGTTCCTATAGGCCTGTGAGCCTTATTAATGTGGACTGTAAATTGCTTTCTAAGCTATTAGCTCTGAGGTTGGAGCCGATTCTACCTCTGCTCGTTGGCCTGGACCAGACAGGCTTCATTCAGGGAAGGTTGTCACATACTAATTTGAGGAGACTTCTCAATGTGATACATTACTCCTATCAAAAAAATAACCGGGGTATTGCTGTGTCATTGGATGTGGAAAAAGCATTTGACCGAGTTGAGTGTGGCTATATGTTTGATGTTTTTGAGCGTTTTGGGTTGGGAAGAGACTTTGTGGATGAAGATTCTTTACTCTTCCCCCAAGGCCTGCGTTACAATGAATGGTATGACTTTACCCTCATTCCCATTACAACGGGGTACCAGGCAAGGGTGTCCCCTCTCCCCTTTAATTTTTGCACTTGTGCTAGAGCCCCTGGCAGAAACTATCCGTTCCCATCCAGCCATAAATAGTGTTTCTTTAGGTAAAATCACACACAAAATAGCTTTATATGCTGATGATATTCTCCTGTTTCTTACAAACCCAGAGGTCTCGGTCCCGGCTGTCCTGTCTGTCATAGACTCATTCAGTGTGATCTCAGGTTACAACGTCAATTATAGTAAATCAGAAGCTATGCCTATGGGGAAGTTTCCCAATATCAATACTATTGCAAACTTCCCCTTTAGATGGTTCGCATCGGGTTTTGCTTATTTGGGGATAAGGGTGTCACCAAATTTGCAGGATTTATGGAAACTTAATTTTGCCCCTATAGTTCGGTCAGTAAAAGGTGATTTGGATTGTTGGAACGACCTACCCCTGTCATTAATGGGGAGAATTAGTCTGATCAAAATGAATGTTCTGCCTAGGATCCTCTACCCAATGCAAATGCTACCGCTTTGGTTATCTAGGAAAACATTAACTGATCTAGAGAGAGCATTCATCTGGCACAGCAAAAAGCCTAAAAATTCTCCAACTACCAGCAGAGCAGGGGGGTCTTGCTGTACCAGATCTAAGGTTTTATAATTGGGCATGCCATATGTGTTTGGTTTGGGAATGGTTACAGTGTCATTTTTCCTTTCTGTGTGGAGTTTGCATGTTCTCCCCGTGTCTGTGTGGGTTTCCTCCTGGTGCTCCGGTTTCCTCCCACAGTCCAAAGACATGTAAGTGAGGTAAATTGGAGATACAAAATTGTCCAGACCTGTGTTTGATATAACCTTGTGAACTGATTAACCTTGTGTGTAATGAGTAACTACCGTTCCTGTCATGAATGTAACCAAAGTTTAAAAAACATGACATTAAAATCCCAATAAACAAACAAACAAACAGTGTCATTTATGCTCAGAGCCCTGTGTGGATGAGTGGTGTTTGTCACCTTTTTCTTTGTTAAGTAAACTTACCTCAGATAAGAGACTCCCTGAACTTAGCAAAAATCCCATTTTATTTAGTACTTTTAGGATCTGGCAAGAAATCAAAAAGTATATGGGAGAAGGTACTCATTTGTGGGTACTAACACAGCTTAATTGGAAATTATGATTTTCCACCTGGGGCTCAAAATAGCGTGTTTGATTACTGGTATGACAGAGGAGTAAAAGTGATTGGAGACCTCTTTCAGGATAATGTTTTGATGTCCTTTAACCAAATGCAGCAAAAATTTGACATTCCTCAGCAGCAGTTCTTTAGCTACCTTCAAATTAGGATAAGTAAGAATCCAGGATTTTCTATAGTAAATTTGCCCACCAAAGACATTAGTATGAATAAAATACAGTATAAGCTATGTGAAAAACTTTTGCTGCTTGCTAGAAAGTGTATTCTGAAGGAGTGGGTAAGAGACCTCCAAAAGTGACAGTGGTACAGGGATATCTTCAGAGTTTTACCCCTAGAAATATTAACTGCAAGGTTGAGAGGAAATGATAATCACTTTGATAAGACCTGGTCCCCATTACTGACTTATTTACCTCATAGCTTAAGGGTGTTACGTGGGAGAGAAAGGACTCAAGCGCGGAGTTAAAGTAAATAAAAGTTTATTTATTAACAGAAAAACAAAGAACATCACACACAAAACAGAACTGAAAAACAAACATAAGGAACCCCGATGGACTTCAGCTGGGGAATGCAGGCAGCAACAAAAAGAAAAGAAGAAAACTAAAAGACGCTGGGCGCGAACCCCGGCCGCTCGGGTGAGAGCCGGGCGCGTAACCAGCACGCTGCTGCAGCGGGGGACAGCAGATGACTAAATGCGCTTAAGGCGCTACAATTATTTTTAGCTACAAAGCCTCGAAATCGCCTCAGGCGCAGTTCGAGGTAACAGACGGCTCCGTTATCAGCCGCAGCTAGAGCCAATCTGTTAAAGCACACGAAAAGGGTGCAGATTCGAACCGGGTGAGCTGGCAGTACGGCCACGCGCTTGGCGGTGTCGCCACCCAGCGGTTGCAGAATCCCAGACTAAATGTTTTAAGCTACAAAGCCCCGAAATCGCCTCTGGCGCAGTTCGGGGTAACAGACGGCTCCTTCATCAGCCGCAGCTAGAGCCAATCTGTTAAAGCACACAAAAAGGGTGCGGATTCGAACCGGGGAAGCTGGCAGTACAGCCGCGTACTTAGCGGTGTCGCCACCCAGCGGTTGCAGAATCCCAGAATAATTGTTTTAAGCTACAAAAACCCCGAAATCGCCACTGGCGAAGTTCGGGGGAAACAGAGGGCTCCGTCATCAGCCGCAGCTAGAGCCACTCTGTTATGAAAACTGAGTAAAGAGAACCGGTTAACAAAACCGTTACACAAGCTCCTAGTGCGGATTCGAACCGGGGGTGCTGGCAGACCAACCGAGTGTCTTACCGAGTCGCCACCCACCGGTTGCCGAATACCACAGCTAGATTAGCTAGGAAGACATTAGCGGTGAGAGGACCAGCGCCGTGTCACAGGGCTGGCTTCACCCGCTAATGCTAAATGCTAACGGGTAAAATAAAAACAGTACGAGGACTGCACGACATCGCACCACGCTACTTCTAAGAAGGTAAAAGAAAAAGCTAATTACCTCAACCTTGTCTACATACCCTGATGGCCTTATGCCACCGGGGGTACCTCTAAAACTACAAAAGAAGCGTGGGGGAGCCGTCAGCAGTCCCCACAGACACCGCAGTGCCCAAAACAAAAGGAGCAACCAAGACAAAAGGTGCGACACCTGCAGCCAGGCGGCGTGCCCTTAAATAAGGGAGCCGCAGCTGCAGGTCGTTCACCCTAACGAGCTGGCCTATTATTAAAGGCCTAGCTTCGTACTGCTCTGTAAGGCCTGTGACGTCGGGGAAGAGTGGTAAGTCCCACAAACGCCACAGAACCTTACAAAGGGAGATTATCTTTAAGATTATTTATATATTATTTGTTTTGTATTTTACAGTTATTCCTTGATTACTGTGTGTAATTCTTGTCCTTTGTTATTTGCAAAATCAATAAAATTTATATATATATAAAAAATAAAAAAAATCCCCAAGACTTTTGGGATAATCAAAGGAGAAACCTTTTGAAAGACATACGTCCTGTCACATCTGGCATAAAGCTAACACTAGATTCCATCACAAGAACATTATACCAACTGACAAACATACTGTCAAACATGGTGGTGGTAGTGTAATAATCTGGGGCTTTGTTATAACCATTGGAGCCATGAATTCTGCTCCATATCTGTTAGGAGTTCCTCCTATGCTGGTTAAATCTGTATGCACCACTCTGGGTGGTTTTGGCGACACCTGGGGGAGCTGAAGAGAAAGTCACCCCTAATTATCCAGCCAATGGATCTCCTGCAGTGCTGATTAGGCACACCTGTGCTCAATCAGCTCCTCAGCCCTCAGCCTTTATAAGCCCCTGGTTTTCCACCACTTCTTACCAGATCGTCCGTTGATGCTTCTGTGAGTTACTACCTGC
This sequence comes from Trichomycterus rosablanca, assembly GCF_030014385.1. NCBI lineage: Eukaryota > Metazoa > Chordata > Actinopteri > Siluriformes > Trichomycteridae > Trichomycterus > Trichomycterus rosablanca. Next base: position 26,284,409 of record NC_085994.1, on the reverse strand, counting down.
TAACCGTTTCTTAGTATTCTTGTTACTGTTGCCTTGTCCTTTTCCCTGGACTCCCTGCCTCTTCCTGCTCCTGGACGTCTTCCATTCCATTGGATTCCCCTGGCTCTTCGACACCTTCCTACTCCCAAGCTCCTCCGGTCCTCTGCTGTTTCCTCTGGCCTTCTTCCTGACCTCCTGGTTCCCTGGCTGCCACTCCCAAGCTCCTCCGGTCCTCCGCTGTTTCCTTTGACCTTCTTCCCGACCTCCTGGTTCCCTGGCTTTCCATTCCGAGCTCCTCCGGTCCTCCGCTGTTTCCTTTGACCTTCTTCCCGACCTCCTGGTTCCCTGGCTTTCCATTCCGAGCTCCTCCGATCCTGCGTAGCCTGATCTTTTGTGTCATTAATAAACCAGTTAAAACTGATCTCTGTGTCTGTGGCGTGGTGTTTGCCTTGTGGTTCCTTTAAAAACCTTTATTGGCCTTGTGCCAATCTAACAATATCAGACATTCGAGTAGTTAGTTCATGACCTAAAGTAGCTGGAAAATCCAAATCAAACAAGTTTATCTCTAAATGGTTAACTAAATCATAATAAAAGAAATAAGATAGCAAATGTATATATTTAAAATCAAATCCATAATGCATAGCAAAGTCAAGGTGTCTAAAAACTTTCCTCTGTGGTTTTCAGACAACTTGATTTTGAATTAATGCAAATAATTCAGTTGTGCTCTTTTGTATTTTTTTTTTTAACAGGGCCCAGGTAGTGCATAACCAAATAACACCATTACCCTTAGATACCCTTAGAACAGACTGCAGTAACTGACTCCATACATCCAAATCATACAACCCCAAAACAGAAAAAGTTGGGACAGTGAAGTGTTTTTTACTTTTATTTGATTGCAGACAGTTTGAACCCAAGATATTTTATGATTTGTCTGGTCAACTTTATTTCATTTGTTAATATACCTCCATTCCACCTGCAACACATTCCAAATAATAAAAAGGGATTTGCATATTTCTCCCTCTACAGTGCATAATATCATTAAACGATTCAGAAAATCGGGAGGAATTTCAGTGCGTAAAGGCCAAAGGCGCAAGCTTAAGCTGAACGCCTGTTTACAGCCATGGGCTCTAGTCATTGCAGTTAATCCTTGGTAAATTAAAAACTGCAGCAATAAAACCTTCTTTGACAGGCTTTTTTTCTAGATATACAGTATCTCACAAAAGTGAGTACACCCCTTACATTTCTGCAAATATTTTATTATATCTTTTCATGGGACAACACTATAGAAATGAAACTTGGATATAACTTACAGTAGTCAGTGTACAGCTTGTATAGCAGTATAGATTTACTGTCTTTTAAAAATAACTCAACACACATTAATGTAATAGCTGGCAACACAAGTGAGTACACCTCACAGTGAACATGTCCAAATTGTGCCCAAAGTGTCAATATTTTGTGTGACTACCATTATTATCTAGTACTGCCTTAACCCTCTTGGGCATGGAATTCACCAGAGCTGCACAGGTTGCTACTGGATTCCTCTTCCACTCCTCCATGATGACATTACAGAGCTGGTGGATGTTAGACACCTTGTGCTCCTCCACATTCCGCTTGAGGATGCCCCACAGGTGCTCAATAGGTCTGGAGACATACTTGGCCAGTCCATCACCTTTACCTTCAGCTTCCTCAGCAAGGCAGTTGTCATCTTGGAGGTGTGTTTGGGGTTGTTATTGTGTTGGAAAGCTGCCATGCGGCCCAGTTTCCGAAGGGAGGGGATCATGCTCTGCTTCAGAATGTCACAGTACATGTTGGAATTCATGTTTCCCTCAATGAACCGCAGCTCCCCAGTGCCAGCAGCACTCATGCAGCCCCAGACCATGATGCTACCACCACCATGCTTGACTGTAGGCAAGAGACAGTTGTCTTGGTACCAGGGCACCTCCACACATGCTGGACACCATTTGAGCCAAACAAGTTTATCTTGGTCTCATCAGACCACAGGACATGGTTCCAGTAATCCATGTTCTTGGACTGTTTGTCCTCAGCAAACTGTTTGCAGGCTTTCTTGTGCGTCAGCTTCAGAAGAGGCCATGCAGACCGAGTTGATGCATTGTGCGGCGTATGGTCTGAGCACTGACAGACTGACCTACCACTTCTTCAACCTCTGCAGCAATGCTGGCAGAACTCATGCGTAAATTTTTTTTAAGCCAACCTCTGGATATGACGCTGAACACGTGGACTCAACTTCTTTGGTCGACCCTGGTGAGGCCTGTTCCGAGTGGAACCTGTCCTGGAAACCACTGTATGACCTTGGCCACTGTGCTGTAGCTCAGTTTCAGGGTGTTAGTCAAGTCAAGTCAACTTTATTTATATAGCGCTTTTTACAATATACATTGTCTCAAAGCAACTTTAAAAAATCCAGGACCAACAGATACAAAAACCCCTGTTGAGCAAGCCGAGGGCGACTGTGGCAAGGAAAAACTCCCTGAAAATTACAGGAAGAAACCTTGAGAGGAACCAGACTCAGCAGGGCCCATCCTTCTTGGGTGGCCTGGATGATACTTTAAATAAATACACGATTTACACAAATCATACAAACACAGAATTAAATGATCTAAAAGGCATAACTGGTAATAAATAGATAAATAAACAATTAAATAATAATAGAGTTGTTATCCGCTCTAGTCTTCAATAAAGTCTGTAGTGATTTCTTGTCGTTGCAATTACTCCAGACCCGTCACATCTGACAGGAGCAGCATCGTTGTCCCGGCAGTCTCGACTTTAATCCTTAGCCTCGGCGGGTAAACAGGTTTCCATCAGAATGCAAAAACAACAGAGAACCAGGGGGTCGATAAACAGTAACCAGTTTAAACATACTAGTTTTATCAGATGAACATTTATTGGCTATGTCAGAGATAAGAACTTCAAACGAGTTTGTTATGGGAGTTGATTTTACAGTGAGACCTATGTCCTTGTCATAAATTGCGGCTATTCCTCCACCACGACCACTAAGACGTGGCTTATGTTCATAACTGTAACCCGGAGGAGATGCTTCATTTAAACCTAGATACTCATCAGGTCTAGCCCAGGTCTCAGTTAAACAAAGTGCACTAAGACTATTATCTGTAATTATTTCATTTACAATTACTGTTTTGCATGCAAGTGACCTGATGTTTAGAAGTCCTAACTTTAGTTTAGCTTTACTATGGTTTTCATGATGCTCATTTAGATTAATTTTAATTAAGTTATTATGACATACTTTTTTATTTTGTTTTGGCTTACACCTGCCACGGTAAACAGACACAGTCTCAATGGTTTGTGACCTAAGGATTCCGGGTGACGTCCGATGGCGACTCGCAGACAGTTGGTTAGGCCTGTTAGTCTGCTGCCTGGTCTTGGCTCTGGATAGTCATTTAACACTATCTGCCGCTACACTAACGCGGTGGTAAAGCCTGTCACCTATGCTGCAAGAAATGCGAGCAGCACCCTCCCACGTGGGGTGGACACCATCCCGCTTCAAAAGACCAGGCCTTCCCTCAAAAGTGGACCAATTATCTACAAAATCAATGCAGTTTTCTGAGCACCATTTAGACATCCAGCGGTTCAGCGACAACAACCTGCTGTAGGTTTCGCCACTGGGTCAAATCGGTAAGGGGCCAGAGCACACTACTGCCTCAGACATCAACCTAGCTAATTCACACACCTCTTTAACATTACTCTTAGTAACCTCAGACTGCCGTAAACGAACATCATTAGTGCCGACGTGGATAACAATCTTCGAAAATCTACGATTAGCATTAGCCAGCACTTTCAGGTTTGCTCTGATGTCAGGCGCCCTGGCCCCCGGAATACAAGTGACTATGGTTGCTGGTGTCTCTATGGGGGTTGCAATACGCAGGTGTCGGAGCTGAGAATCTCCTATAACCAGAGCACTTACATTAACAGGCTGCTCAGCGGGTGGCTCACTGAGTGGGGAAAACCTGTTGGACACGTGCAACTGATATGGTCGGTGCTTTGCCCTACGACTATGTCGCCGAGACGTCACCCAGTCGCCCCGCTGTGAGGGCTCTAATGCCGGAGTCTGGGGTTCTACACCTGAACTGCTGGCATTCGGGACTGCTACAGCTGAATCTAAACACTCACTAGTAGTAGTCTGTTCTAATGCCCGAATGCGCCCTTCTAACACTGAGATCTTCTCCGTCAGACTAACAACTAATCTACACTTATCACATGTAAAGTTATCACTAAACACGGAGAAGGAATAACTGAACATATTACACTCGGAACAGGGATATAATGCTCCTACTGGGGCCATAATAACAAAGAAATATACTTAGCTTTACAAGATGAGTTGGAGATGATGTTTATGTTGGATTCACCGGCGCTTCTGCTGGTAGTCACAGAAGAACGGCTTTAATTCCGGATGAAACAGGCGATGATGAGCTGGAATACAAAAACCACCAACCAAACCAACACAAACGCGCTTCGTTCAGACAAAAGCGGCTGTAATTCTAAAGGAGAACGGTGTTATGCGCTGGTGTACAAAACAAATAAACGCGCTTCCTACGAACAGAAACGGTTACAACTCCCCACAAAAACAAAGGTGTTTTAAGAGCTTAAATACAGAACACAACCAAACACAAACGCGCTTCGTGCGGACTGAAAACGGTTTTAATTCTGGATAATTAAGATGTTTATGCGCTGAAGTACAAAAACAAACAAAACCGGCTTCGTTCGGATGCCGGTAGCAGAAGTTTCCTAGTTTCCAACACAGCACGAATTTACGTTAGTAAACACAAGCGCTTTTTTACGATAAACAAAATAAAACTAAATCAACAACACACGGAAGATTAACGTATAAATTATATGTTTAAAACATACGTATATAAAAAGTTATTTAGCTAAAGGCTACAAACAAACAACTAGGCTAGCGTCTCAGCAGTGTTAGCAATCTTCTTATAGCCTAGGCCATCTTTGTGGAGAGCAACAATTCTATCTCTCACATCCTTAGAGAGTTCTTTGCCATGAGGTGCCATGTTGAATATCCTGTGGCCAGTATGAAAGAATTGTACCCAAAACACCAAATTTAACAGCCCTGCCCCCCATTCACACCTGGAACCTTGTAACTTGACACCAGGGAGGGACAACAACACACTTGTGTTGCCAGCCATTTAGACATTAATGGCGGTGTGTTGAGTTATTTTCAAAAGACAGTAAATCTATACTGCTATACAAACTGTACACTGACTACTCAAAGTTATATTCAAGTTTCATTTTTTATAGTGTTGTCCCATGAAAATATATAATAAAATATATATATAATAAAATATTTGCAGAAATCTGATTTATATAAAATTTATGGCAAATGTTTACATAAACTTGTGGAGGACATACAGTATATGCCATGGCATGTTTAAAAGTTTCAGTGATTTCTGCAACTGTTCTTTTACTGTGACTGGGGAAAAAAGTCTGCTTTGGGTTTTCTTTTTTTTTTTTTTAAATTGCAAAGTAAATAAAACAATAGACAAAGGTTAAAAGAAATGCTGAGAAAAAAATCATAAATTTATTGAATTTAAATGTGACACTGTCCACAGTCAAGCAAAACTTTACATCGGGCTAAGAGGCTACTGTGCAAAAATAAAGACTCATAAAACTTTGTTCTTCCTGACAAAAAAGCTAAAGCTAAAACCTAAAATGGATTTAATGTAAAAAATGTTACTTTTTTGTTTCTGTTCTCCCATAGTTTAAATTTTGGAAAACTTACAACAGAATTGGTTGGGGATTTAAGATTTATCATGCCCTTTTATTCTCTAAAGACCAGTATTAAAGTTATGTTGATTAGTGTACTTCAGCAGCTAATAAACAACATTTACATCTGCAGAAGCTCTGAACTGTGTGACAAGTTGCCACAGTGTTGCAATCAAACCTCAGACACCAGCAGAGGCCACTGTTAGCTGCACATGCAGGATATATTTGTTCCCTTAATGCCAACAGTGAAATATCATTTCCATTAAATACCAGTGGACTTTGAGGTTTTTATTTCAGTTATCTACAGTATATGACCAAAACGTATGCGTACCCTTTGGTAAAAGGTATATGGCAAAAGTTTGGGCAACAACTATCACATGTCCTCTGTGCACCAATCATGGTTTAGACCTGTTTGGTGTGGCCTGCAAATAAAATGCAAATAAAATAAAGATGCAGTGTTCCTTTCACTTGAACTTTTATTTGATTGCAGACAGTTTGAATCCAAAATATTTCATGTTCTGTCTGCTCAACTTAATTTCATTTGTTATTATACCTCCATTCCTGCATTTCAGGCCTGCAACACATTCCAGCTAGTAATGAAGTGAAAAACTAAATGTTGTGATTCCAAACAGGTGATGTCAACAGGTGATTGTAATCATGGTTTGGTACAAAGCAGCATCCAGGAAAGGCTGAGTCTTTGGTGAGCAAAGGTGGCCAGAGGATCTCCAGTTTGTCAACAAATACGTAAGCAAATTATTGAAAGGTTTAAAATCAGTGTGCCTCAAAAAAAGATTGGAAGGGATTTGCATATTTCTCCCCCTACAGTGCATAATATCATTAAACAATTCAAGGAACCGGGAGGAATTTCAGTGCTTAAAGGCCAAGGGCGCAAGCTTAAGCTGAGCCGATCCCTCAGGCGCACTGCATCAACCGCCACTCAACAATAGCTGATATAACCACATGGGCAAGGGATTACTTTGGCAAACCTTTGTCAAGCTTTACAATACAGAGTTACATGCACGAATACCACTTAAAACTTTACTGTGCAAAAAAGAAGCCTTATGTTAAGCATGTCCAATAGCAGTGTCGACTTCTCTGGGCTCAGAGGCATCTGGGATGGACCATCACACAGTCGAAACGAGTATTGTGGTCAGATGAATCAGCATTCCAGGTATTTTTTGGAAAAAATTCTGTGATAGCAGCATTAATGCAGAAAAGTACATTGAGATCTTAGAGCAACATATGCTGCCTTCAAGACATGATCTTTTCCAGGGATGTCCATGCATTTTTCTACAAGACAAAGCAAAACCACATACTACACACATTACAAAGGCATGGCTGCAGAAGAAGAGGGTATGGGTACTGGACTGGCCTGCCTGCAGTCCTGACCTGTCCGCAATAGAGAATGTGTGGAGAATTTTGAAATGAAAACTGCGACAACAATGACCCTGTACTGTTGCACATCTTAAGATGTGTTTGCAGGAAGAATGGGGCAAAATAAAACCTGAAACACTAAATCGCTTGGCATCCTCAGTGCCAAAACATCTTTTAAGTGTGGTGAAAAGGAATGGCAACATTATAAAGTGGTAAATGCTTTACTGTCCCAACTTTTTTTGGAATGTGTTGCAGGCCTGAAATGCAGGAATGGATTAGGTTGTACTAAATGCAATGACGGGGGTAAAAACCATCTTAATTTCTTAGGGCCAAGTCAATTCATATTTATTTCTACAGTGCTTTTCACAATAGACATAAAGTTATAACTAGTGAAAAGAAAAAAAAGAGTTCATCATTCAGTCCAAGTCTGTAATAAAGTCAGTAGTGAGTTTTGGATATTTTGAGTGCAGACACGGCAGATTCCCATCATTGTCATTGTTGGCACAGAAGTCTCAATTTTGCAAGCTTGAACATCAGAAGAAGCAGTTTCCTGTCAGAACCACCTTGGGGTAAAAAACTGAAGATGTAGTTAAAATGTGATATAAAAATCAATAATAGTAAGATGTCAGTTTTGCAGAGAATAGCATGAGATTCTGACACCTCTAATTTTACAGTATGAATAAAATGGAGGTCTAGGAGTGGTGTAATCAGACAAGAGAGGCAGACAACAACCCAACATCCCTGATCACTACAAAATTCTATAACTTAAAACCCCAAGCTCTGTGCCTTTGTCTATAGCCAAAGTAAGCAGTTCTAGTCCTAAAGGTTGAAACCAGGCACTGCCAGAAGCCAACATGTACCGGACCAGACCCCAGACCCCAGACCCCCAGGATCAGAGCCTTAACCTTCTTCTTAACCTCATCAACCACTCTTTACAACCCGTGAGTGGAAAAACATCTCGGACTGCACACAGAATCCTGTCAGCCAATCAATACAATATGTAAGCATCTTTGGGTTTTTGAAAAGCACTATATAAATCCTATTTATTATTATTATGATTAGTTGTGTGTGATTTGTCAATCTCACTCACCTGCAGTTCATAAGCGCTAAGTCATATCATGTGGAAGATTTTCTATATATCATGGCTTCTCTCTGTATCCTTGGTTGGCACACAATTTTACTGAAGCCATCATGCAGGATTGCTTGATCTGGTCTGGTTTTCTGCTGATGATGATGTCAGCATTCTGTTTATTTCTGGAACTCGTCCTGGTGTCGTGACTTGTTGGGCCACACAACAGAGACACTTAGGGAGAGTGAATATCCTCAAAGGCGTAGTAGGGATTTCATTCACATATTTGGACAGTTCCCTGTCTTTTCTCTTTTTTGATAGCTGACTTTGTCAAATATGGCCAAAATATCATGTCATATCGCAACCGAGTGGGCCCAAGATGTTCTAAAATAATATTTTTTACATTTAGCAGACGCTTTTATCCAAAGCGACTTACACAATGAGCAATTGAGGGTTAAGGGCCTTGCTCAAGGACCCAACAGTGGCGTGGCACTACGAGATTATTATTATGAACCGGTGGCACACGAGACTGGCGGAGGACGCGGCAGGCATCTGCGATTGAGCCGTGGTCCACTAAGGGGAGGGGTGCGTGGCAAAAGCCGTGCTTGGCATCCGTGCTCGAGCCGTGCCTTATCCAGGGGAGGGGGGCGTGGCGGAAGCAGTGCTTGGTACACGTGACCGAGAGTGCTGTTCCACCGGGGGGGGGCGCATGCCTACATAGGTTGAAAACCCCTGTACTAGTCCAGTACCTTAACCACTGAGCTATCACTGGCCCTATGTTTTAAAAGTAGCAGTTTTATTTATTCAGAATTTGACAATCATCGTTTAAACAGATGTTGGAATGTGAAGGGTTATTTAATTCCCTTTCTATTTATAAACACGGTTTCTTGCAAATTGTTAAATAAAAGAACAAAAGAGGGTGACAAAAAGACTTCTTTAAGTCTTAACTCGACAAAAAGACTTCTTTAACCCTTCCCATTCCAACACAAATTGAACAGGCAGGTGTAAATAATATTTTTGCTAAGAATATATTTGATTATATTTGTTGAAATATTTATTGTTATTATGAGTACATTAAATTGAATTAGAAGTCACCACTTTATCATTTATTTTAGAATATATTAGGCCATCTGATGTTGTGAAGAAAAAACAACAAGCAACCATACTTACACTCTTCCCTGTAATTGTTCTATTTGCACTGACATTATCATAAACCTTGTTTTGTTAATGTGAAAATACTATTTATGATGTCTTGCTAAATGGAAAACAAAATGCTTTATTTATTAGGATTTTAACATCATGTTTTACACACTTTGGTCACATCCATGACAGAAACGGTAGTTACTTGTTACACAAGTTTCATCAGTTCACAAGTTTAATGTCAAACACAGTCATGAACAATTTTGTATCTCCAATTGACCTCACTTGCATGTCTTTGGACTGTGGGAGGAAACCGGAGCTCCCAGAGGAAACCCACACAGACACGGGGAGAACATGCAAACTCCACACAGAAAGGACCCGGACTGCCCCTGGTGATCAAACCCAGGACCTTCTTGCTGTGAGGCGACAGGTGAAATTGCTTTATAGTTGCTGTTAATAAATCTACATAAAGATTTTTTTTTTCAAAGTTTTGACCATGTTTCCCACAAACAGACCCTTAAACTATGGTCTAAATCTCAACCAAAGCTTTATACAATAACTGCCATATTAAAAATAATAAATAAGGTATTTGGTGCAACAGTAGAAAGCCAAAGTGTATAATGGCATATACAGACGCAATGTATGCAAAAACAACCTCCAATACTATATGCCAAAAGCATGTGGACTACCTTTCTAATTACTGAGGTCAGCAGTTTCAGCCACACCCATTGCTTGCTTGTAGGTGAGCAGGAGGAGTTTAAACTAGGCAATAGGTAGTCAGTGTAACTGATACAGAATAGGAGTGATCGATTTTCTAACCTGTAATAGAATTATGGCAGCAGAATTTTGAACATACTGGAGTGAACGGATGGATCTGTTAGGAATGCCAATGAGGCGTGCGTTGCAATAGTCAAGACAGGACGTGATAAAAACATGAACCAGAGTTTCAGCATCTTGTTTGCTGAGCATGGGCCTGAGTCTAGCAATATTACGAAGGTGAAAGAAGGCATTTTTAACCAGAAACTTGATGTGAGGTTAAAATGAAAGTGAGGAATCAAAGAGAACACCAAGTTTCCGTACTGTCAACAAGGGTTTGACAATGGCACCATCTAGGCTGAGAGTAACATCAAAAAGTTTAGATATTATAGATTTGGAACCAGTAAGTAAAACTTCAATTTTGTCTGGATTTAATTTAAGGAAGTTTTTGCTCATCCACTGTTAAAAAGCTTGAATACAAGTAAAAAAGAGCAGGTTGTGGTAAGGTAGCATGAACTTTAGTGCTGATATAAATCTTGGTGTCATCAGCATAACAATGGAAGTGAGGATTATGGAATTAGGACTGAACCCTGAGGAACTCCTTAAGTTTACCAAGGGAAACATAGTGTGATCTATTAGAAATGTAGGAGGTGAACCAGACAAGTACAGTATTAGTAACTCCAGTGGCTGAGAGATGGTTGATGACTATGTCATGAATATACAGTATGTGTCAACTGCAGCACTCAGATCCAGAAGGGCACAAAGGGCACCTGAGTCTGTGGAGAGAAGAAGGTCATTGAGGACCTGTAGCAGAGCTGTTTTAGTGCTGTGCATGGTACGGAAAGGTTCAAACAGATCCTAAGTATATAGGAAAGACTGAAGTTGAGAGGAAACAACCTTTTCTAATAGCTTTGCTAGAAAGGGGAAGTTGGAAATAGGCCGGTAATTTTCAGGAAGCCCTGCATTTAGACCAGGCTTTTTTAAGGATGGGAGTTATGACTGCAGTCTTGAGAGCCATGGGAACCAATCCTGAGGCAAGAGATGCATTAATAAAGTGATTGATAGGAATAGAGATAACAGAAGAGCACTTCTTAAGACGAGTAGTGGGTGCAGGATCAAGCTGGCATGTGGAAGAACTGGAATTCGCAATTAGCTCAGAAATGAGAGAAGGTTCAGTGACAGAAAAATCAGAAAACTGTACAAAAGCTGGAGTGATAAGGGGTGAAGAGAGGTGAAATGCTGGTAAATTCCACGTATTTTATCGTTAAAGAATCTAAGGAAAATATTGCATTGTTCAGCAGTACTAGGAGGAGCTGTTGATGGAGACTGAGGAAGTTTGCAGTAGCTTCAATGAGTTTGTGGTCAGAGATACCAACCAGTGACCCAGAAACAGAAGTGATATCCAGACCAGAAGAACAGAGTAGATCCAGCGTGTGGCCATGAGAATGAGTAGAAAAATCAACATGCTGTGTCAAAGAGAAATAATTAGGTACAGACAAAAACTCTTATAGCTGATAATGAATAGTCAGTGTCCACATGCATATTAAAGTCCCCAAGCATAATTATTGCAGGACATATAGAACTGGCCAAAGTCAGAAGTTCACTGAGTTCTGACAGAAATTCTGAGAGAGTTTTGGGTGGTCGGTAAATCAGCAGAATAGGTATTGGTATAGAACCAGCCAGCTTCATTGCCAGACATTCAAATAAAGTTACTTCATAAAATTTACAAAGATTAACATTAAAAGTATTGTTATATACAACAGCTAGATCACCACCTTTTCCCTGGGGCCTGGGCTAAGCAATATAATTGTAGCCATTCGGTGTCAATAGATTGAAATTGAAGTAGTCCTCAGGTTGCTGCCAGGTCTCTGTGAGAAAGAACATGTTAAATTTGTTCTGAACAATGAGATCATTGCAAAAGGAGGCTTTATCCATAAGAGAGCGACAGTTTAGTAATGCAAAACTAAGTTTATTAGTCCTGTAGTTTTTACACGACTGGGGGAGGCGGGACGGGGCAGAGCATGAAGAACATCAAAGTTAATTTGCCAGGTGCAGGACAGGGGGACAATTTGCCGGTAACGTCCATTTGACCAGATGACCAGGATAGCAGTCAGAAGACTGTTGAACAGTGAACCGAGGTCTGTGGGAGTGACAGATATAATGCAGACAGCTAGTAATGCCAAGTGACTCGCATAGCATGTAGGTGGAAGAATCCAGACGACGTGTACCAGAACACCATAGTCCAATAACGGTAGGCTAGCAAACCATTTACAAGTATTTAAAAAAAAAAAAATCCTGTAGAGACAATGGTAACTCTTTATTATTATATTATTTGCATTCGGTGCGTCGGTACAAAGCCAGTGATACCTCAACTTACTCACCATGTGACGTAAGCTATCCCGCAAACCAAACAAAAACCAGCCAAGGAGCAGTAAGGATTTACAGAGCAAGCATGACAGCCCTACATTATCCACTTGAGGAGTGATTAAAGACTCAACCAACAAAACAGATGTCGAGAGTATAAGCACGCAGAGCAACCGACTAAAAATATAATGAAGAGCAGAGAAGTTTGAAGATCAGTCCAGTGGTAAACAGAACAAAAAAGAAGAAATACTGAAAAAAATTGTTCAAATATAAACCAAAATATAAACTGGAGAGAAGCGGCAGCAACAGACGTGCCAGATGTACTCTCACCTGGAAGTAATCCCACATTCCAATTCATCCCAAAAGAAAGCATCAAAACATCAATTACAAACCAAAATCAGTGTCTGACCTCACAAATGATCTTTAACTAAATCGGCACAATTCCCACAGGCACACTCTAAAATCTAAAAGCTAAAATTATTAGCTGTGATTATTTTAGCTGCAAAATGAGAATCAACTTCAAATGAATACCCAGGATTTAGGTAGGGAATGTCCAACAAGCTTTTGTTTTTATTTTTTTGCCTTGTAGCACAAGTATTTAAAGCTAAAGAAATACCAATTATGGTGGTTGTTAAATATTTTAATGTAGTCATGATGAATTCTCTGCTAGGTTATGCACATTATAAAGCCAGAAGTATGTGGACACCTGACCATGAGCATTGTAGGTATTACATTACAAAACCATGGGCAAATAATATGCCCCCTCCCCTTCTCTATGACAAGTTGGCCCCTTAACTCATTTGGGATAGCTATTCATAAGATGACAGAGTGTGTCAAATTCATACATTCCAACTTTTAAATAAACATAATCATTTTACTTAGCTTAAATACACACATAAAATGTGACATATGAACAAAAATATGTGTACAACCCGTGTAAATATTGCAATTAGATTATTTAGCCAAACCAACAGGGGTCTCATATAAAATTAATATACATTATAAAAGTTACATAAAGTTAATTAGATGCTTAACTTTGTGATAGTTTGGGAGAGCCCTTTTTTTTAAGCATGAGTGTGATCCTGTACACAAAGTTAGGTGTATAGACCAGCCTTCAAAGGGGTGGTTTGAAGGTACCAACAGAGGTCTCATATAAAATTAATATAAATTATAAAAGTTATATAAAGTTAATTAGATGCTTAACTTTGTGATAGTTTGGGAAAGTCCTTTTTTCTTTAAGCATGAGTGTGATCCTGTACACAAAGTTAGGTGTATAGACCAGCCTTCAAAGGGGTGGTTTGAAGGTACTCCAGTGGCTTGCACAGAGCTCTGACCTAAACCATAATGAATTGGCCATATGGTATAGCTAAAGATCTAGACACCGCTAACAAAAAATTTATGACGAAATTTGTTAATTTGTAGTAAAAAAAAAAGCATAACAATAGCGAAGGAATCAGTTTAGTATATGATATAGCTAATTTTTTCGTATCTAAATACATTTTTAAATTTTGTCTTCTTGTCATATTATTCCTAAGTTACTTGTGTCTGAGCACCATTGCTCTAATGTCTTTATTTTGTGACAGCAGTCAAAGCAGCTTCTTCTTGGACCTTTTTACGGCTTTACAGCGGCTTCCTAGACATTGATTTTGAAGTTCTTTAAAATACTTTGTACATTACAGACTGGTAATAATATTTGACTTTAGCATTGGGAAAGAGTCAATAAATTCAGAAGAGTATTTATCAAAATTGAAAGTGATTCATTAATGAAGTACAGATTTACAGATTTATGTTACAATAGCATAATATAAAATACCATATTATATCATATTTATATGAATGAAATGGGTTTCAGCATGTTAATTGAAGGAGATTTTTACATAGTTGTATTTGTCATGTTTCTGTTTAGAACTGCATGGCACAGCAATATTTTAACCTTTAAATTCCGTCAAGTCTATTAACAATTAGTGTCCTCAGTTCCCAAACCATTAAAAAGTCTCATTAATAGGACAGTTGATTAAAAATAATGCTAAACATGCCAATATCCCAACTTTTTTTAGGTATGTTGCAGTCATCAAATTCTAAATGTGTTTATATATACAAAACACAATAAAGTTGATTAGTAAAAACATCTGAAATCTTTTTTTTTTTCACTTTTGTCAAAAAACAAACAAACATGATTGTCCATTAAGTGGCAAAGTCACTTGAACTCATTAGTCACTGTTGGAAGGCCCAAAATTCAAAGTTGAGCATTAATAGAATAAAAGTATGCTCAGTACTAAAATAAACCATTTTAAATTCAATGCAAGATTCATTTTTCAAAAGCAAAATTTGGTTCTTTAAATATTTGATATGGAATACTTATTGAATAACTTATAGACCTTCGTAAATCTTTCATTGTCTGTTTTAACACCTGGTCAGGGTTATGGTGGGTCTGATACATTGGGCAGACACACACACTCACACTTTTGAGTAGCTCCAATTAGCATGACTGCATGTCTTTAGACTTGTGGGAGAAAACCAAAGCACCCGGAGGAAACCCACACACAGGACACAGGAAGAACATGCAAACTCCACAGAAAAAGGACAATCAAGTGTCTTTCTGCTGTGAGTCAACAGCACTACCCACTGCATGCTACAGTGCCATCATATAGATTAAATCATTTATTT
This sequence comes from Trichomycterus rosablanca, assembly GCF_030014385.1. Lineage (NCBI taxonomy): Eukaryota > Metazoa > Chordata > Actinopteri > Siluriformes > Trichomycteridae > Trichomycterus > Trichomycterus rosablanca. The sequence goes on along the minus strand of NC_085994.1, from coordinate 26,269,312 downwards.
AAAAACCCCAAAACAAACAACATTGTAGATTAATTACAAAAACACAGTTACAGTTTTGTATACTTGTATACTCGATATATACTGTATATATATAATGAAACTCGATATATATGCAATGAAAACTGCCCCTCCCAGGTTTCAGTTTTCAGTTTCGTTTCAAATAACAAACACAAATCGATAGTAATAACGTGATGACATGTCCCCGTTTTGACTTTTGTGTATAAAATTAACATGACAACGTTACAACATAACATGGGTCTTCATGCGCTGTGTAAGGACCCTGATTTGCAGAAGAGACGCCCGTGCAGAATGCACGGACGAGAAGAGGAGGGCTGTACACGTGTAAAGAAGGCGTGGGGCAGCGGCGTGCTCTCCTTGGATGCAGGTCTGGTGTGCCTGTTAGCAGCGGAAGACAGATTGGAAGCGCTAAAAATTGGGAGAAAAATTGGGGAGAAAATTCGGAGAAAAATAATAATAAAAAAAAAAAATTAAAAAAAAAACAAATACAAGCCGTTTTTCTATTTGTGTTTGTTTGTTATTTGAAATGAAACTGAAAACCGAAACCTTTTCAATTCTGGGATTTGAAGCAAAAAACTGATGACCAAAGGTACACGACCCCCTGTGCTTGCGTTGCGCGTGGAGGGGCAGTGAGAAAATCGGGGGGTCCTAGCGCCGGCCCTGGTTTCATTCCATATACAGTGTATCACAAAAGTGAGTACACCCCTCACATTTCTGCAAATATTTCATTATATCTTTTCATGGGACAACACTATAGACATGAAACTTGGATATAACTTAGAGTAGTCAGTGTACAGCTTGTATAGCAGTGTAGATTTACTGTCTTCTGAAAATAACTCAACACACAGCCATTAATGTCTAAATAGCTGGCAACATAAGTGAGTACACCCCACAGTGAACATGTCCAAATTGTGCCCAAATGTGTCGTTGTCCCTCCCTGGTGTCATGTGTCAAGGTCCCAGGTGTGAATGGGGAGCAGGGCTGTTAAATTTGGTGTTTTGGGTACAATTCTCTCATACTGGCCACTGGATATTCAACATGGCACCTCATGGCAAAGAACTCTCTGAGGATGTGAGAAATAGAATTGTTGCTCTCCACAAAGATGGCCTGGGCTATAAGAAGATTGCTAACACCCTGAAACTGAGCTACAGCATGGTGGCCAAGGTCATACAGCGGTTTTCCAGGACAGGTTCCACTCGGAACAGGCTTCGCCAGGGTCGACCAAAGAAGTTGAGTCCACGTGTTCGGCGTCATATCCAGAGGTTGGCTTTAAAAAATAGACACATGAGTGCTGCCAGCATTGCTGCAGAGGTTGAAGACGTGGGAGGTCAGCCTGTCAGTGCTCAGACCATACGCCGCACACTGCATCAACTCGGTCTGCATGGTCGTCATCCCAGAAGGAAGCTGACGCACAAGAAAGCCAGCAAACAGTTTGCTGAAGACAAGCAGTCCAAGAACATGGATTACTGGAATGCCCTGTGGTCTGACGAGACCAAGATAAACTTGTTTGGCTCAGATGGTGTCCAGCATGTGTGGCGGCGCCCTGGTGAGAAGTACCAAGACAACTGTATCTTGCCTACAGTCAAGCATGGTGGTGGTAGCATCATGGTCTTGGGCTGCATGAGTGTTGCTGGCACTGGGGAGCTGCAGTTCATTGAGGGAAACATGAATTCCAACATGCACTGTGACATTCTGAAACAGAGCATGATCCCCTCCCTTCGAAAACTGGGCCTCATGGCAGTTTTCCAACAGGATAACGACCCCAAACACAACCTCCAAGATGACAACTGCCTTGCTGAGGAAGCTGAAGGTAAAGGTGATGGACTAAACCCAATTGAGCACCTGTGGCGCATCCTCAAGTGGAAGGTGGAGGAGTTCAAGGTGTCTAACATCCACCAGCTCCGTGATGTCATCATGGAGGAGTGGAAGAGGATTCCAGTAGCAACCTGTGCAGCTCTGGTGAATTCCATGCCCAGGAGGGTTAAGGCAGTGCTGGATAATAATGGTGGTCACACAAAATATTGACACTTTGGGCACAATTTGGACATGTTCACTGTGGGGTGTACTCACTTATGTTGCCAGCCATTTAGACATTAATGGCTGTGTGTTGAGTTATTTTCAGAAGACAGTAAATCTACACTGCTATACAAGTTGTACACTGACTACTCTAAGTTATATCCAAGTTTTAGTTCTATAGTGTTGTCCCATGAAAAGATATAATAAAATATTTGCAGAAATGTGAGGGGTGTACTCACTTTTGTGATACACTGTATATGTATATATACAGTGTATCACAAAAGTGAGTACACCCCTCACATTTCTGCAGATATTTAAGTATATCTTTTCATGGGACAACACTGACAAAATGACACTTTGACACAATGAAAAGTAGTCTGTGTGCAGCTTATATAACAGTGTAAATTTATTCTTCCCTCAAAATAACTCAATATACAGCCATTAATGTCTAAACCACCGGCAACAAAAGTGAGTACACCCCTTAGTGAAAGTTCCTGAAGTGTCAATATTTTGTGTGGCCACCATTATTTCCCAGAACTGCCTTAACTCTCCTGGGCATGGAGTGTACCAGAGCTTCACAGGTTGCCACTGGAATGCTTTTCCACTCCTCCATGACGACATCACGGAGCTGGCGGATATTCGAGACTTTGCACTCCTCCACCTTCCGCTTGAGGATGCCCCAAAGATGTTCTATTGGGTTTAGGTCTGGAGACATGCTTGGCCAGTCCATCACCTTTACCCTCAGCCTCTTCAATAAAGCAGTGGTCGTCTTAGAGGTGTGTTTGGGGTCATTATCATGCTGGAACACTGCCCTGCGACCCAGTTTCCGGAGGGAAGGGATCATGCTCTGCTTCAGTATTTCACAGTACATATTGGAGTTCATGTGTCCCTCAATGAAATGTAACTCCCCAACACCTGCTGCACTCATGCAGCCCCAGACCATGGCATTCCCACCACCATGCTTGACTGTAGGCATGACACACTTATCTTTGTACTCCTCACCTGATTGCCGCCACACATGCTTGAGACCATCTGAACCAAACAAATTAATCTTGGTCTCATCAGACCATAGGACATAGTTCCAGTAATCCATGTCCTTTGTTGACATGTCTTCAGCAAACTGTTTGCGGGCTTTCTTGTGTAGAGACTTCAGAAGAGGCTTCCTTCTGGGGTGACAGCCATGCAGACCAATTTGATGTAGTGTGCGGCGTATGGTCTGAGCACTGACAGGCTGACCCCCCACCTTTTCAATCTCTGCAGCAATGCTGACAGCACTCCTGCGCCTATCTTTCAAAGACAGCAGTTGGATGTGACGCTGAGCACGTGCACTCAGCTTCTTTGGACGACCAAAGCGAGGTCTGTTCTGAGTGGACCCTGCTCTTTTAAAACGCTGGATGATCTTGGCCACTGTGCTGCAGCTCAGTTTCAGGGTGTTGGCAATCTTCTTGTAGCCTTGGCCATCTTCATGTAGTGCAACAATTCGTCTTTTAAGATCCTCAGAGAGTTCTTTGCCATGAGGTGCCATGTTGGAACTTTCAGTGACCAGTATGAGAGAGTGTGAGAGCTGTACTACTAAATTGAACACACCTGCTCCCTATGCACACCTGAGACCTAGTAACACTAACAAATCACATGACATTTTGGAGGGAAAATGACAAGCAGTGCTCAATTTGGACATTTAGGGGTGTAGTCTCTTAGGGGTGTACTCACTTTTGTTGCCGGTGGTTTAGACATTAATGGCTGTATATTGAGTTATTTTGAGGGAAGAATAAATTTACACTGTTATATAAGCTGCACACAGACTACTTTTCATTGTGTCAAAGTGTCATTTTGTCAGTGTTGTCCCATGAAAAGATATACTTAAATATCTGCAGAAATGTGAGGGGTGTACTCACTTTTGTGATACACTGTATATATATATATATATATATATATATATATATATATATATATATTAGGGCTGTCGAAGTTAACGCGATAATAACGCATTAACGCGATCTCAATTTAACGCGATTTTAAAAAATAGTGCCGTTAACGCAAATTCTATACAGGAAAAATTTACCTATACAGGCAGTGAGTGCCATGTAGAATTACATCACGAAGACCCGCATTGTTATGTTTTGTACTTAACCACGAAATACAAATGACACTAGTTATGTGGAGAACGAGTTGTCTTTATTGCTTAATCCACAACTTGGAGCATCACACTTAAACATAACACGCCGTTACCCGCTGGTAAGTAAGTACACCCCTCACATTTCTGCAAATATTTTATTATATCTTTTCATGGGACAACACTATAGAAATAAAACTTGGATATAACTTAGAGTAGTCAGTGTACAACTTGTATAGCAGTGTAGATTTACTGTCTTCTGAAAATAACTCAACACACAGCCATTAATGTCTACATGGCTGGCAACATAAGTGAGTACACCCCACAGTGAACATGTCCAAATTGTGCCCAAAGTGTCAATATTTTGTGTGACCACCATTATTATCCAGCACTGCCTTAACCCTCCTGGGCATGGAATTCACCAGAGCTGCACAGGTTGCTACTGGAATCCTCTTCCACTCCTCCATGATGACATCACGGAGCTGGTGGATGTTAGACACCTTGAACTCCTCCACCTTCCACTTGAGGATGCGCCACAGGTGCTCAATTGGGTTTAGTCCATCACCTTTACCTTCAGCTTCCTCAGCAAGGCAGTTGTCATCTTGGAGGTTGTGTTTGGGGTCGTTATCCTGTTGGAAAACTGCCATGAGGCCCAGTTTTTGAAGGGAGGGGATCATGCTCTGTTTCAGAATGTCACAGTACATGTTGGAATTCATGTTTCCCTCAATGAACTGCAGCTCCCCAGTGCCAGCAACACTCATGCAGCCCAAGACCATGATGCTACCACCACCATGCTTGACTGTAGGCAAGATACAGTTGTCTTGGTACTTCTCACCAGGGCGCCGCCACACATGCTGGACACCATCTGAGCCAAACAAGTGTATCTTGGTCTCGTCAGACCACAGGGCATTCCAGTAATCCATGTTCTTGGACTGCTTGTCTTCAGCAAACTGTTTGCGGGCTTTCTTGTGCGTCAGCTTCCTTCTGGGATGACGACCATGCAGACCGAGTTGATGCCGAGTTACCTGCTTGCTCTCCCTTTTAGTTATGCTGTAATAATTAGGGCTGCCGGAGTCTAAAACTCTCTGTAAAATTGTTTGTCAACTAGCATTGTACATTATTAACTACATTCTCTGTTGTTTTACCCCGAGGGCATTCTGATGGAAACCTGTTTACCCGCCGAGGTTAGGGATTAAAGTCGAGACTGCCGGGACAACGATGCTGCTCCTGTCAGATGTGACGGGTCTGGAGTAATTGCGACGACAAGAAATCACTACAGACTTTATTGAAGACTAGAGCGGATAACAACTCTATTATTATTTAATTGTTTATTTATCTATTTATTACCAGTTATGACTTTTAGATCATTTAATTCTGTGTTTGTATGATTTGTGTAAATCGTGTATTTATTTAAAGTATCCTCCAGGCCACCCAAGAAGGATGGGCCCTGCTGAGTCTGGTTCCTCTCAAGGTTTCTTCCTGTAATTTTCAGGGAGTTTTTCCTTGCCACAGTCGCCCTCGGCTTGCTCAACAGGGGTTTTTGTATCTGTTGGTCCTGGATTTTGTAAAGTTGCTTTGAGACAATGTATATTGTAAAAAGCGCTATATAAATAAAGTTGACTTGACTTGACTTGACATGCAGTGTGCGGCGTATGGTCTGAGCACTGACAGGCTGACCTCCCACGTCTTCAACCTCTGCAGCAATGCTGGCAGCACTCATGTGTCTATTTTTTAAAGCCAACCTCTGCATATGACGCCGAACACGTGGACTCAATTTCTTTGGTCGACCCTGGCGAAGCCTGTTCCGAGTGGAACCTGTCCTGGAAAACCGCTGTATGACCTTGGCCACCATGCTGTAGCTCAGTTTCAGGGTGTTAGCAATCTTCTTATAGCCCAGGCCATCTTTGTGGAGAGCAACAATTCTATTTCTCACATCCTCAGAGAGTTCTTTGCCATGAGGTGCCATGTTGAATATCCAGTGGCCAGTATGCGAGAATTGTACCCAAAACACCTAATTTAACAGCCCTGCTCCCCATTTACACCTGGGACCTTGACACATGACACCAGGGAGGGACGACACATTTGGGCACAATTTGGACATGTTCACTGTGGGGTGTACTCACTTATGTTGCCAGCTATTTAGACATTAATGGCTGTGTGTTGAGTTATTTTCAGAAGACAGTAAATCTACACTGCTATACAAGCTGTACACTGACTACTCTAAGTTATATCCAAGTTTCATGTCTATAGTGTTGTCCCATGAAAAGATATAATGAAATATTTGCAGAAATGTGAGGGGTGTATTCACTTTTGTGATACACTGTATATATTAGGGCTGTCAAACGATTAAACATTTTAATAGCGATTAATCTCAGAATTTCATATAGTTAATCGCGATTAATCGCTGGTTTTTTTTTTTTTTAAGGAGGTGGTTTTAATGTTATGGCTGATCGGTGTACATACACTAACATACACAAAAACTCATTCACAATCAACAGTCTTGTTCCCTGGGTTCTGGCAACTCATACTAGTGACAATATTACTTGCATCTTTGCACAATATTGCATTGTTTTTGCACCTTATTCTCACCTTATTCTTTCTGCTGCTATGTAAACCCTACGCTGCTAACTGGATATCAGAATACGTTTTTATTAGGGCTGTCGAAGTTAACGCGATAATAATAACGCGTTCCAGTGTTGCCAGATTGGGCGGTTATCCGCCAGATTGGGCGGATTTTGTTGGAAAACAATTTAATAGCATTTAAATAACACTTCTGTTTAAAAGAAAATATTCAGTTTTAAGAAGCACCAGCATTGTAGAAGGCTATTAAAAGTAAAGTCAATTTTCAATGCTGATTTGGCTTAATAGTGTTGGTCAGTCTGTATCATATTTTTGAAATGATAAAGTATTGCAAAGAAATATCTATTAACATAATGTTAAGGTTGCTATATTTTGGTTTTTCACTTGTCAGGGAAAATTAAGAGAGAAAAAAGCTTATTATTATCATGCGTGTGATATACAGTACTATATCATTTACGTGATCTGCGTATCACGTTACCACTGTACGTCACTGAGCTGATATGTGTATCAGGTGACCAGCGGGTAACGGCGTGTTATGTTTAAGTGTGATGCTCCAAGTTGTGGATTAAGCAATAAAGACAACTCGTTCTCCACATAACTAGTGTCATTTGTATTTCGTGGTTAAGTACAAAACATAACAATGCGGGTCTTCGTGATGTAATTCTACATGGCACTCACTGCCTGTATAGGTAAATTTTTCCTGTATAGAATTTGCGTTAACGGCACTATTTTTTAAAATCGCGTTAAATTGAGATCGCGTTAATGCGTTATTATCGCGTTAACTTCGACAGCCCTAATATATATATATATATATATATATATATATACATATACAGTGTATCACAAAAGTGAGTACACCCCTCACATTTCTGCAAATATTTCATTATATCTTTTCATGGGACAACACTATAGACATGAAACTTGGATATAACTTAGAGTAGTCAGTGTACAGCTTGTATAGCAGTGTAGATTTACTGTCTTCTGAAAATAACTCAACACACAGCCAATAATGTCTAAATAGCTGGCAACATAAGTGAGTACACCCCACAGTGAACATGTCCAAATTGTGCCCAAATGTGTAGTTGTCCCTCCCTGGTGTCATGTGTCAAGAACCCAGGTGTAAATGGGGAGCAGGGCTGTTAAATTTGGTGTTTTGGGTACAATTCTCTCATACTGGCCACTGGATATTCAACATGGCACCTCATGGCAAAGAACTCTCTGAGGATGTGAGAAATAGAATTGTTGCTCTCCACAAAGATGGCCTGGACTATAAGAAGATTGCTAACACCCTGAAACTGAGCTACAGCATGGTGGCCAAGGTCATACAGCGGTTTTCCAGGACAGGTTCCACTCGGAACAGGCTTCTCCAGGGTCGACCAAAGAAGTCGAGTCCACGTGTTCGGCGTCATATCCAGAGGTTGGCTTTAAAAAATAGACACATGAGTGCTGCCAACATTGCTGCAGAGGTTGAAGACGTGGGAGGTCAGCCTGTCAGTGCTCAGACCATACGCCGCACACTGCATCAACTCGGTCTGCATGGTCGTCATCCCAGAAGGAAGCTGACGCACAAGAAAGCCCGCAAACAGTTTGCTGAAGACAAGCAGTACAAGAACATGGATTACTGGAATGCTCTGTGGTCTGACGAGACCAAGATAAACTTGTTTGGCTCAGATGGTGTCCAGCATGTGTGGCGGCGCCCTGGTGAGAAGTACCAAGACAACTGTATCTTGCCTACAGTCAAGCCTGGTGGTGGTAGCATCATGGTCTTGGGCTGCATGAATGTTGCTGGCACTGGGGAGCTGCAGTTCATTGAGGGAAACATGAATTCCAACATGTACTGTGACATTCTGAAACAGAGCATGACCCCCTCCCTTCGAAAACTGTCATGGCAGTTTTCCAACAGGATAACGACCCCAAACACAACCTCCAAGATGACAACTGCCTTGCTGAGGAAGCTGAAGGTAAAGGTGATGGACTAAACCCAATTGAGCACCTGTGGCGCATCCTCAAGTGGAAGGTGGAGGAGTTCAAGGTGTCTAACATCCACCAGCTCCGTGATGTCATCATGGAGGAGTGGAAGAGGATTCCAGTAGCAACCTGTGCAGCTCTGGTGAATTCCATGCCCAGGAGGGTTAAGGCAGTGCTGGATAATAATGGTGGTCACACAAAATATTGACACTTTGGGCACAATTTGGACATGTTCACTGTGGGGTGTACTCACTTATGTTGCAGCTATTTAGACATTATTGGCTGTGTGTTGAGTTATTTTCAGAAGACAGTAAATCTACACTGCTATACAAGCTGTACACTGACTACTTTAAGTTATATCCAAGTTTCATGTCTATAGTGTTGTCCCATGAAAAGATATAATAAAATATTTGCAGAAATGTGAGGGGTGTACTCACTTTTGTGATACACTGTATATGTTTTCATTCCATATATATATCAGTTTCATTCCATATATATCAGTGTTTGGTATATATTTCCTGTTTGGCTTGCCATAATATATATATATTTTTCCCCCTGTTACAGCCTACTTTGATATAATGAAGATTGACATGCAAGTTGCACAAACAACTAAAAAGAGCTAAAATGTATTTATGTAATGTTTTGTGTATAATGTCACTTGACTGTGCAAAAGAAACTGAGTTTGAGTTAACACAGATAAAGACCCTGCTTTTATATTTTACGATATATTTTATATCTCATATTTTACTTTTCATGTGTGAGGGGAACCTGACTTTATATGGATGATGTAACTCACATTATGCTGTGTGCTCATCTCTGCCCTGCATATCCAAGAAAAAGTCCAATTAGTGCCAATGCAGGTCAGGTTGCATATTACACTTTAAATATTGTACTGAAACTATATGCAAATGTTGCTTTAAACCTGGTGAAAACCAACCAAGTCTTAGTAAGAACATAGTAAGAAGTCCACACAGGTAAGTAGTAGTCCAAGTCTTAGTAAGAACTCCACACAGGTAGTAGTACGGGAGTAGTGCTATTTTGTTTGTCAGCAGAAGTCTTTGTTGTGTCCCACTGGTACAAAAATGTTTAAATGCAAGACAAATATAGTGCTAAAAGAGACCAAGGGAAAGGTGCAATAGTTAGCTAGCAAAAGGAAGAATCTAAATGGGTACACAGACAAACATACAGCAGAGGGATAGCTTTCGGGCACAGAAGGAGACACTCTCCAAGCTTTAGTGGATTTGCTCTGATTTTCAGAACTCTGTTCAAATGAATAAACAATGTTACACAAACTAAACCCATATCCCTTGCTGACACCGCAGCAAACACTGCTGACAAATAAACCCTTTTAGTGTCTTGGCAATTTGTGTTCCACAATAAAATGTAAAGTGACAGTAATTTTGCAGTGCCCATGACATTTTAAATGTTGAGGTTCACATAGTGCCAAGCAGATGGGTCAGCAGATAGTGTACTTCTGCTAAAATCTTTTACAACAATAACATTAATGCTTTAAGGGCAGGTGCCCCTGGTAAGATTTAAATCCCCCACATAACTGGGACTGGACCGCCAAATAAAAAAAAACCCAGCCAATTAATATCTGTCTATGAGCATCCAAGTGCAGAATATTTTAAAATATTAACACACAAAGATTATAATAAATGGAGAGCAGGCATATACACCAGGCCTGTATTTCTAGTTTCAAGTCTAGCTTCCAAGTTTTGTGTTTCATGTCCTTACCATGAGGACATTTCTATTTCTAAATTATTTGTATTTAGGTGCAGCACTCCTGGTTTCATTGATAAGCATTAGACTCTGTGGTCTAAGGTACACTACCATTGTTCAAGATAACATCTGTCAGACAGACTAACAGGCAAATCTGTTTTTTTTTTTTTTAAAAGGGAAGGAACAACACTTAATTAAAAATTTCATTTCAGTGCAAAAATGTGACATGTCTGAAATAATAATAATAATAAACAATAATAAGCAATAATAACAGGTGGCACAGTGGCTTGGAGGGTAGCACCGTGAGTTTCCTTTGAGTGCTCCGGTTCCCTCCCATAGTCCAAATTCATGCAATCAGGAAAATTGGAGATACTAAAAGTCCCCCTAGGTATGAATGTCCGGGTGTTTTCTGCGTATTACCTAGTGAATTAGACCCACTGCGACACTTGATAGAATAAAGCAGTGATAAAATATACAATAAAAAAAAAATACAATAACAAGCTTAAATAAACACCATTCAACACTTTTAGTTGAACTGGAATGCTTACTAACAGCCAGGCCATATCTCCCATTAAAATGCCCAACCTTACTAATCTCAACATTACTTCAAGAAAACCATGTTATGTATGAAAATGTTTACAGCTCCAAAAATTTATTTTTGGTAGATAACATTTTTATTGGATATACGAAAAACTTGTTAACTTATCTTATCCAACAGCTTTTAATGAAAGGCTACTGCCACACAGATAAAAAAAAAAGCCATCAGTATGTCGTTATAACGAGAAAAGGATGTCGTTATAACGAGAAAGTATGTCGTTATAACGAGAAAGGATGTCGTTATAACGAGAAAATGATGTCGTTAAAACGAAAAAAGGATGTCGTTATAACGAGAAAAGTTCATTACCTTAAATGCTGCATAGCTGACGAAAGTGTATCTGCTGATGGAGAGACAGCTTGCACACATGCAGAATGTATGCAGGATGCTGTAGCTTGTGTAACCTTGCAGCTTGCCATGCCGATCAAGATACTCCTTTAGGAACAGTGCAACAATGTCTAAACTTAGTTCAATATTCAACATCTGTCTGACATTCGGCATTCCGATCTAAATAAGTGGTTGAAACAACACCTAAGACCTTCTTATTTTATGATTTCTTACACAAATGAAAATAGTCAACATACTACAAAAACAATTTTATGTTAATTTTAAGATTAAAATAAAACTAACCGTCATAAAACTAACTGAGAAACGTAGGAAACATTTACTCTGCACTTATCCAGACTAATAAATCCTTTTAAATCTTGTATTATGAATTAACGACAAACAATTTTTACACAAACACATCAATGTTTCTCACCTACTACACAAACCTTAATTTTTGAAATAACATAGTATTTATTTTACATTACATTTAAATAAAAATCAATAAATCTGTAATAAATTTATTTGAACTATACAAATTATATTTCCAAAAATACAAATCATACAAGATTTAAAAGGATTTATTAGTTTGGATAAGTGCAGAGTAAATGTTTCCTACGTTTCTCGTTATAACGACATCCTTTTCTCGTTATAACGACATACTGACGGTATTTTTTTTTTATCTGTGTGGCAGCAATATGCTTCCGTACAAGGCAGCCCTGTTTGTTGGTTTTGTATTTTATTTTTTTCTGTTCTGGGAAAGAAGGGAATTTTTCTAGGACATGTCTACAACTGATATTATCGACTTTAAAAATAAGATATTATTTTCTGACATATGCATATAGTTTTCTAAACTTGTATACAAAATATTAAAATAATATAAACATACATAAAATTGAAAAGCACAAATCCAGTTCCAAAAATGTTTGTTAAGTCAGAAAGTAAATTGAATTGAAGGCACTTACTGTTGTACTTAAAAAAAATCCCATTCATGCTTTATATAATACTTTAGGTGTCAGGGTCTTTTGTGTGATATGTACTGTACACTATATGGACAAAAGTATTGGTACACATCACTTAATCATTGAATTTAGGTGTCTCGGTCCCAATACCACAAATGAATAATATCAGGCACCTAGCCATGCAGTCTGCCTTTACCAACCTTTGTGAAAGAAGTCATTCGAAGAAATTCACTGAATCAAGTATGGTACTGTAATATGATGCCACCTTCGCAGCTATTCGGTTTGTAAAATTTCTTTCCTACTAGATATTCTTCGATCAACTGTGCGTGGTATTATTGAAAAGTGGAAACTTTTATGAACCACAGCAACTCAGCCACGTTAAATTACCATGTTAAATTACCATGTTAAATTACAGAGTTGCCGAGTGCTGAGGTGAATATTTTGGATTTGGATATTTGCTTCCAACTTTGTGGGAACAGTTTGAAGAATTTCCTTTTCTGTTCCAACTATCCCAACAGTTTTTGGAACTGGGTTTGTAGCATAATTATTTGATTTCTTTATAATGGTTTTGTTTGTAAAAACATTTATTCACTGTCAGTTTTACCTATGCTTTATCCTTTTCAGGGTCACGGTGGGTCTGATTTACTGGGCAAAAGGCAGGAAACACCCTGGACAGGTCATCAGTCCATCACAGGGCAAACACACACACACACACACACACACACACCTGGGGGTATCTCCAGTGAACCTGTCTGCATGTCTTTTCCAGAGGAAACCGGAGCACCTGGAGACACCATGCAGACATGGGGAGAACAGCTAAATCCAGAAAGGACCCAGACCGCTGCACCTAGGAATCAAACTCAGGACCTTGTTGCTGTGAGGCGACAGAGCTAGCCACCAAGCCCCCTTTTGTAAAAACATGGCTTTAAATAATGTCTAGCTTTTAGTTTAAGTTCTGTTAAATTTTGTCTGAAAAAGTCTGAGAAGAGTGAATTGAAAATGAGTGAATTGAAAATATACAGACTGATATGTAATGTAAAACTGAGGGGTCAAAGTAGTATGATAAAAAATGAGTTTCTATATTATGCATTATTATGTCCCTTGAGCTGAATGCCTGATGAAAGAGTTGTTTTTAATGCATTATTTATACTACAGAAAATAGATTATTTTTTGGTACAGTAATGGTTTTGCCTAAGGGTGCAATGTGCTATTTGTAGCTGACAAACATACCAGCTGATGAGACCCTGCAGTTCACCATTGCTTTTATAAAACCAAATCATTAGAAACTCATATGTGTATTAACTACTCAAATGGCCATTTCCAGCATTTGTAGAGGAGTATATAAAAATACTCCTCCAAAACAAAAACAAAAAAATAAAAAAACATCCAGCCACTCTGCCACACTGAACACAATTTATATCTAAATTTAAATTCCAAATCATTTGCAAAAAAATTATTTGGTGTAGTTTCTGAATTAATTCCAATGTTATTTAAGCAACGGAACTCAAGAGAGAGTGTGTTATTTGTTATAACATTATGTATGTGATTTGATCTGAAACATTTACGTTTGCATATCAGAATATGTTTTTCTACCTCACCCATCATTTACTCAGTACCATGTACTGACCAACACTTGTCTTGTCTCCCTTAATAACTCTTTAGATTAGAAATGTCTTTTTGTATTTATTTTAGGCCTTTTTTGTATTTATTGTACTGTTGTCTATCTGCACTGTATTGTACTGTCTTGCACTTTTGTTCTATGTTGCACCCTGGTCCTGGGGGAATGTTGTTTCGTTTCAATACGTACTTGTATATAGCTGAAATGACAATAAAGCCTCTCTTGACCTCTTGATTGCAGGCACGAGCTGAAGGAGTGTTGTTAATGGGTCTTCATTTTACAGCTTCTTTTAAGCTTATGGTGATAGACTGCTATACTGACACTTTGTGGAAAATATCTTCCAAAAATGGCCTCAAACCATAATGGTAAACCTAACAAGCTTTGCATTTGGGAAAGGATTGGTAATTTGTCATACTTTTGTCATGCTTTTTCTCCAGGCCATAACAGAATTTCTTCTAATACTTTCTCAGATCCACATCCAGGTAGTATTTAGCAATAGTTTTTGAAAGCTACACCTACCATACAGATGAACTTTGTTACTATACAATTACTGACTGTATTCCATCTGTTACTGTATACCTTTTATTAGCCCCCATGTACCCCAATTATTGATGTAAATCAGCCGTCATAGGACCTTTACTCACCAAATGATGTTTAGGTGGTTTACCATTTTTAGCACTGTCACTGCAGGTAATAACATTGTAGCCTATGTTGCTCTGGTAAATTAAGAAACGTCAGCCATTTTATCCCACACTTCCCATAGGAAGAAGCTGGTACTTCCAGAATAGAACATGATCATGGTCAGAAACATTTTTTCTTGCCAACCTTGTGACAGACTGCTCATTGACTGCCTTAGGTAGGGAGTGCTGATTATAACCAATGATTTTTCAGGCATTTGTGACAACACAGGTCAGTTTTTTCATTAGCAAGGCTGAAAGATTACCAAACCAAGAAGAGATGCCACAGCTTAAAATGATTTCCAGTATGCACTTTGCTGCAGTCTGGCACAAAGATGCTTTACATAGGTTGACCATCCGAGTGTCCTATCAATATAAACACCCTGGTGTTTTTAAGACAACACCTGAGATATAGTGTTGTAAATAACCACCTGTAATCTCCAATTCTTTTTAGATAAAACACAATCTTTTGTATCTTCTTGGTATTCAGATTAATATGATTATTGTCACACCATTATACAAATTTCTTTATTTCAGCAAAATAATTGATAAGGCAACAGTTTAAAACTCAGTATGACAGTATTATCTTAAAATGTAAATAAATATTGTTTTTAAAAAATTGGTTACATGCTTTTATAATCATTAGTACAAAGGGAATAAGGAACGGAGAACTAATGCAACCTTGGGGTTTCTCTATGCTAAGAGTTTTTAAATGAGAAAGGTATCCCCTGACCTGTTTTGTCTGAATAAACAGAAAATAATGGTACAATCTCTTTGCCACCAGAGCAACAGGTCTAAAATCATAATTTTTTCTTAGGGCAATTTTTTTAGGAAATGGAATAATATTATATATTTTTCTAGATAGCTTAAACGATACCTGTGCCCAAAGATTTTAAAAAGACAAAGCACCATGCCCCATGATATTAACAAAATTGTATGACATTTTATGATGTTTTATGACAATCGATAACTAATCTTACACTATGCCTGTCCTGACAACACATACCCTAAGTCAAATCTACAAAAATCATTTAATTCATTGGCTGTCCTAAACATATTGACTATATTTATACAACTATTAACTGTGGTCATATTAACCACAGATTGACCATAATGTCTCCCACATTTTTTTTTCTTAAGATGAAACTGCCCTTCAGTTTTAGCTTTATACCATTTTCTTGGTTTCTTACATCTTACAATTAAGCTTTTTTTGGATGGTCTTCATTTCCACTTCCAGCTTTTTATGACTGATACAATCCTTACAATCCTACAATTTCTTTTCTTTTTTTAATTCCAGTTTCTTTTGTGCCATAGGACTTATTGTTTGAGGTATACTAAAACAATATTTTTGGGTATCACATTATTAATACAGAAATGTATATAGTCTGTAACAAACACTGTACATCTGCCTGTGAAAAATGTCCAAACCTGTTGCCATAAAACACCCTTTCAAAGTCTCAGTGGCAACATGGTTTCAAACATGCACTTTTGCTGTAATTTTTTAAGCATCATAAAATCTGTTCACAATTTGTAGACTAGTAAACTACTAACATTCTTCTTTTAGCTTAAATTTAACCAAGTCAAAACTCGGTCAAAGAAAAGGATATTTTTGGTTTCAGTGGGTGAAATAAAATATTTATATCTACATTTATTTGCTGATAAGGACAGTTTTGCTCTGTAAATTAGTTAGATAAGTCAAAATTAATATATACTTAAACTATATTCTCTACATATATTGTCAGGATATCTTTACCCTAATTTTCAGCCCAAATATATTGTAAAATGTTTATTTCCTTTTTAATCTTTAAAGTTTTCTCAACCATTTTGAAGTTTTAAGCCAACCTAGGTATAAGTAATTGGGTGAGTGACATATTGTAATGGATTATTGGCCTGTTCAGTTATTACTGGAGGTGCTGTACACACTGCAACCCTGACCAGGATGAAGTGATTTGTAAAAAAAAAAAAAACATGGGTGCTAACTAAAATAAAACAAACTGATACAAAAGGTACTAAGAATTTCAAGCACTGCAATAATTAAAAAAGTAACATTTTTGTGAGACAGTGTTCCTGTAGCTCACTGGTTTTGGTAATGGATTACCAATTGCATAGTCACTGGTTTAAGCCACGCTACTGCCAAGTTGCCACTGTTGGGTCCTAGAGCAATAATCTTAACCATCAAATGCTTGCAACCATCAAATGATCTGCTAAGTACTTTAAGTTTGTAGCTGCAGTTTTATCTAATGTCAAATTTTTAGAGACTTAATTAGAAACGATGGTAAGCTTTCTGGTGTAGCTGTTTCGCTGTTCAACAGCTTTGGTTGCTTTGCTCATTGTGTTGTTGCAATGTCAACAGCTAAAGTTATAAAGTGCGCCGGGAGCATTTCCGGTGTGAGCGACCCTCAAATGCAGTATTTTTAAAATGCACCCACACCCATGGCAATGCAGACCATTACAACAAGCCTTAAGAAAAAAATAACTCACCATGTATATTAGGGTGCCTGCGGTAGCTGGTGAACTTACCCCGGGTTCCCAGCGAAGCAGGCGTTACAGACCAACTAAACAAAAGGCCTTAAATAAGAGGCCTTGTAATTAGGGCTGACGACCCGCAGCTGCAGCTGGCCTATATAATCCTGCGCTGTGCAGCAGTGGGCGTCGCACCTTTGGCGTTTGTTTGTGGCATGTTAGCGGTGTCCATGCACTTTTTCAGGGCAAGCTGGTTACCCCAGGCGACTACTAGATCGGTTGGGTGTGTAGGCTGAAAGGCCGAGGTAAAAATAGGTATTTCTTTTACTTCTGGAAGGGAAAGTAAAACTCAGCTCCGTTCAGCCCTCGAGCTGAGTTTGTTTGACGCAAACCTGCTAGCGTTCTCCTGTAGCAACCACAGGAGGCTAGCGGCGGCCATTTTGCCGGTTTTGCCGGTCTTTATATGTACTCAGGGCTTTGCAGTTCTCTAATCCCCGGGTGGCGCAGTTGGGCTTTGCATGCCTCTGACGCCGGCTTCCCCGGTTCAAATCTGCTCTCTGAGGTTTATCTAATGGTGAGCGCGACTGCCTCGCAACCTAGTGACCGGGGTTCGCGTCTCGTCTGTTGTGTTTTTCTCTTTTTCAGTTACTCTTGCCAGCAGTTATCGGCAGCGTCAATCGGGGCTCGCCTAATTGTTTTTTGTTCCAGTTTTTACCTTTTTTTTTGGTTCTTTTGATTTAAATAAATAAACGTAATTTTTTTTTTAATCTGCATTTTGAGTCCTCCTCCTTTCCACATAACAGAAAGGTGCGACCATAGAATGGACTCAGCAGAAAGCCCGCCGGTCTCAGACGTGCTGCGCCACCAGGGGGTGGCTTTGGGCAGACATGAGCTGGTTCTTAACGAGTTGGCGCAACGGGTAGCTGAGCTCACCCAGCGTGTGCCAACGATGGAGCTCAGCTCTGACTCCTTGGTCCACACTCCCGGTCGCCCCAGAACATCTGCGGGTGGTGAAACCCCTATCCCCCCTCCCGAACGGTTCTCAGGAGACGCGAAGAAAAGTCGCGGTTTCCTTCTTCAATGCTCGCTGGTGTTCGAGTTACAGCCGTCCCGATACCCCACCGAACGTTCTAAGGTGGCATACATTATATCCCTGTTAACAGGGAGGGCCTTAGAATGGGCCACTGCCCTGTGGGAGCAAAACGCTCTCGAGTGCTCCTCAGAGCAGGCCTTTAAGGATGCCCTTAATGACACATTTTTTCATCCCACAGGGGGTAGGGAGGCTGGACCTCGGCTGCTTGAGCTGGCCCAAGGCGGGCGCTCGGTGGCCGATTACGTTATTGAATTTAGGACACTAGCAGCTGAGTGCGGGTGGGGAGAGGGGGCCTTAACAGCTATTTTTCATCTGGGTTTGGGAGAGAGGATAAAAGACGAGCTGGCCACTCGCGAGCTACCTACCTCCCTCAAGGCCTTTTACCAACTGGCCACCTCTATTGATACCCGCCTCCGTCAACGGTCGCGGGAGAGAGGTTCCCGTCCACATCTCCCCTTATTTCAGGGCAACCCTAGACCGGTGTCCCCTTACCCAGAACCCATGCAGTTGGGGTCAGCAAGAGCTGTTGCCCCTCTATCTTCTGGTCCGGCTCCCCGATCCCCAGGGAGTCGAGAGTGAGCCGACCTGTAATCCCTGGCCAGGGTTTATTTTTGCAAGCAGGGTTGCGTTGGGGTTCTGGGAATACTACCCTTAAGGTTTGTGTTGATTCTGGAGCTGTAGACTGTTTCATGGACAGCGAGTTGGTACTGAGGTTGGGGATAGAAGTCCACTTGTTACAGACCCCTATATCGGTTTATGCCGTGGATGGTAGGGCTGTAGCAGGCAGCCCTATCACCCATCAGACCCAGCCTCTCACGCTGCGTCTTGGTGACCACGAGGAACGGATCACCTTTTTGGTGACCCATGTCCCTCACCTTCAAGTGGTTCTGGGCTACTCGTGGTTACTACGGCATAACCCTCAAGTTGACTGGGTAACCGGTTCCATATTCCTCAGGGGAACGCGGTGTAGGGATTCCTGTTTGCTGCAGGCCGGTACATCCCACACTCCGTCAGTACCTAGTATGGAGGTCCCGGATTTAACCCATGTCCCCTCAGTATACCATGACCTTAAGGAAGTTTTTAGCAAGTCCAGGGCGCGGGATTTGCCCCCCCATAGACCGTTCGACTGCGCCATAAATCTTTTGCCTGGCACTTCTCCCCCTAGGGGACGCCTTTTCTCGCTCTCCGGTCCGGAAAAGGTCGCTATGGAGGAGTATGTGCGTGAGGCACTCCAACAGGGGTTCATCCGTCCTTTTTCCTCCCCGGCCGGGGCGGGATTCTTTTTTGTAGGAAAGAAGGACGGTAGTTTACGCCCCTGTGTCGATTATTGCGGTCTAAATGCCATCACGATCAAGGATCGGTACCCGCTGCCGCTGATGGCCACGGCTTTTGAAGCCCTTCAGCGAGCATCCATTTTTACCAAGCTCGATTTACGCAGCGCGTACAATTTGATCCGGATCAGGCAGGGGGACGAGTGGAAGACGTTCATTACACTTACCGGCCACTATGAATACCTAGTGATGCCCTTTGGGTTAATGAACGCACCCGCCGTCTTCCAGCGTTTCATCAATGAGGCTCTCTACAAGTACGTCTATGTTTATCTAGACGACATTTAGATTTTTTGCCGATCCATCGACGAACACGTGAGGCACGTCCGACGAGTTCTCCAGCTTCTGCTTGAACACCATCTTTTCGTCAAGCTGGAGAAGTCCGTCTTCCATTCCCCCTCTGTTTCATTCTTGGGGTTCATTGTTTCACAGGGCATCCTCCGCATGGATCCGGCTAAAATAAAATCGGTGGAGGACTGGCCAACTCCGAGTTCTGTTCGCCAAGTGCAAAGGTTTTTGGGCTTTGCAAACTTTTTTAGGCGATTTATTCGGAACTTTAGCACTGTCGCCGCTCCCTTAACTACTTTGACAGGTAAAGCTCCATTTAGATGGACGGTGCAGGCCCAACAAGCCCTCGATAGGCTTAAATCTCTCCTCACCACTGCTCCTGTCTTGCAGTTGCCCGACCCTGAGGAACCCTTCATAGTTGAAGTTGATGCCTCTGAGGTTGGGGTTGGGGCAGTGTTGTCCCAGAGAGGGGGCCCTGAAAAGAAGATGCACCCTTGTGCCTTCTTTTCGCACCGCCTGACTCCCGCTGAGCGGAATTACCCGGTGGGAGACAGGGAACTCTTGGCCATTAAATTGGCACTTGATGAGTGGCGACACTGGCTCGAGGGAGCTAAACATCCCTTCCTTGTTTGGACTGACCACAAGAACTTGTCGTTCATCCAGCAAGCAAAGCGGATGAACTCACGTCAGGCTCGGTGGTCCTTATTTTTTGGAAGGTTCCAATTCACACCTTTACCCATACAGCGAACTGTCCAAAAACGGCAAGCCGAATGCCCTGTCTAGGCAGTGGGAGCCCACCAGACCGGAGACCGAGCCTGATCCCATAATTCCCTCGACCCAGATTGTAGCCCCAGTAACCTGGGGCATTTCCAAGGTCATTCGGGATGCCCAAAGGGCAGAACCCGACCCTGGAGGGGGACCTTCTGACCGACTGTATGTTCCCTCTACAGTTCGCTGTCAGGTTTTTGAGTGGGCCCATGCTTCCCCTTTTGCGGCGCACCCAGGAGTTACTAAAACCCTGGTTTTGATGCGCCGAAGATTTTGGTGGCCGGGGATGGAGAGTCAGGTAAGGGACTTTGTCCGTACCTGCGCTGTCTGTATGGCTAATAAAAGCCCCAGAGAGCGTCCTCGGGGACTACTCCACCCGTTGCCAGTACCATCTAGACCGTGGTCCCACATAGCACTGGACTTCGTGACAGGCTTGCCTAAGTCCAGGGGATTCACGGCGGTACTGGTAATTGTCGACCAGTTTACCAAGTCTTGTCTTTTTGTTCCTCTGCCCAAGCTGCCGTCCGCCATGAGCACTGCGCAAATCATTCTGCAACATGTGGTGAGAGCGCATGGGGTCCCCTCAGACATTGTGTCTGATCGGGGCCCGCAGTTTGTTAGCCAGTGCTGGCGGGCCTTTTGCCAACTTATTGGTGCAACGGCCAGCTTATCCTCAGGTTACCATCCTGAGTCCAACGGGCAATCAGAAAGACTCATGCTTGACTGCAGGGAATCCGGCCACGTGGGCCGATAAATTATTGTGGGCTGAATTCGCACACAATACCCTGCACCACTCTGCTTTAGGCATGTCACCCTTTGAAGCTCAGTTTGGGTACCCTCCTTCGCTCTTTCCAGAGCAGGAGCAGCAAGTGGCGGTCCCAACGGTACAGCTTCATATCCACCGCTGTTGAGCCGCCTGGCGTAAAGCAAGGGCGGTACTTTTGGCCACCCAGCGCACCATGTAGCGCACTGCTGACCGCAGGCGACAGCCGGCCCTCACTTTCCGGCCGGGCCAACGTGTCCTCGTCTCGACGAGGGATCTCCCCGTCAGAGGTGCCCCCCATAAGCTGGCACCCAAGTACATTGGTCCGTTCAAGGTAGTGAGGCGGATTAATCCGGTGACGTATAGGTTGGAGCTTCCTCCCAGGATGAAAGTGCATCCAACCTTTCACATCTCTCAACTCCGACCATTTATGTGCGGGGGAGCTGTACCCCCCCACAACCTCCCGCCCCTCGTATCATCCAGGGTGCCCCTGCCTTCACTGTGCGCCGCCTCCTGAGCAGCAGGAAGGTACAAGGTAGCACCCAATACCTGGTGGGTTGGGAGGGTTATGGCCCCGAGGAACGTTCATGGGTACCGGCTCGTCAGATCCTGGACCCTGAACTGATCCGCGAGTTCCGTAGGAACCAGAAAGCGGGTCTTGGGACCTATGGAGCTGTCCCTAGAGGGGGGGGGGGGTTCTATTAGGGTGCCTGCGGTAGCTGGTGAACTTACCCCGGGTTCCCAGCGAAGCAGGCGTTACAGACCAACTAAACAAAAGGCCTTAAATAAGAGGCCTTGTAATTAGGGCTGACGACCCGCAGCTGCAGCTGGCCTATATAATCCTGCGCTGTGCAGCAGTGGGCGTCGCACCTTTGGAGTTTGTTTGTGGCATGTTAGCGGTGTCCATGCACTTTTTCAGGGCAAGCTGGTTACCCCAGGCGACTACTAGATCGGTTGGGTGTGTAGGCTGAAAGGCCGAGGTAAAAATAGGTATTTCTTTTACTTCTGGCAGGGAAAGTGCGGTGCGACTTCGTTCAGCCCTCGAGCTGAGTTTGTTTGACTCAGGGCTTTGCAGTTCTCTAATCCCCGGGTGGCGCAGTTGTGCTTTGCATGCCTTCCCCGGTTCGAATCTGCTCTCTGAGGTTTATCTAATTTCTGCTTCTTTCTATCTGTTATAGGTCGTCTCTCCCCGATACCAACGTGTCTCGTGGTGGGACGAGACGATCCTGCTAGACGCGCTTTTGTCACCTGGCTTCATCACTGAAACTATTTTTTAGTTTCACTTTTTTCCCTAATTAGTGCTTCTTAAGCGCGCCGAGCTTTTATTTCCTTACTGCCAGTGTGGTGCATGGTGAGCGCGACCGCCTCGCAACCTAGCGACCGGGGTTTGCGTCTTGTCTTTTGTGTTTTTCTCTTTTTCAGTTACTCTTGCCAGCGGTTATCGGCAGCGTCAATCGGGGCTCGCCTGATTGTTTTTTGTTCCAGTTTTTACCTTTTTTTTGGTTCTTTTGATTTAAATAAATAAACGTAATTTTTTTTTTAATCTGCATTTTGAGTCCTCCTCCTTTCCACATAACAATGTACTATGTTTTTTCATTATAATGGAATGTGTTCTCTAGAGTTTTATCCTGAAAAATCTTTTAATTCACCACAAACTTGCCTGTTAAGTTTTTCTAAAAGGCTAGTTGGATGCTTAACATATTGTGCTAACGTTTTGAATGTTAAAAAAAGAATTTGCACAAACACTGTTTGTGTCCTAAAGTTTGTGGTGTTTTATTGCTTGTTGGCTTCATTTTCAAAACTATGAATTTCCACCTTAAGTTGCAATGGTCTGAAATATAGATTGATCATAAAACGTAATATGAATGAGTCAAAACATGGCATGGTTATATACATACAAAATGTATACAAAACATAAGTTTTTACAAAACATGAGTCTAGCAGTCTAAATGCAGTCTTGGTCCCTAAATGTCAGTCCAGAAAACAAAAACACAAAAGATAATTCCTGTCTGGCTTTGAAATTGTAAATAGAGTCTCAGAATAAAATGTTATTTTTTCTGAAGAATAAATTAATTAATTTTAAATAAATATATTGGACCACATCCCTTAAGTTAAATTGCTCATTTTAAGAGAGTCAGATAGGTTTGACCTTGTAATACTAATCTTGAATCTGTTAGGGTGCCTGCGAGGTCTGGTGAACAGACCACCAGTTCCCAGCCTCGCAGGCGTTACAGAACAAAGGGCAGCGTGGCCTCAAATAGGAGGCCACACTGCAGGCGTCGCACCTTTTGTTCTCTTTTTGGTCTATGGCTGCATCGCATCAGTCCTTTTCTTTCATAGGGTTAGTTCGGTTCCCCAGGCACTGTATAGTGGTTGGGTGTGTAGGTCGTAAGGCCGAGGTATTTTAGGGTTTAGATCTCTTTATTAAGAAAAGCTGGTGCGATTCCGTGCAGCCCTCGCGCTGCCGTTGGTTTTGATTTCGCTACTTCCCCCGCTTGCATGGTTAGCAGCGGGCTAATTCTAATGCTAGGAGTCAGATTCCCAGGTTCATTGGTGCCGGTTTGGCTGAGTGGTGTAAGCTCAGCACTGGCAGTGGAGCAACCCCGGTTCGAATCCACGTCTCTCTTCTTTACCCTTTTTTCAAATCGGCTTCCTCCCAGCAATCCCGTGCTGGTGACAGTGCCGGTCTGGTTTCTCTAAAAGCCCGCTTTTATTAATATCCGGAGATCCCCTTCTCATTATACTCCTTATAACCCTAAGGAGCTATTGAGCTTTCAGCTGCGCCGTAGCGCTGTTGGATAGGCGGTTGGTCCGCGAGTGAGCAACCCGGGTTCGCGACTCACGTCCGCCAATTTGTGCTTTTGTGTTTTCTTTTTCAGTTGCCAGTGACGTCGGAGGCTCGATCGGGATTCCCCGATTTGTTTTCTGTTCTCCTTTTTCCTTTTGTTTTGACGGTATTTTATTATTTATTGTTAAATAAAAACAAACCTTTTACTCTGCATCTTTGGGTCCGACCTCTCTCTTCATAACAGAATCTTTTTTATTTATTACTGTAATTTCTTCATTAGAATCCTGTTTTATCTTATGAAGCTTAATGCAAATGTAATATTATCATATGTCCTATGGTTACAGGTCTTGTTCAGTGGCTCATTGGCAGTCCTGAGATTTTCACTTAATCTCTCAGGCACTGGTACCGTATCTTAATAGACTCCATCTCTGTCAGTTCATAAGTAGCGGGGCACCACAATGCTGTGTGCTTTTCCCACTTCTCTTTAGCAATCCACCATTCAAAGTATCAGTATTTGCAAATAACACAGCTTTTGGACTTATCACAAACAACTATAAAGTCCAAAAGAGTTGTAACAACTGTGCTTGGTAAGCTGCTCCAATTTGGAGCAGTGAATCAGACTACTAAAACTGTCATCTTAACCTGGACATCATGTATTTAAAAGCTTCTTTTCCAGACATTGGAATATTATTTTGAAATGTCATATTCCTGCTGAAGCAGCATTACTTCATTACACTCCTGAGATTATATATAAATACATATGTATAGTGGATGAAGGAAAGTAAGCTTGGTGAATGGTAAAGGCACGTTGTGCTGTGAAAGCTGTTCTTATATTTGAAGGGGTTATCTGTAGTGTATAGCCTGGGTGGGAATGTTGTGAGATGTTATGTTCTGTCCTTCACATGACCATATACTATATAAGGAAATCTCACTGTATTTATTATACCATGTGGTGTGGAACAAATTGACCTTGGTTTGGTAATCTTGTTCTCTTCACTAAATGCAAAAAATCTTGTTTCTACTGTGTGAATAATCACAAAGGACAAGACTATTTGCGTAATATCATTGGTAACCCCTGCCCTCAAAACTCTGTAACACATTCCAAAAACATTTGGGACAGGGGTAATTTAAGGATAGAAATGATGTAGAAAAACAATAATGTGATTTAAAAGGGAGGTGATTGTAATCATGATTTGGTACAAAAGCAGTATCCAAAGTAAAGACAGGCAGTAGCAAACATGGGTAGATGAACTCCAGTTTTTTAACAAATGCATGAGAAAATTATTGATATGTTTAAAAACAATGTTTCTTAAAGAAAGACTGGGAGTTGCATAATTTTCTCTCCACAGTGCATAGTATCATTAAACGATTCAAAGAATCTGGAGGAATTTCAGTACGTAAAGGGCAAGCCTAAGCTGAACACCAGTGATCCCTCAGGCAGCACAGGATATGAAGTGCATGTGCTTGACTGGCCTGCCTGTCTCCCATTGATCTGTCTTTCATTAAAAATCATTGTTGCCTTATGACCAGTATTTTTAAGAATAATCTTTTATGCACAAATGCATATATATACATTTGCAGGGTGTTTAACCAAAAATGCTACAAATAATAAGGAGGATGCCAAAACAAAACAATAACAAATAAAAGACACACACATCCACAGCCCACAACAGAGAAAGTGGATAAAAATGGATAGTGCAGAAACTAAAACTGGTTGGGGCATCTTGCTCTTTCAAGAAAATTCTCTATTGACTCCCAAAGAAGACTGAGACACTATCTGAGTTCCAAGAAAGAGATAAAAGTGTCCTGGCCTCATACGCCAGCAGAAAACCAGTCCTGACCAAGCCCAGAATTACGATTTAGAGAAAAAACAGGTTGCCCACAGAGGAGCTCTCTCACAAAAATCTGTGAGAAAGAAACAGTGATAAATGATAACACTATCTGAAGTGAACTCTCAAAGTGGCCCAAGTGATTGTCAGAGAAAATGACATGTTAGTCATCTGGGCCTCTATACTCCCTCTGTCATCCATATTTGGCAAGGTGGAAGAACATTATTCTGTAACCCAGCCATTCAGTTGATTACCATGGCAGGTGGGCTTGTTACAGTTTTTAGGACAAAAATTGTCCTAAATTATCTCTGAACCTGTAACAGGCATACCTGTCAAGTCTCCCGTTTTGGCCGGGAAACTACCGTATTTTACCCCTCTTTCCCGCCGTCTTCCCGTATTAGTATTTTCCCGTAAATTTCCCGTATTATTTTATTGTGGTATCTTCAATCATCACATCCAAATATAATATATTTAAGTGTCTTTATTATTAACCAACAAATCTCAGATAAGCAATAAAGTCATGTGCAAACTCTCAGAACGGTAACTTCCTTCTGACCCTCCTTTAACCGCACCACAACAATAACAAAAGGTAACAGTGCCTCCCACAGGTTCAGCTCCCCATTACAGGTAAGTATTTTTATGTTTCCTTTACACAATACTACAATTATAATTTAAAAAACATTCCTGTGCCTCTTCAAACTGAAATGTCACTAACCTCGTGAGAACTGCCACCCAGGCTGCTGCAAGTGGCAGTTCTCACGAGGTTAGTGCGGACAGCGGGAACAAACCTGGAACAGGGAGAGATGGATGGATGCAAGGAGAGAGAGGGCATTCCTGCCAAAAAAGTAAAGACTGCATGTAAATATCTAAATGGGACATCGAATTTACCTTTCTAAAGAGGAGCAGGATGGGGCAGAGTTATGCATTCTGTAAGGTTTGTAACTGTGTTTTCATTTAGGCTGTATTATAAGAATTACATATGTAGGAATGTCCACAGCATTTCAGTGTCAACAAAGGTAGGCCTATCAGATTCTGATCATCTAATTGTAGTTTGTAAGTGGTTCACAGGTGGTTATTTTAGATTTCTTGTAAACCTGTCTTAAAATGTAAGGGATACTGAACCTCGGTTGGGCTGGTGGGACGGCTCGAAGCGCGCGGCGGAAAATTTCCCTTATTTTTAAATCCAAAACTTGACAGGTATGAACAGGGCGAGCGGCTTCTGCCGCTATCGTGGGAATTAGAAAGCGTTTGGTTATTATTTTAAGTAGTGTTCACTTTTAGTCTTAGTAACGCAGTGTGTGTGCAGGTTATATTAGCATTACAATGTGTTTAATACACCGCTGTTTGAGTAATGCAGTGGGCAGAGCGCATCTCACATATTTTTCCACCCTAGGTTCGAATCTGGCTTAGGGCGAAACTAAAGTAAAACATGCAGGGCTGGTGCTATGGGGGCGCTGGGGTGGAAATTGCCCCCCTCCCCCCTGATTTTCTCACTGCCCCCCCAATCAATGCAGTCCAGAACCGGGGCTGCACCCATAGTATACTTAACATAATTATCTTTTTATTAGTCATTGTTTTTGTGTGGTGATGGAAGACAGTTGGTTTGTAACAATCAATTTAGTTCTAGATTAAGGTTTGAGAAAATCAAAAATGTAGCTTTGATATGTTTGTGTGTCCATGCACGCTGGTGTTTGACCGGAAACAACTGATTGTACACACCGGGAGCATGTTGACACTATTGACATAATGAGTTATGTCAACATTATTTCAAGCCATCAAATTCACAAAGACCACTTGTCATGCAGTCAGCGTCTGCAATATAGCATAAGCATTACTGTCAGTGCTCTTTCTCTTGCCCTCTTTCTCAAACCTTATTTTCAGTTAATGAATGAGAGTACATCTTTACAGTCATTCCTACTGTTCTACATTTTTACCTATTTTCTGCACTTGATTATACCTCCTAACCCACCACCCTCTCTTTCTTATTTTGAGCCCCCTTGTGATTCTAATTAAAGTCAGTTAGCTTGGCCATGATTGGCTAAAAGCCGATGACTCACACCTACAAGGGTTTTAGAGGTGGGGAGGGTGTATAGAGGGGGTGTTGCTCTATCTCTGTAAGTAGGAAAAATGCAGGCAAACACAGCGATCCACACACACACGCACACACACTTTCTCCAGGCAGACACAAGCTGTGCCGAGCCAGGCGTGACAGAAGGAAAACCAGAACTAAAGACTGAAAGACCTCTGCATCTCCCTAGAGGTTTCACCATCTCGATTTTCTTCCTCATTTCTACTCTTCCATAATTTTTAAATCCTGCCATTGTCAGAAAAAAACTGAATAGAGACGGACAGTGCGAAGGAAGTAAGTGAAACCAGAAAGAGAAATCAAAACGGTGAGTGTCAAGCATTTCTTACACTCTATTTTAAGAACATATTATAATAATGTAACAGAATATTGTATTACAATTGTTATTACATAGTTAATTTACATATTGAACATTAACATTTATTACATATTAAGGTATAGCATTAATTAATAAGTGCATCTTATGTTTATTGTTTTAATCTTAGTTAATCAAATAGACACAAATAGATTTATTAGAGATCTAAGCTTGCTTGCTACTAAGTGATGCTGCTTTTGTTATGTTGCACTATTTAATGTTATTAAGCTGAAGCTGAGGTGTGTAAAAATCTGCACAAAGTTTTACAGATATGGTGTGGCGCAGTTACAGTTCAAGCTCTTTTAGTGTGTTTGTGTGTGTGTGTGTGTGTGTGTGTGTGTGTTGCATACCTGCATGGGATTGTAGATGTACATAAAACAGAGAGTGCACATGTTTTGATGTACATTAGGGACATCCAGCAAGACAATGCAGTATGTAAAGGTGTGCATTGTTTTAAAAAAGTGTTTAATGTTAGTCATTAGTTGGCATTAGTTTGTTATTATTAGTGGTAAAAAGTGTTTAATGTTAGTCAACAGTTTGTTGCTACAGTATTAGCGGTTATTTGTGAGTTGGGTTTTGAAGTGGGGGCAAAACATTGTGTACTGTGTGTGTGTGTGTGTGTGTGTGTGTGCATTAGTATATGTGGGTGCGTTTGGTTATAACATTGTGTGATTGTGAGCCTGGTTCAAAGCCTTTTCTGCTTCATCAGTGTGGGTGGAAACTGCAATCTCCCAGCCTGTGATTTTGAGGGAGTGAGAAAGTGTGTGAAAGAAAGAGGGAGTGATGGAGGGAGTGAGAAAGAAGTGACAGTTGAAGAGGAGTGAGAGAACAGTTGAGAGGGATGACTGTCAAACCAGCTTCTCCACACTTTCCCCTCATTTAATGTCAGAAATGTCTTACATCTTACCTAATTACGTATGTAGTTATCACATCATACTCTTCACAGTTTTTAAAGGTCACCATAACATAACACTAGTATCCAATAAAAAGGTACATATCCAATGGATCTACAATGCTGTAAATAAGTATTTGCACCCTTATTTCCTGTACTTTAGCATTTTTTTTTTTGAGTCCTCAGACCAAATGTAATATATGACGAACAGGTTTATTTTATGTCCTCAAGTTAGGACTTTGACTAGGCCACTAAATATTGTTTCTTTTAGGCTTATAAAAATCATTTTATGAAAATGACCTGTTTCTGTGCTTTAGGTGAGTGGTCATCCTCTAAGGATTTTTTGGTAATGAACAGCATTTAAAAGGCAAGTCACCTTGACCCTAAAGCAGTACATCACTACCACCACATATTACTGCTGGTATAATGTTCTCATTGTGAAATAAAAAGGTCGGTCTGGAGAAATACTATTCATATATGGTCACCAGGAGTTAAAATCTGTTCAGCAACACTTAAGAAAGATAACTAGACCCATGTCCTCATGAAGTTGAGTAATCCTTATACACAGATACAGTATATTTGACTGTATATAAGTTGTATTCTTTATATTGCAGAAAAGTTCTATTTAAATCAGGTTTAGCTTCACCAGGGCTGGCAGTAATCAAGTTTGAATGTGTCTAGTCTGATTAAATCCAGTTTAATCAATCAATAGGGGAGTATTCATTTTAAAAACTGTATTTTATGTTTACATAAGTTGTCTTATTTGGGCATTTTTTTATTTAAAAGATTTAAACTGCTTAAGTTTGACAAATATGCAAAAGTCAAGGAAATCAGAAGGGGGTGAATACTGTATGTATTAATATTTTGATTTATTTAATTTTTTATTAACGGCTTTATTCCGGTCAGGGTCATGACAGGAATACTCTGGACTGGGCGCTTCAGTCACCCCCCTCAGATATGGCCAATCAAGTTCGGCAGATTCAAACCCGGGTTTCAGCAGTAGTGGGCTAGTGTGGGAAAGTGTGCCACCCCATTGCAACTTTGAATGATTTGCAAAAAGAAAAAAAATAGTCACAAAGTTTAGGTAGCACCAAACAATTTCCAGCCTTAGTGATACAGTTATTACTTACAGCATTTCACATAACTACTTCTACATTGGTATATACACTTTGAAGTTCTTAAAAGTAATGTTTATACACTAAATGTAGTTTGAAACACTAGAGTCAGAGTCAGAGAGGTTTTATTGTCATTTCAGCTACATACAAGTACATATTGAAACGAAACAGCGTTCCTCTAGGATCACGGTGTAACACGGTACAAAAAGTGCAAGACAATACAAAACAGTGTAAATACAACAATAAATACAAAAAATCCTATAATAAATAACTACAAAAGATATTCCTAATTATCCCTAATATAAACAAGTAATTAGAAGACAGGACTAAAGACAAGTGTTAGTACATGATGGTGAATAGATGGTACAATGGTTCATGAGGTAGTGACATGTTGTACATTAGCAGCGTAAAATTGGCAATGCCGATAAGGTGCCTAAAAAGTAAATAAGGTGCAAAAATACAATTAAGGTGCAGAAATTACTTGTTCAGTTCCAGGAGGTGTGCAAAAAATGCAAGTAACATAGTCAATACAGTTTAGTGTGTGGCAGCAGAAAATTTCCGGAGGAAATTGTTATAGTACTGAATTGAGGAGTCTGATTGCCTGAGGGATAAAACTGTTACACAGTCTGGTTGTGTTAGTCCGGATGCTGCGGTATCGTCTCCCAGACGGGAGCAGAGTAAAAAGTCCATGTGATGGATGGGTTGGATCGTCCACAATGCTGAGAGCTTTGCGGATGCAGCGGGTGTTAAAAATGTCCGTGAGAGATGGAAGAGCGACCCCGATGATCTTTTCAGCTGTCCTCACTACTCGCTGGAGAGTCCTGCGGTCCGACGCAGTACAATTTCTGAACCAGACAGTGATGCAGCCGAACCAGACTATAGCTAGTGTTTCAAACTACATTTAATGTATAAACATTACTTTTAAGAACTTCAAAGCATTAGCTTCTATTCTAGCCACTGTATACATCAAGATTGATAGCTAGCTAGCTTTAACAGTAGACCCGTGATAATTTTTACATTCACATTATAAAAAACTTCAATACACTGAATATAGTGAATTCAGATCAGTTCACTGGGTTGTTGTAAAATTATCAGAACCATTTTTGAGGTTGAATTCATATCTATCGTATTATTTACATATTTATCACACTTATTTGGCCCTTTTTGGATATTTCAGGTTTTACATATTTATCGCACCTAATAGTTACAGATTTTAAAATAAGACAAAATAAGTTAAAATGAAATTCAGCCTTTTTTTTTTACTATAAAGGAAATAAATGTGTAAAAAATTACTTAAGCACTTACTTAACCAGCCATTTTAATTCATTGGGTTTAGTTACACTAAACTAGTGATGTCAATGAAGCATGTCATCAAAGAGTACAGTATGATTCAATCAAAAGAAATGTTGGACAAGATAATAAAGCTAATAAAATAAATCTGTTAAGAGTTTTTAAGACACTTGATTGATTTTCCAAGTGGTGAAAACTTGTAACCTGTAATACATCTTTCCAGAATTTTTTTAAAGACATGGACCCCTGTACAGCTGACATAAAAATATCACAGATTTTAAAAGAAAATGAAAGAATAACATATCATCTATTAAACATGGTGGTTGTGGTATTTTATAGGGAGGCCTTGCTTCTGCACAAGGGTACAATAATAGTATGTAATAATAATAACAACAATAATAATAATAATAATAATAATATGCACAAGCATAGATTCAAAATAAATTCAAAATTCAAAATAAAAATGTTTGGCTGTTAGTCCTTCATTTGAAGCTCAAGTATAGTTAAGTTATGAAGTTTAAATCTGGATGGCTTGAAAAATAAAACTTTTTGGTGTGACATAGATACCCTATAAGATACTGTGTCCTGACTTAACCTGGCAGCTCAAGCTCAAAACCCCTCTTTTGAGTAATTCAATACGAACAGTTCTGCAAAAAAATGTCATTGCAATAATTTGAAAGACCCACTTAAAAGTTCCACTTAAAGAAAGTACTTGGTTGTAGTCCTTGTAACAACCAGTTATTAAGTTTGGGAAAAATAACTTTTTATTATATAATTAATTTAGGTTTTACGTAGTTATTTTATTTGATTAATATAAATTAAAATAATTTAAAAATGTGTTGTGTGTTTCCTCATGTTCTACTTGTCTTGTATTATATGTTGTATGATCTTAAAAACCATCTAAAAAACAGCAAGGCAATTTAAAGGATATAATTAATTTTTTACTTTTATAATATAATGTTTTAGTGCCTACATATGCAATTAATCCACAGACAAAAAAATCAGGAATGTAATTAAGCAAAACAAACATGTTTAATAACAAAATGGTTAAAATAACCTATAAATAGATGAAAAAACAAGGGTCACAATAAAATGTGTGAATTTGAACAATCCCAGCTTTTTAAAAATATTAAAAAAAAATTCTTGCAGGACGTCATCTCTATAGTTTCTTATATTGATTTTACAAATTACACAACAAATTGTAAAACAAAGTGGAATTATAAATATCATTTTGTGTGTATTAAAATCTTCGTGTGAACATTTAGAGACACAAAAATAATTCACATTTTGACCCACATTTTAATAATTCAAGCAAAAACATACTTTTTACAAAAGTCATACAAAAGGACTTTTATTATTAAATTTCTAGAGAAAACATAGGGCACACTTATTGCATAAGTAAATCACATGAACAACTATACTAATTAAATATTAGCAAGTTTTAAATTAGAAAATTAGAAAAGCATGGGATGGTTTTGTCATCAGGAGTTGGCATAGTTCAGCTAGTTAATACAATGGGGTTTTTTTTACTGCCTTTAATTTAGTACAGCCTATACCAGCAACAATGTACAAAATCCAGTACAATCTATATCTATAGTTTTAAAACTTGTTTGGAAGCTGGGGTCAGAGCGCAGGGTCAGCCATTGCACGGCGCTCCTGGAGCAGAGAGGGTTAATGGCCTTGCTCAAGGGTTCAACAGTGGCTGCATGGCAGAGCTAGGATTCGAACTCTCAACCATTCAATTGATAGCCCAAAGCTCTACCCACTAGGCATGACCTGTTAGTTCTAACATGGGATTTCCAAAATATTGCAACAGCCGAAACAGTCCATCATTAGCCTAAAGGTACTTCACAATTGCCACAAAAATAGTTTTTTCAATAAAGGTTTTTATTGAATTATAGCATTTATTTATGTTTAAATAGGATTTTGGTTTATTTATTTTTTTGCTTGAAACAGCGAGGTGGAGTAGATAGGCCAAAATTAAAAATTACTGACAATTTTATGTACACAGACACACAAGCATACATTCTTGTGCTTCACACACACATTCACATGCATTACAATTATATATGTGACAGTAAAAGGCATTTGATTTTCACCTTCCAGGAATCAGTTTGGACCTAAAAATGGCATTGATTCTGCTGAGGACCTCTGCTTAA
This sequence comes from Trichomycterus rosablanca, assembly GCF_030014385.1. Taxonomy (NCBI): domain Eukaryota; kingdom Metazoa; phylum Chordata; class Actinopteri; order Siluriformes; family Trichomycteridae; genus Trichomycterus; species Trichomycterus rosablanca. Next base: position 26,235,502 of record NC_085994.1, on the reverse strand, counting down.
TGGCAGTGCATGAAAATGATTGCAGTGACAAACACAGTCCATTATAAACACGGATTTGTTTGTGTGGTAGCTTAAAGGCACATTGGCAGCTCAAGCACATTTACTTTTGCTGGAGACTTGAACCACATCACAAAAATGATTTTGCGCATTTCTGCCAGTGTTTGGCTTCAATAGTAATAATGGATTATTACTGTATTATAGCATTTCTAACCCATCACTGATTATCGTCTACCTCGCTTCATTCTCTTACTTTTGAGCTGATATCTTGCTGCTGACACACACAAACACACTAACACACACACAACCCTCAAAGCCTATCTGAGCTCATATAGAAGAAGGTATGGCGTTATTGAGACCAAAAAAAGAGACGCATTGTTCTATTTCTCTTGCTCTCGCCCCCTCATTCTGCCTTTTGAAATTTTGATGTTGGATGGTAACTCACTGTGAAATTGCATCACACTCAAGTGGGCTGTGTGGAGCCAGAAGTGCAAGCTATATATGGCCAACAAGATCTTAATATTTAGGCTATTGATATAAGAAAGTATGGCATGTATGTTTTATGTGATCATTGAAATAAGTATAAAAATAATATGTTTTTGTTAGATAAGATAAGATAATCCTTTATTCGTCCCACAGTGGGGAAATGCATTAGCAAGATTGAAAAAATACAAAAAATATTTTCAAGCACTTTATGCATTCTACTTCACATTTAGAAAAAGGTTTTGGTATTCGTACGCAGTGTCTTTTGGACATGTCCTCCATTCATTCATTCTTTCACTGTCTGTTTTACCCGTTCTATTTAGGTTAACACCCTGGACAGGTCGCCAGTCCATCACAGGGCAAACACACACACACACACACACACACACTCATACCTACCCATACAAACTCCATAAAGAAAGAACCCATACCGCTTTCTCTGGGAATCAAACTCAGGATCCTCTTGCTGTGAGATGACAGTGCTACCCACCAAGACACCGTGCCACCCATGTCTTCAAGCTTTTTTGTAAATTGTACAAATTTTTAGTTAGGTCCTGTGCCATAACTCTTGGGTTCTTTTTCACCTCTTTGATCATTGTGATCATGTTACAATACTAGATAAAGTAGTGACAGTATTAACAGTTTGTATTATTGTTGATGCCAATTTCTAGGAAAATTTTTGTAGCCCTTTTCCAGATTTTTGCAGTTTTAACAATTCTTTTTTATGGTTCTGTGGAATTTTTTTTTACCAGGGCATTGTTTTACTGAACAAATCTTTCATGACAAGACCAAACTAACCTCTAAAACTTACACCTCTAAATTTATCTCCAATAAGACCAGCCTACAAACCCCAGTCCCAGAAAAGCTTGAACATCTTCTAAAATGCAATAAATATAATAGTCTGTAATTTGTTTACAATTTATCTTGAACATTTATGTAATTGGCAAAAGTACTAAAATTTATTTTTACAAACCAGTTTTATTAACATTTTATTAACATAATTTTTTTTTTATAAAAACAAATTTGAATTTGATGCCTGCAACACACTTAAACTGGGATGGTTTAAGTTTTTCAGCTTCTAACACATCAACTTTAAGGATAAAATGTTCACTTGCTGCCTAATATATCCCACCCACTAACAGGTGCAGTGATGAAAAGATAATCAGTGTTATTCACTTCACCTGTCAGTGGTCATAATGTTATGTCTGGTTGGTGTATATTGGGATTTTAGGGAAACAGGCTGCCATCAACTCAACATATTTTCTGGGAAGCCCAGACCCAGGCCTCTTTGTGCATGTGCTACAGCAGTGTAGTCCAAATTTGTCTCCTATTGAAATTGTTTGGTGCATTATGAGTAGGAGAATCAGACAATGGTGACCTCAACCTGTTAAACAGCTGAAGTGTTGTTTCAAGAATAGGCAAAGATCCACTTACAAAAATACAACATATACTATCCAGTTTTTAAATGTTTAAATAGTGTAATTAATATGAAAGGAGAAGTAACAATGGTAAACATGCTTCTGTGTGTTGCAGACATCAAATTCTAAATACATTTTTAATTCAGACATACTATTAGGGTGGTCAGTGAAAATTGAAAATCTTTTGTCAGTTAAATAAAGATTCAAGAAAATAAAAAAACCACAGATTTTTATTTGTATTTCATTTTACAAAATGTCCTAACTTGGGGTTTGGGTTTTGTACTTTACACATATTTTTTTTTAGCATTGACTTTTAAAGACAACAAATGTGCGTTGTATAAAGACATTAGAATACAGTTGTATGTTATTAAATTTAGTCTCTTATTATGATTTGGATAATGATTAGAGCAGATTTTGTAAGCAATCAATGCAAAAACTTAGATAATTCCAAGTAGTTTACCAAGCTTTTCTTGAACTTATAAAACACTGTATACCATATTTTTCCTATGGGGCTTAATAAAATTATTTAAATATTGTGACAAGATTGTGTAGTATCAGGTATTGTTTGAACACCGTATTAACTGACAAACTGTAAGACACTTTATACACAAAGCAATGTCATACCCTTACACCACAGACCTTTACACCACAGACAGTTCTTGCACAACTCCATCTTAGCAACCAGCACTTAGCTCTACTACTGCCAGTATGCTGACAAAGGGAAAAATGCTGCTATATTGGATTTGCAGCAAATAACATTTTAGCCATACACAGTGCAGAGATGCTCCATTGTTTAGCTGATGTGAAAAAGGAATATAGCAATAAGGGGACTGATGTACCCTATGTAAAGTCCATAAACCAAAAATACTGTTTGGAATGTATTAGGGTCTACTTTAATTCGGCAGATAAGCCATTTTCATTAAAGCAGCCCCAATCAGGTGCTTTTTTATAATTAAATTCGTAAAGTTTAATAAACATACAGCATTTACTCTTTATCAAAACTTGCAGAATCTGTAAATGTATGGGCAACACTGTAATGCAGCATTCCGTGTGGTGGCCACACAGCACCAGGGTTTTAGAAACCTGGGTTCAAATCCTACAGTTTCTGTGAGGTGTTTGACATGTTCCTTTTTCTCTTAATTGTGTTTCCTCCAGTTTCCTACCACCTCCCCAAATTATTCCCTTAGAAATATGTTTGTTTGTTTATTAGGATTTTAACGTCATGTTTTACACTTTGGTTACATTCATGACAGGAACGGTAGTTACTCATTACACAAGGTTCATCAGTTCACAAGGTTATAATGAACACAGTCTTGGACAATTCAGTGTCTGCAATTTACCTCACTTGCATGTCTTTGGACTGTGGGAGGAAACCGGAGCACCCAGAGAAAACCCATGCAGACACGGGGGAGAACATGCAAACTCCACACAGAAAGGACCCGGACCTCCCCACCTGGGGAGCGAACGCAGGTCCTTCTTGCTGTGAGGTGACAGTGCTACCCACTTAGCCACCGTGCCGCCCCCCTTAGAAATAAAGTGAATGGGTGAGTATGCATAAATATGCAATATAAAAATGTGCCATGTTTCTCTTGCCATCCATAATAGCAGGCTAGCTCACATTTGTCATAGGTAGACTAAGTAGACTTGTCTGTAGGTCTGTATACACGCACGCACACACATACTAAGAAATGTTAGGAGGACATTGAGAGCAAATCCAGACATGGTCGTTGTGAAGCCATGAAGATGGCTTTTTTCTTCATCAGCTTTTCCATGCTTAACAGCTGTGAAAGCATTAGAGAGAGAAAGAGAGAGAGAGAGAGAGAGAATAAACACAGAAAAAAGGTCTTGCCAGGCCGCACTTCTGGTGGTAAATTAGTGTATAATGAAGGTTGTTCTTTTCCCTCTTTTTTCTATCTCTCTTTTCTTAGTAGTTAAGTTTTCATGAAGCCCGATAACCCATTAATAAACTGACTAGAGCTCAATTGGAATAGAATACATCCATGTATGCTCTTTAGTTGGAATAGACTACTCTGAATTCTAAATAAAATTTTTATCAGAATAAACGAGGTGGGTAGTAATTTAAATAAATAGAAGAATAACCTGTAATAACAACTGTATCTCCAATTACATTCCCAAAAGCCTTAAAAATCGTTAGCCATAAAGCACACAAAAACAAGTATTTCAGCAAATGAAAGGACTGGCATACAGCTCATGTGCCTCGGAAAGTTGCAGAATATGCCATCTTGCTCTTGCCCCCTTTTAATAAGTGAATGTAAAGTATATGTTGGCCTTCATTTAAAAGCAATTAAAAAAAACAAACACACCAACTGAAAACTCAGGTAGCATACTGCTGCTCCTCTTACTCTGACTGGACTCACATGATACTTGTTGTTATGGTAACATACACTAAGTGGTACTCTACACATACACACCATTTTGATATCAGATTTTTTATCACATTGTTGAGTAGAATGCACATGTAAACACCACAGTCCTAACCTATAATCAAAATGAATTCAGTCACAGCCAGTAACTGCTTCATGATGACCACAGCCCAGCAACAACAGGTAAAATATTAGCCAGTCCACCTTCATCATAAGGTGGAAAAGAACCAGAGTACCCAGAGTAAACCAACATGGACACAGGTAAATTATGTCAAAATTTGAAACTTTGAACCCAGTTATCCAGGATCTATCTTGCTGTCTGTCACTACCTGCTATGTTGCCATGCTGCCTAACCAGCATCACTGTTCTACTGCTTGAGCTTATTCACGGTCACAGCAGGTCTGAGGCTTACCTGAAAACTTCTGGGTGCAAGGCAGAAAACCTAGACAGGCCAGCAATGCATTGCAATTAGGGTCACAGCAGGTTTGAGGCTAACCCAAGAAATTCTGGGCGCAAGCTAGAAAACCTAGACAGGCCAGCAGTGCATTGCATTTAGGGTCGTAGCAGGTCTGAGGCTTACCTGGAAACTTCTGGTTGAGGGCAGAAAACCTAAACAGGCCAGTAATGCACAAACTGCGAACTAAATTAAAAAATAAAACCTGTCCATGTTTAAATAAAAAAGGAGCAAATAAAAAACAACAAACAGACATTATTTATAATTACAAATTATTAATACATGTTTATGTCTGTTTATTTTTTGGTTCTCCAATGTAACTCTGCTTTTCTGATTTATGTGCTAGAGGATCTTCAAAAGATACAAATGTACAACCACTATATTTTACAGAGAAGATGTGTTACCTGATTGATGCATCTTGTTTGATCTTGTTACATCAAACACAACGCATATTTCAAGCCAACAATGTCCAGTTTAGACTTATTACACCACATGACTTCTGTTAACATCATCTAGTCACCAAGGGTACTATGGAGGCCTCTTTTAATGATAAATGGGGTACAGTGGGGTGACAAAGCGTGTTGCCAAACAGAAGGTTTACAGTCATGGACGTGTACTTGCACTAGTGTAGTCAGGTTGCCCTTTCAGTTTGTTTTTAGCAGTTTGTTGATTAGTTCCAGGATCCTTTTTTTACTCAATGGATGACATTCACTATGCGATGTTGGCCCTTTCTGACCTTTGGAGCTCACAAATAAAGCCCAGTCAGATTGGTTTTGATGCATAATACATCACACAGATCAGATGGCTCATTCTCAGTACAGGAACACTGGTTTTAGGTCAGGGCTGGCAGAAGTAGTTTGGTAAGTGGTGAGTGTCCACTCTCCTGTCTCTCAGAGCTCAACATCCTGTGGCGCTAAGCAAGAGGTGTGACAGCAACACGTTAACCTTCCTGTTCTCGCCTACATTTCCCATCTGTCTCTTCTCTCCAGCCATCTGGCTCTAGGACTAATTGGCCAATCAACTGATCCAATGAGAATGACTTGTAATAGATTATGATTGTGTTGTGTATCTAAGGAATATCGAATTAGAACATTTACTTAGCAAAAAATGATTATGCAAAATATAGTAATGCACTACATGGCCAATCTGTGGACACCTAAACATCATGACGTCTTACTATGTCATTCTTAAACCTTACCCTACTTTTAGACTGGCAGCAACAAAGTAATCGGCAGTCATTTTTTTTTATTTGAGCTGTTGATTTCCGGCTAAACTAGGTAGAGTGAACATTAGTGAAGCAAAGTGGCTGGTGTCTGTGATACAAAAAAGTTGAGCAAAGTTTAACTTTATCAAAAGTAGGAGCAAAGCAATGTGGCAATAGACAAGCGATTTCTCAAGGATTTTTATTTTAAAAATTGTATCTGATTTGTGATCACATTATCAAATCGTTTCATAGATACTACCAAGTAAAGTTTGTTGTACTTTCATGATATTTGCTTTGGCATTTTTGGCATTTATTTGTATTTAGTTTTTTTTTTTATTATTATTTTTCTTGGCATCACTTAAACCTATTGCACCTATTGCAATGATGACGTTACTGCTGTGAATCTTGTGTCCCTCTGCGCTGTCTAATTTGGATGACAGATGGGGCATGGTGGCTCACTTGCATGTGATCTGTCAGTATTTAGTGATTGACAGTCACATTTGCCTCATTAGCTTTAATTCGCTTCGAGTGGAAGTTTTTATATATACAATGGCTTCTCACTGTTTTTTTAGCCTGCTTCTTTGTTGGCATACTTGCATTTTCCTGAGGCCATGGTCAGGTTTTCCACTCATGATGGTTGTGAACACTGTTCTAGGAACTTGTTCCCGGGGTGTTGGGCAGGGAGGGAGGCAGAGCTGGATATGCCAATAAATCCACTGGTATGCACAATGGAGCGAGAATTGGTGGTAGGGGGTTTTACAGAACCACAAACTTCAGACGATTGCCTGTTCTATTTCCGAGGATTTGTTTGTCATATTGTGACATCCAGTTCTGCCCTATTCCTTTTCAATCCACTTTTTTGTGAACTACACTATACTGTACATATAATTATTTACAATAACAAAGAGCTGCACAGACAAGTTTTTTAGATTTATTGTTAATTACCTATATGTGGCAACTAAAAGACATACACAGAGGCCAAATACTGGGTAATATTATTACAAAAAAAGTTAAAAAATGTCTTAGTATAGATAGATAGATAGATAGATAAGATAAGATAGATAGATAGCTACTTTATTAATCCCGAAGGAAATTAAGGCCTCAGTAGCAAGTTACATAAATCAAAAAGTCAAAAATAATAGTACACACTACAGAGATTCACATTGTACAAACAAGTATCTGTATAATCACAACAATGCAGATGCAGATGGAAATGTTATTTCGGTTAACACTACAAGGCTGGTATACATTATAAGTTACAACAGCATAAGTAACATAAACAACATCAGCAGTTGCTATCAGTCAGAGCTTACTAACAGAGATTTTACCACATTTTCTGCATCTAAAGAGATATTTGCTTGGAGAAAAGCAAAGGATGTTTTCAACCCACAATGTATGTTGCCAACTGTTAAATACAACTGAAAAATGCATTCTGTTATGCACCACAATCTGAGTTTTTTTGCATAGTTGTACAACCCCAAATAAAAAAAGGATGGACAATGCAAATAAAACAGAGTTTTTTACATTTACATTGACTTTTTTTTTTAGAGCAAAAAGCATGAACCCCAGGTAATATCACATTTTGTGGGTAGCACTGTCGCTTCACAGCAAGAAGGCCCTGGGTTTGATGAGCAAAGATGGACAGAGAATCTTCAGTTTGTCAACAAATATTCCTCAAAGAAAGATTGAAAGGGATATTTCTCACTCTACAGTGTATAGTACCATTAAATGATTCAAGGAATCTGGAGGAATTTCAGTGCATAAAGGTCAAGGGCACAACACCCATGATCTCCAATACCTCAGATGGCACTGTATCAATAACCATCATTTATTAATAGCTGATAGAACCACATGGGCAAGGGACTTTTGCAAAGCACTACAATACATAGTTACATTTATAAAGACAGAAATGGCATCTGGGATAGACCATCACACAGTTAAAACATGTTTTGTGGTCACATTAATCAGTATTTCAGATTATTTTTGGAAGAAATAGATGCCATGTGCTCTTGACCAAAACAAATAAGACCATCTAGACTAGGTTATCATGGTATGGGGTTGTGTCAGTGGCCTTGGCAAAGGTAATTTACACTTCTGTAATGGCAGCATTAATGCAGAAAAGTACATTGGAATTTTCGAGCAACATATGCTGCCTTTATGACGACTTTTTCTACAGGGACATTCATGCATTTTTCAACAAGACAAAGCAAAACTACATGCTGCACACTTTACAAAGGTATGGCTATGGAAGAAGAGGGTTCAGACACTGGACTGGTTTGCCTGCAGTTTTAACCTGTCCACAATAGTGAATGTGAGAATATGAATGAATTTTGAAACAATAAATGTGACGACAATCCCTGTGCTGTTGCACATCCTAAGACGTGTTTACAGGAAAAATAGGACACTTCTTGAGTAAATATGGCAATATTACAAAGTGGTTAATGCTTTACCGTCACAACTTTTTTGGCATGTGTTACAGGCCTGAAATGCAGAAATAGATGGATATTAACAAGTTGATCAGGCAAAACATTAAATAACTTGGGTTCATACTGTCTGCAATGAAATAAAAGTAAAAGTACACTATCAAACCTTAACAAAAAGTTTTGAAGCACAGTAAATATATAGTCCCTTTATTTCTCAAACAACTAAAGATTTTCTTCTTCTTCTTCCTCCAGCATCTCACCACAAACCATTAGGGATTTTTGAGCATTCAGAAAAGAAGAATTTAAACCATTTTAAAATAGTAAAGGAGACAAAGGGTCGCTGTATCATTATTAGCTCCTTGAATATCTTATGTGATCAGTTTAAATTTTTTTTCACATTCTTTATATATAAAATAGATAATTGCAGAGGAATGTGTGATTATGTGGATGTATGTGTGTGTTTTATTTTCCCTGTGGCACACAGACATCATGTTCTTGCAATAATTGTGGTTAAATCACAGAGCTAAATGATCTTATGAGTCAGAGATGTAGGGGCGACAAAAATGAGAACCTATAAACTTATGACTGCAGATGTGATGATGGTGATGACAATCACAGCCAATATTAAATACATAAATTCATGAGCCCTTTAGCCTGGAATAAGTTTTCGAAATAAACCAAAAGATACAAATATTTAAATTTTTATGATTTTTGTCATTTGTACAGAAATTGATTCATTCTTCTTTTAACAGCCCAACTGTAGAACTAAGGGGTAAAGTTTTTGCTGGGTTATTGCTGCAATGGTTTATGCTTGATTCCCTTGTCAAAAGTTTAAACTGGCCTGTAATTAAAAATCAGAAATTTCATTTAATCATTCATAATTAGTTTAATTTTTCATAATTAGGGTTATGGTCTATACTAAAAATTGGATACACAGCCAAAGTACTAATAGAATAGGGTAATAGGGCACTTATGACACACTTACTCATGGAGACCTACGGGAAATTAAAATAACCAGTTTAACTAGTGTTGTGTGGCAACCCATGCCGGCTCACTAAGATCAAGCCAAACTCTATAGAGTATGAAGTTTTTGAATCTGTGTTGCATCAGCCATATGTAAAATTTTTTTTAAACAATCTTTTGTAGAACTTTTAGATTGTAAAATATATATGCAGGTAAAAGCATGAGGCATGTCACTTTTTCATTGCAATTTTATGCCAGAAAGCTTAACCAGTCTTAACCAGGTAGAATACAGAGTTGATTCATCATACCAACTTGCATACCAACTCTGCATCCCTTGATTGTATCTTAATGTCTTTAGAACCAAATATTACATTCATTCTTTATTTTATTGAAATTGGTATATTCTTGTTTTTTGAGTTGGATTTGCCATGGACGGCTAAGATAGAGCCTGTCAAATCCTCGGGCGGCTCGTTCATTAGGGCGATCGGGCGACGCACCACCAAAGGGCGAAAGGGAAGAACTTTTTCTATTACATTCAACCAGTGTTAAACTAGCTGTGACTGTTTTGGAGTCTGTCTTGCCTCGGAATATCATAGTCCAATCAGCGTCGAGTTGTGTTCCGTACAGTACCGCCCCTTTTGGGGCAACTCCACTCTAACTGAAAATCGCCCCAGATCGCTCTCATAGACTCTCATGTTAAAGCTCTTTTTTTCGTACTGCAGGCACTGTAATGCATTTTGAATGACTTCAAAGGAAGGAAGTCCTTATTTGGAAACTAAACGTTTTTATCAATGGTAGAGAAATGCTGCAGATTAGACTGAGACAGGGCGATATGTATGAAACAGAAGGAAACTGCTGCTACCGTGGGAATTAGAAAGCGTTTGGTTATTATTTTACGTAGTATTCACTTTTAGTCTTAGTAACGCCGTGTGTAGGGCAAAAGAAAAGTAACACAAGCAGGGCCGGCACTTTTCTCACTGCCCCCTAAGCAACGCAGTCCAGAACCGGGGCTGCATGTCAGTGTGACGCCTACCCCCCTCAGGTAAACACCCGCCATACCACCCCCACCCTATGCCTTCCGTCAACCCGTCAGCCCAGGGTGTTCCTTATTTCCAGTTCTGAAAGTTGGCAACCCTAGTTGGATCTGCTGCTCCTAAAATAAAATGCTATCTGATGAAGGCTGAATTAAATTGTTAGTGTGAAGGCTTTACTTCATTTTATGATTAATGGTAAAGCTGGTCTCTCTCTATGTTTAAAGTTATTTGTGAGGGCAAACTGACAGATGACTTAAGATTAGGGCTGGACGATATGGCTAAAATTTATATCACGATATAACTCCTAATTTCGGTCGATACGATATAATTCCGATATCGATATGAATAATACAAATGTCAGAAAAACTGCCAAAAACACCAAAATTGGATGGCGGTACCTGCAAACCTCTTTTCTGGTTTCTGGCAAGAAATACAAGCTGAATACACCACTGAATTAGTCCTTCCTCTCTTATCAGCTATTTCATCTGCTTCTTTTTCAACTGTAGACAGTGGCAAAGCCAGACAGTTTTCATAGGGATGGCCAAACTGAGACCATTGCTCACACAGGGGTGGGCACAGAAACTGTCTGATACCCTATTTTTTTTTATGTGGCTAGTGGCTGTTGATCCAGTAGTGTTTTGGTCATTCACTCATTTACCTATGGCAGTGAGTACCATGTAGAATTACATCAAGCCTAGCATAATAAGCTTTTTATTTTTTCTCATTTTCCCTGTGAGCAACTAAAATATAGCCTATAACCAAAGATATTCCTTTGCATTACTTGATCATTTGACTGCAAACTTGTGTGTACTGATGAGACTCATTTAAACCCCAGAACATGCTAGTGTGAATGCATGGAAAACAAATTTTAATTTTCTTTTAAGAATATAACACATTCTGACCAACACTATTAAGCCAAATCAGCATTGAAAATTGACTTTACTTTTAATAGCCTTCTACAATGTTGGGGCTTCTTAAAACTGAATATTCTCTGTTCAATAGAAGTGTTATTTAAATGCTATTAAATTGTTTTTGAAAAAAAAAACCCGCCCAATTAGGGGGAAAACCGCCCAATCTGGCAACAGTGGAACGCGAATATCCCGTTGGTGCCTTGACTTGTAGTGCGCCACAACTAATAAGAAGTAGTAGTAATAACTGGTATTAGTACTCAGTAGTACTACTTCGTCTGTAATTGTGTTGGTGGTTGACATTTATGTTGAGTGTATTACTGCACTGTTTTGGTGGAGAACTACATGCTTGAGGTGCGCTGTTGAATCTGTTGCTGTTGCGTCCGTGTGGGAACACCTGCGTGCAGAAATGCTTCCGCAAAAAAGTAACACCGGCAAAGCGGCCAACCCCCGGCTCCGCCCCTGGCTGTGGATGCTTGTTCACTCACAGCTGTTGAACTCATTTTGCCGCTAATATCCACCGTGTTGTAGCGGAGTGTAATCAGAGCGGTAACGCTGAGCACTGGCTTCGTGCCTGTGGCCTACGTCATCACGCACTGACGTATGCATATCGATTGAATTTGTTTAAAAATCATATCACCGTTATTGAAACATTTTCTATCGTGATATACAGTATATCGATATCGAATTATTGTCCAGCACTACTTAAGATGTTAATTATTTAAGCTTTAATTTACCCATTTAACGGGTCACCTTGGCCATCATCGCAACAATTGCCCCCCTGAGAGATTTGGCAGGAGCTGCCACTGGTCAAATCATGATATCCAGTTCTTGTTTCTGGACTTTCCCTGTTTTATTTACTTTCTCCGTTGTGGGTTGTGGATGTACTGTGTCTACAATTTGTTAGTTTGTTACTAATTGACCATCCTCTGCAATTGTCTCTGTCATGGAGACCAAGCAATGAAGTGTTTCAGGTGTTATTTTGCTAATTCCTCCTGCAGACATGTCTTAAGGTGTGCAACAATGTTGGGTTATCATTGTCACTTTTTTGTTTCAAAATTCTCCACACATTCTTTTTTAGGGACTGCAGTCAGGATTGCAGACAGGTCAGTCCAGTACCTTTACTTTTGAATAAGAGTCTGGATGGTCCTATTTGTCTTTGGTCCACATATGGCACCCATTGCTTCAAAAAAATGGAAAACTAATTCGTCTGACCACAATACACATTTTTCACTGTGTGATGGTCCATCCCAGATTCCTCAGAGCCCAGGGTCTTTTTTTGCACAGCAAAGTTATATGTGGCATTTGTGAATGTAACTCAGAATTGTAGTGCCTGGTTGCCAAAGTAATCAGGAATGCTGATCAGGAATGCTGAAAAGTACAGAAGGTTTTAATTTATCACGCTATTCATTCCAGTATGCTTCTGATTGGAAATGGTTTTATATTTCCTAATTCCGATCCTTTGTTTTACGTCAGCATGTCCGCTGTGTGGAAATACTTTAAATTGGAAAGTGAAACAAGTCCAACAGTGAAGTGTAATGTCTGCAATGCGAGCGTTTCACGAGGTGGTAGTAGCAGAGCTGCGTTCATTACTGTAGAATTTTACTATTTATATGGTGTGTGAGTCAAGGATCACTCCGGTTTACAAAACAATATTTTTTAATCCTAGTATGAAAACTTCAGGACCATAACATACAGCGTTACCATGTTACAAGACTGAATGACATCTCAGTATCAAGCACTCTGATTGGCTTAGTTATGTAACCGAGCATCGTAGTGGTGCACTTGCTTAATAAAGAAATAAATACACGGCATATTCACAAATTGTCGGGAGCTAGGGTTGGGCGATATTGCCGATTTTCATACCGTCATACCGTCTTCAGGAAATACCGCGGTAAACGGTGTTACTGCGGGGGGCGGGGGGGTGGGGGTGGTGGGGGGTTGTTGCGGACAAACTTTACAGTGTACACACTTGAGTGTTATTACAATATTTCAATGTTTTATTATAAAAAAGATTTAACAATCTGAACGTCAAACATTGCTTATCTTATCTGATCTACAGTATAATAAATACGCATAAGTATAAATGCATGTGTATCAATTACACTTTAACACAAACATTAACACATAACATTTTGGCATTGTAATCTCTCTCTGCCCACACAAAACAGAATAATAGCAGGCTACACACTTCAGTATATTTCAAAAGTTAACTGCTTAGTTTATAGTTACAGATATTTCTTAAAAGTGTATGAACGTGTACGATTAGTTATGCCTGTAATCCAGAATTAAGTTCTATACCGTAACAAAAAATATGAATGTAAATGTTCATGTTGCAATGACGGTGATGTAAAATAATGTTAAAATAATTCAAAGTCCAAACATTTGAGTGGTTAACGAGAACGCTACTTTACATGTCACACAAGCTCAATGCAAAACACGAGCACGGAAACGGTACAAATCCGATCTATTCCCTACACACTCGCTCCCTACGCCCTATAGTGCGCTTAACATTCTTAAAGGGCCAGACAATATATTTTATAATTCAAATTACACGACAGGTGAGACATTCTTTTTTCTTAATATAGCGCTTTTATTTAGGAAAAAATAGTTCTTACATAGGCAGGAAAATCTATGGCAGACAAGAGTCAGAACAGCGGATTGGGCGTAACGTTATTATTACTGTTTGCTCCTTTTTCTCAACACTTGTGCTCGATTTACACTGAAGATATATTCATGCACGCGCTTGTGTTCATTTCCGGTTGAACTGATAAAAAATGTTGATTTTGAAAAATTAAAAGACGAGCCGTTTTTCAGTTTCTGCTTGTTAGCTCACAGCTAACGCTAGCCAGTGTGGCTCTTCACTCGTCTCTCTGTGTTATCACCAGTGAGCACCCCACAGCCAATCAGCGAGCTCCAACCGCCTACCCCTCCCACCCCTCCCTTACTGTGGATGCGCGCATGTCCTAAAGTCTCAGTTTTCAAGGTAAACCTGAAGCAGAAATTTGGCGCTTCACATTTAAAAAATACCGTCACCATTTTTGAATACCGTCACCATTTTTAAATACCGCGGTATACGGTAATATCGTCATACCGCCCAACCCTATCGGGAGCATAACACTTTATTAACTTCTTCGGTTACGGTACCGAATAGCAGACAGCTAGAGTCATCGCGTTAGCCAAGCACGCTATTCCATGCACTATGGAAGCCCAAAGGGTCAAAACACACTCACTTCGCGTAGAAACGTCCATCAAACCATTGTCACAATACAACCACAGAAAAGTTTGTTACAGTTACAACACGGCAGGCATTTTTTTTCCTACAGCCCTGCAGAGCTATTCAGTTGGACTGAGCTATTGTTCATGTCAACATATACATTGGATTAATTTGAATAACTGTTATGTACTTGAAGTGTGCACTGTGTGAACAGTATTATCTAGTTCTTATCTGGACAATATCTAGAAAATACAAGTATCGGTTTGAGACTCGGTATCAAAATTAAAGATCGGGATCGGGACATCCCTACTTTGGACTGTGGGAGGAAACCGGAGCACTCAGAGGAAACCCACACATTCACAGGGAGAACATGCAAACTCCACACAGAAAGGACCCGGACTGGGGATCGAACCCAGGGCCTTCTTGCTATGAAGCGACAGTGGTACCCACTTAGCCACCGTGCCACCCTCACTTGGAAAGACACAGAAAAAACGGCCTAAATCTAAAAAATAACTTTAGAAATTGCTGAAAAATGCCTGGTATAATGTACCAGAAGATAACTTTAGAAAACTTGAGGACAGTCTCTGTAAAAGACTTTAACATGTGCTTAGTGCCAAGGGAGATCACACTAAATATTGACTTTTGCCTGTAGAAGCTATTTTGTTCTTAAAATTGTGGGGTTTTTGATTTTATGTTTACATTTCCTGTATTTTCTTTTTGCATCTTAATAAAAAGACGAAAATTAATAAAGACAAAAATAAATGTGGATGGTCATTAAAACTTTGCGAGCTAAGACCTTTACATAGTACTATATGTGTGTATATTTTAATACATGCATTTTTCTTCCATTGCAAGCCCTTGTTGCTTTACTCAGATTCAAATGTACTTTTAAACTCTAGATAAAGTTATACTTTAAAATCTTTGTGTCTGTTTTTGCTTCGAAATATCCCATAATGATTGAAAATGTCACTCTTGGAAGTATGAAGGGCCTTCTGGCTTATGAGACTTGCTAAATTCAGACCCAAATGACATCCAGAACTCTGATCTCCTTTTTGAAGCTTCAGTTGTCAAGTGTGACTGGTGTTGAATTGAATATCAGTGTATCAGTGTTACCAAGAATATTAATGTTTTTTCCATGGCATAGATAACCCCCAGTCACTGGACATTTAGTTGAAAGGCATGTAATATCTACTGGACAGAAGATCTGTGTGTATTTAAGTTAGTGTGGCCCAATTATTCTAAATTTACACTAAAGTTTTGATTGGCAATGTAAGTCATTCTTTTGTATAATGCCATGAAAAAGTATAAAGACACTACCTTATTGAAATTATTGTAATTTATTGTTAGATTACAGATTTGCAGTGTACATAAAGAACTTATATTTTGTCAGTTGATCTCTAAATCTGTCAAATTACAAAATATAAAAGTCAAATGCTGTACTTAAAATTTACTAAAAGAAAAAAGAGTATTTATACCCCATTTGTATCACTCATTAGCTTCTTCAAAACACACTTTTGTAAGAAATTAGTGGATCAGCTTTTTCTATAAATAACATGCCCATCTTTTTGGTGCCGAAAAATTGCCCAAGAAACTAATCAAAAGCAAGGCAAAATCCAAAACAAATCAGGAGTCAAATCATAAAAACACTAATGAGATGAAGAATACTAGACTATCTTGTGCCCCCTTTTCACAGCATGGTACCATATGGTACAATTTTAAATCCTATTTACTGGTTGTTTTCAGTGCCAAATGATCCATACTGTACCTATGTACTGATTTAACTTATCCAAGGTGTTACATAAAATAACCTTTATTGAAGCTATTTTTGACTTTAAAAAGGGTACTAAGAAGAAGTCATAAATTTAATGCACATTCACAATCTGGCTAGGTACAGACCTGCACTAACACTAATGCCTGGCCAGCAGTCAGTGAATTTTGTCTAGAATAGATCAAATGGTATCTTTTTTAGTAAATAAATTGTCTAAAAGTGTCTAATTAAAAAATTATGTTCCATACTCTAATACAAATCCCAGGTTGTAACAGTCAGGTATATGCAAAAGAGAAGCTTGAATGTATTTATGGGGTATTCATACAACAGGTATATTTATACAGCAGGTTTTAATATTTATTTCACATTTAGCCTTCGTAGGTCACGCTGTGTTCAGTACTCATGGTGCTCTGCTTGTGTTCTACCTTGGAATCCCACAAACAGGCCACTAATGAGGAACATATTTCCTTGTTAATTAATCCTCTTCATCATCACAATTCAGGAGACCTTACAGTGACATTTAGGATCATTAATAATTCGTAACAGTGAAGCAGCATCATGAAAACCCACACACTAAATATAGCATCATTAAAACTGTCAGAATGTATTGCTGGGTTGAGTTTGCACTTTCTGAATGTTAAAGACCAGGTTATTTTGTATGTTTTATTAGTAAGCTGTTTCTTTTTCAGAGAGTCTGTGGTTTTGCAGACCTCATTGCTTTTGTGAGCTTCAAGTCTCTAAAGGCTGCATTATACAGAAACTTAGACACTGATGTGTGTCATAACAGCCTCCAGTTGCCATGACAACTAGCACAACCTGTCATCAGGCTTCTAAATGCATATTCTGGTGCTGTCTGAATAAATACTTTGGCATTTCAGTTTATCATAGCACTCTGTACCTCTGGATCATGCATCTTTACAATATATGTAATAACAATTTGTGGTTACTAAACCCCAACCCATGTGGCTTTGGTCCCTCATTGTTGCTGAATCCCTTAAAATTCTATAAAAATATGTAAAAAAGAATACATGACACTTTTTTGACAACCCTTTTTGTTGAAAGAAGACATCATAACTTGTTTTGTTAATCATGTGGTTGTGGTAGAAAGCATAGAAAATTAAAAGGCAGGAACACGAGTTTGTTATATCGCTCCTTTGCCTTATATCTGGATCATTCAACGATTTTCAATAAATGGATAGATGGATTAAGAGATAGATAGTTTGCTAGATGGCTAAATCAATGCATTAAAAAACACATACAAGGATATACATGGTTCACAGGACCAACAGACATGGCAGCTGTTGTGCTATAAAAGTCTTGCTAGCATTTTGTATCTGTTAAAGACTTACCATTGGTCAAGAGCCAAGCCATCTGTTTGCAATATTATTCAACAACAAAGCAGGGGGAAATGTCTCACTGTTCTTTCTAAGAAGCCTTCCACAACCAAATATTAACAATATAACTAAAACAAAATAAAGTTTAGAGTTACTTTTAGCTTAATGTTATACAAACCATCAGTGTATAATTTATTGTTAGTCATATTAAAACTGTCAGCTGAAAATTGACCTTTTTTATAAAGGGTCTAGGGTCTATTGACATTTTATCCACAAAGCCCCAAGGAGGATGCTCTCTTTTTTATTTTTAATGGCATACATATGCAGATAATTAATTGTTTGCATATGGAGAAACTAACACACATTTGCTGATCTGGGACTAGTCTCAGAATGCCCGTTATCAGCCAAGAAGCCTCAAATTAGGAACAGCCACATTTGGATTAATAAGACAACTGCTGTAATAACATTTAAATACACTGTAATGTATAATATGAAGCAAAACAAAAAAATCTTCTGTCATATAAATGCACATATTACAACCCCAAATCAAAAAAAGTTGGGGTAGTATCTTCTTCTTCTTCTTTTGGCTTTTCCCTTTTCAGGGGTCGCCACAGCGAGTCATCCTCCTCCATCTCACTCTGTCCGCTGCGTCCTCTGTCCTCACCCCAACTATGTCCTCTCTAACTGCATCCATATATCTCCTCTTTGGCCTTCTTCTTTGTCTTTTTCCTGGCAGCTGTGTTAGGTGGAAAGGAGGAGGGCTCAAAATGCAGTGTAAAATAATATTTATTAAACAAAAATATAAATGAAACACTGAAAAGAATCAAAACAGGGAACAAAAAACAAATCGGAATAGCCCCGATTGATGCCGCTGGCAACTGGAACTAAAAAGAGAAAATACAAAAGAAAAACGCAAAAGTCGAGCCGCGAAATCCGGTCGCTTGCTTGCGAGGCGGTTGCACTCACCTTACACCACTGAGAAGTTAAGAATTACGAAGCGCTGGCTTGCATGCCAAACAAAACAACGAAATGGTTCAATAGCAAGACCCTGATCTCGCGGAGTGCGAACAGGGAACTCCAGGATTGGCCTATTTAGTCTATTTAGTGACTTTAGCTGTAGTTTGTAATTAAATGATCAATTTTTTTTAAGAATTTCATGACAAACAACAAATGTTCAAAATTTTTAAGTTTTTTATACCTCATAATATAATAATGGCCTGACGGGGACTTTCTATCAGGAGTTTACATGTTCTCTTTGTGTCCACGTGGGTTTACATGCTTCTATGGAAATTGCCCTAAGTTTGAGTGTATGCATAAATGTGTGTGTGTGAGTCCGCCCTGTGATGGACTGGCGACGTGTCCACGGTGTTTCTTGCCTTTTCTTAAAATCTGTAACATATACAGTAGCATAAAGGCCTTTTACTTATCTTATATAATTGATTTTATATGTTAGCATTTAGTATGAATAAAACACCTGAACTCAAAAATGAAATAGGTGTCTACATACCTTTAGCCATATAGTGTAAATCGTTTTCAGTAAATGTGATTTTATTATTCATGTATATAAATATGTTTATATACATGGTGCTAGTAGGACTGCACCCAGTAAATGTCACTTATATTAAGCAAACTTAAAACTTCATGTTTTTAGTGGTTGTGGTTGAATTAGGACACTTTGATGTGCAATATCTGCCAGTGTATATTTTTGTGCATCTGTGCAGTTTCCTGATGTCCCTCAGTGTCATTGGCTAAATCACTATGTGCCAAGAGAAGAACATCTCAAAGTCAAGCTCGTAGGAGAGATCTGTTTTATCTAGTCATATCCAATAGCATCTAACCTGACTCATGCATGCCACCTGTCATAGCTGCACTATAGGGAACCGATTTGGCATGTGTTGTGAATTTAGTATCACACCTAGCATCATGAGAATGCGCAAAACAAATGGGAACTGCTCTGTATTTCACACAACCTTCTTTTTTGCACCACGTGAGCGCAGTTTGCCTGTTGAAATGCTGTGTTCCTATTTCAGGCCATCCCACACACTGCAGTCACACACACACAAAGTCATTGTGCGCTTTCTACACACATAGGAAGAAAGGGAATCAAAATTTGTCACTGCCTAATTACAGTGTTCTGCTGCCGAAGGAGATGTTTCTATTCTCCCTTTTTATTTATTTATATCTATTTTCTTTTACATGGTAGAAAGAGGGGATGATGGAAAACCTCTTGGCGGAGCTTTCAGGAAAAAGTCTCATGACAATTAGCACATCAAGGAATGGGAGAGTTCAAAAGCAGCTGAAATGCAAGTGCGTATGTGTGTGCGTTTGTGAATAGTGATTGGATACATTGCTCTTAGAAAACTAAGGCATTAATGCTCTTTAAGCAGGGTCTGTTCCCTATAATATGTTTATAAGAACATGAATAACATTTGGGATTCATTTGGGATACCAAATAAATGTCTCAAGATTTCAAACATAACACAGCAAAGCACAGTGAGCATTAACAGTAAGGTGTAATAACAGTTGCCTACAACTGTAAAATGAGAATGCTGTTTGGAAAGACTCATTGTTCTACCTTTCTTTTATTCTGCTGTGCAAAATATTACATTCACATGTCCATGTTAAACATCTCATGCCAATAACATCTTTCCCTGTTTGCTGCATACTAGAAAAAGAATATATTTTGTCATACACTATATGGACAAAATTATTAGGGCACAATACAATCCACATCAATTATGTGAAGAAAATAATATGCTTCCAACTTTCTGCTACTTTCCTGTTCCAAAATTACTGTGTCCCTGTGCTCAAAGCAAGGGCTACATGAAGAAATGCTTGGTTTAAAGAAACTTTGGAAAGAACTCGAAAAATCAATCAAGGCTGTATTGACCAACATCTGTGCAAATTCTCTTTTGCTTGAATGGGTTCAGATTCCAACAGGCAGACTTTAAATTCTTGTGAGAAGCCCTCTCAGAATAGTTGTAGTTCACATGGAAGTAGCTTTATGTTAATACTGTTTGGAGATAAAATGTATATACGTTAATACTTTCATAGTTCAATGGAATTCCTTTCTTTGCATATTACTATTTTTTTAAAGACATACAGTGTTTCTGAAGCCAAGTAGGTTAAAGTTTATACTGAATGGTCCAACGGTGGCTGCCCGGCAGGGTTGGGATTCAAACCCTCAACCTTCAGATTGATAGCCTACAGATCTAGCCACTGAGCAACCACTGCAGGAAGTGCAGAAATGACTGCAGGAATTCACCTCCATTCAGCCATTAAAATATTGCCACGGTTTTGCATGGCTAAAGTCAGGGCTCTGTACAGATCAGTCAAAAAAAAAAAACTCATGAATGAAAGTATTACAAATTAATATCATAACTGAAGAGCCTTCTTCAAACTGTTGCTCCAAAGATTGCAGCACAAAATTCCATAGAAAGTTTATTTATTTATTTATTTAGTTTTATTTTCATATATATATTTTTTATTAAATTAACTACTAAAATACTTCTATTCTAAATGCTCTAGAGTGTAGTGGCAGTATGATTTATACCACTTCTGATTTTCTGCAAACCTCAATGTTTCCACTTTAAATAATGTGAATAACAGCTTTAGCAGAGCTAGCAAAAAATTATATGTAAAGGCAATATTCTAGTACAATTTGCATGGCTGTATGCTGGATTGTGAATACCCACAAGAAATGGGTTTTAATGCATACCCATTGCATACTCTGCTGTTTGGGGAAGGCTTTTCCCAAAAATATAGTATTTGTGGCAATTTGCAGTCATGCAATCAAATGAGCTTTTGTAAGGTCTGGCACTGATGTTATAATATGAAAGACTTGGATAATAACAGATGTTCCAAAGGAATTCGTAAGTCATAAAACCAGATCTGCATGGACATTGCTTTGTGCACAGGGGCCCAGTCATGCTGGAAAAAGGGCTTTCCACGAGATATATTCTGAAATCTGGAATCATATAGTTGATTTAATATTATCTATTGTATTCACCTATTAGTAATGGGTGTGGCTGTAACACCTAAACTTAAACGGTAAAAGAGGTGTTCACATATGTTAGGTAGTATAATGTACTTTAAAGCAGTTTAAAGCACTGTTCAAGTATTTGTGTATTGCCTTTGCTGCCTTCAGATTCCAGCCTCAGGGGTGAATGGTGATGATGGACTGTGTAATTTTTTTTCTAGTCCAAAAATCTTTGAAAGTTACATACTGCAGCTTAATCCAAAATTGTACAATTGGGGTATTGCTGTAAAATTAGGTTGATAAAATAAGAATGACTAGATGGAGCCAAGAATTTTTGTCATATATTTTTAGTGCTTGCAGTGCCACAATTTGTGGACTACATTGCTAAATTTGTGATACATAAACCCAGTGGTTCATTCACTGTTAGTTTAGATGGTAGCACAAAGTCTTCAATAACAAAAAGTGCTAAGCTATTGTACTGCTAAAGCAAGCAGATCAACACAAGCATATTTGTACTCTTATTCCAGATTAATCATTTCACCATAGTACACTGACAAAAGTTTAATACCTTAATCCCTATTTTTTTTTTCAAAATAAGAAATAATTTAGACAAAAGACAAAAAATGTACCTCATTTCTAATACTTGGTTATGCATTTACTCACCTTATTTCCAGTGCCAATTGTAGGAGAAAGGTGCTTGGGTGTTGATAAAAACAGCTGACAATGTCGAGGGGAGAGAAGGTCAAATGTAAAATCACCTTGATTTTACAGTGAGTCCTACAGTCAAGTCAAGGTGCTGACATGAGTTTTAGAGAAATACTAAGAAAGAATATTAATAATGTGGCCCTAGAATTGTTTTTAAGCTCTCAAAAAACAGCTGGCGGCTTCAATGTGTCAAAGCAGGAGTGTGTTAGCATGCAACCCTCCTTGGCTAGCATGGGTGTTGTGTCGTGCAACCAGCAGAGATCAGCAAAGTGCACTGAGGAGTATTTTATCCAGATTAAAATGGTGCAAAAAAAGTCACAAAAGGAACATTTCAATGTTTTTTTAAATCAAATTCCAAATTCCTTTTGTCAGTTCCAACCCACTATTTCAAAAATGGTTAGAACTTTGTGGGTGGACATTTTGTCATTTCAACTTCTTCAACAAATCTTCACTAGAATAAAGATCTGGTGATTTTGCTGTTGTCTATTTTATCATGCATGTCAAACCAGTCACACAATGACTTGAATGAATAAATGTGAGAAATGAGACATGTGCTTCTATATTTCACTGTCAAGTTTGATGTTGACCATTGGTTACAAAACAGTTGAGAAGCTAGAGCATACAGGATCATTTGTTGACTGTATTTTAAAAAAGTGGATGTTATTTATACAAAATGTTTACATGCTTTTGCTACACTGTGACATCCTTGTCTCTATTTTACTGATATGGCACAAAGTATGGATACAGCTGTTTACATGTTCTGTGCACTCTGATACTTCAAATCCTGCAGGTTGAAAAAGACCAATTTAAAACATCTAAATATTTTTGAAGATTTCACTATTTTTTAGACATTGTCTACTGTAGTAGATCAAGTATCAGTGATTATATAGCATTGTACCCCAAATTGATCAGGTACACACACATGCACACAGCTGGGCAGATTTGCAGAGGTCATGCATTTTCAATTATTGCATGATTATGTGTGACCCAGCTAAGATGTGTTCAGAATGAAATGAGTCTGATTGAATTAGTCTGAATAAGACTGTGAACTGTGTTGTTTCTTTACCAGTGGGTTGAACTGATATCCAGCTAATCCATGCACTAATATCTCCCTAATATGGACTCATAACAGTAATGCAGTTAATGCTAACTGATACACTAAGACCCTTACGCCCTTAGAGATGACAATTAGCATGTAAGCTCAGCAGATGTTGCTGTTGGCGTGAGAGACGTGTTAAATTGTGATGTCATTTAAAACTAAAAATGCTACCATTTTTATGTATGGGAAGAGGGAGCAAGAATTCGGAGCCCTATAAAGAGGTCCTTTGCTTCTCTACAGCAATAACTAATGAGCCATATTCACTAAATGACTGTAAGAAATAGATTGTTGTTGATTTAAAAAAGTTATTTTGTAAAATTCCTAAATCAGAAAAAGTTGGAACAGTATTAAAAATACAAACAAAATTTGCAATAGTTCTTACATTTATTTTATTTTTATTTAATTTCAGACACTATGAATCCAAGATATCTCATGTTTTTGTCTGGTCTATTTTATTTCATTTGTTAATATTTATTCATTTCTGCGTTTTAGGCCTGCATCACATTCCAAAAAAGTTGAAACAGTATACCATTAACCATTTTGTAATGTTACCATTCCTTCTCACAACACTTAAACAACATTTTGGCAAAGAGGATAGCAATTAAGTGTTTCAGTTATTTTGTCCTATTCTTCAACAGTACAGGGATGTCATTGTCGCATTTTCACTTTAAAATTCTCCACACATACTCTATTGTGGACAGGTTAAGTCTGCAGGCAGGCCAGTGCAGTACCCACACCCTCTTCTTCCACAGCCATACCTTTGTAATGTGTGCAGCATGTGGTTTTGCATTGTCTAGTTGAAAAATGCATGAAAATTTCAGAAAAAAAGATATTGTCTTGAAAGCAGCTTATGCTGCTCTAAAATCTCAGTGTTCTTTTTTGGTATTAATGCTGTCATCACAAAAGTGTAAATTACCTTTGCAGAGAGCACTGACATTTTTTGCTCCTCAAAAACTCAAAGCATTTCATGTCGTGGATACTGCTTTTGTTTCAAATCATGATTACAGTCACCTGTTGATATCACTTGTTTGAAATCACAACCACATTTTTTTTACTTCATTACTATATGTATATTAACAAATGAAATGAAGTTGACCAGACAAAACATCAAATATCTTGGGTTTAAACAGTATGAAATGAAAAAGTCAAAGTAAATTTAAGAAACACTGCAGGTTTTTTTCATTTGCATTTTCCATACTGTCCCAACTTTCTTCTGGTTTAGGGTTGCATATTAGAGAATGTCTTTAGATGTTCACCCATTAAATAAAATACACTTATTTCACACATTTTCAGGCTTTAAAGTCCTGATAGCACTACAAAAGTAAGTTCTGGCTACCTAGAGGTGTGAATTGCAAATAGGTCATTTCAATGATCTGAATGAGGTACAAAATGTGTAAAACTCAAATTAATTTAAATTAATTTCTTGAATTTTCAATTTGAAGAACAATATGTTTAAACTGTGCTTTTGGCATATTGATTATGTATCCCAATACCATGACAGGTGCTAGTTCTTCACTCATAACATTCAGGATAGTCTTTTTCATCTGCGGCACAGAGAACGCAATGTAAATTTTTTCCAAAAACAAGCTCAACCATGCACTCATCTGACCACATCACACATTTCTACTGTCTTTTGGACCATCTGAGATGAGTTTGAATCCAGAGAACTTGGAGGCATTTCTGCATAGAATTGATGTATTACTTTTTCTTTGTGTAGTAGAGTTACAAGTTGCATTTCTTGATGCAGAGTTAGACTGTGTTAAGTGACTTTTCTGAAGTAGCCCATGTGGCTATATTTATTACAGTAGCATTATGGTTTCTCATGCAACGCTGTCTGAGAGCTCAAAGTCACACACATTTAACAGTGGTTTCCGGCTTCGTCTACACAGACTGAGCTCTCTAAAGATTCTTTAAACCCTTTTACAAGATTATAAAAATAGATGGTAGGTGACTAAATCATTTGCAGTCTTGCACTGAAAATTTTTATTTTTAAACTTATTTACAATTTTCTCACAAAGTTTGGCACAAAATAAGCCATGACCCATTATTGCTTGTAAAGACTGGTCTTATTGTGGAACTCTGTTATAACTTTTAACTCTAATTCTGTACCCCAACATTTTTGGAGTGCGTTGCAGACATCAAATTCTAAATGTGTTTCTATTTACAAAATACAATTAAAATAAAACATATATTTATATTAACCCATCATCCATTAAAGCTATTGTGGTAAATTTTATAGAGGCATTTCTTTTTTGCCTGTCCCAACCTCTTTAACTAGAAATCTTCGGTATTTTCCCAAAACAGAGACCATTTAAGTGCCCAAGGAAATGAATGTGCCATGAGAGGATGGTTCTGGCTGTCCAAATTTAATCTGAAGTTCAGTGGGAGAGAGATTGACTATAGCAAGAAAGGCTTCCTTGGGTAGTGTCTGGTTTTATTTGGGGAGCTATTTGACAGAGTGAGCTCCCTCTGTCTTCATTACTCTCCCACTGCGTGGTGGATTTAATGATGCTTTGGCTTTAGCAAGCTCTTGTTTTCTTGTGTACAGCTTGCAGCTGCGCAATGTTTCCACGGAGACTTGGAAAGCTCCATGGCGACCAGTGAGAATGGCTGTGTCTCGCAAAAAGGATGTGCGATACTGCATGTTTTTTCTTTCAATCCAATACTAACTTATATAAAAGCCTATATTCCAATACTGATACATTTCTACAATTTTCCAATCAGTTCTGTTATGTGAACTGCCTTACTTTGTTTGAACATTAAATTATATTAAATGGTCCACTACCATAATGTTCAGTCATTATAACATGTAATGCTGATATTTATTTAGTCCCTGTATTTTAGCATGCCTGTGTGTCAATAAGAAGTTTCCAGAGACATAATACTGTTTCTTTGCTTTGCTAAAATGTTTTTTTCTTGTAATGTATCTATTATATAAAATTATTTTTAGAATATATTTGTTTTTGGGAAACAATTATTAAAATATGCCTGGATCTACATGGCATAATTCAGTAGAGATACACCTTTTCTTATGAGTAATGCTTTATCATCAAAACAGTTACAGCAAGGCTAAGCAGTTCAGATTAACACAGAGCAACAATATGTGTTGTTGCAGTTTTGTGGTGCGGTTACAAAGTGAGAGGCCGTTCAGCAGACATCATGCCCTCAAAATGCCTGCAGTGTTCTTAGTGTTTTGTTACACAGCACAAACACATTATGGGCATACAGATTTTACCTCAAAGATAATCCTTTATTAGTCCCACAATGGGGAAATTCACATCATTAGACAAGAAATGGTAACACATTGGGAGAGTAGGAGATAAAAAAAAAAAAAAAAAAACCAGCAACCAGATTGTGCTCCCTGAGGAGCACACTGTGGTAACACGAAAAAAAGCCCCTAACAGCACACAAGCACATGTAAACATAAGAACATAACATAGTCACACAACGAGCCACGGGTTTAGGGATGTGGGGATAGGAAAAGTAACCAACTACGACAAGCAGCCATCCAGCGATTCGCAGCCATATGCCGGCGCGCGCTGCAGCCCGTCCTGCCGTATTGGTGGGATTAAGCTAAGAGTGGAGACGTTGGTTTGCCCTTTGTTATGTTTACTTAGGAGTTTAATCCACAACAAAAGCAAGGTCTATAAAGACAGAAAAAGCTTGGATTAAAGAAACTTCACTGGCCTGCACAGAGCCCCAGTAAACAACTTTGGAACAAACTGGAACATCATTTGAGAAATTTTATCAACATTAGTGCCCAGCCATATGAATGCTCTTTTGACTGAATTGGCACAAATTCCCACACTCAGAGGAGTTGCTTGAAGATCACTTAGAGGTCATTTAAAATAAAATCATATTTGAAGTAGGATGTCGAACAAGCTCATGCTCAGGTGTCCAAATGCTTTTGGCCCTAGAGTGTATCTAAGAGGAGACACACTATCAAGTTAAAAAGTTACAACATCAAGTTTTTCTGGTTTAAGATTGAGCCATCTAGCATGCACAGCATGTTTAAGATTTATCCACAGATTTTGAATAATGTTCAAGTCCAGGCATTGTAAGGGATATACTAAAAACTTCAACTTGTGTTTCTTAACGTATTTAATGGTAATTTTATGGGCATTCTTTTAAGGTCAGCCTTCTTCTATCTTTAGGTTCTTAATTAACTTTGTTACAATCGTTTCCAGAAATTAGAAATGTTTAGTGAAATTCATATTTTATCTACCTGTGCAATGTTTTGTTGTGGAACACAACCCAAAAGCACCTTAGCTTCCCATACTTAACAGATTTCAAACATTGCTCTGGTATTTATAGCCAAAGAGTTTCATTTTTATTTCATCTATAGCACTAATCAATATATCTCTGGCTTATTATAATGAGGTTTTGCAAACATCAGATGTTGACATACATTTGATACGTGCAAATACAATTTTCTTCTGATGAGTCCTGTATCAGCTTAAACTTTTTTTTTCAGACTTCCCTTGCTTCGTAAGATGCAATTACCTTAATTTTCAGATATAGCCCATAGTGGTTAAGTGCTAGCACAAGGTTAAAAAATCTGAAAAATTATAACACTTTGGAATTGTCATTAATTCTAAAATACAATTCTTTATCTACCGAAAAGTTCACTTAAGGCTAAATAAGTTAATCAATTTTAAAGACAGGAATTATAAGGGTGTCCAAACATTTGCACATGCCATGATAACTTTTTAATTTAATCAGTGCCCAGGACTCACAATATGAAAAATACTATGCAAAATTGATTGGTTAACAATTGCTAACATCAATAATGTGAAAATATGGGATTGATTTGCTTCATTAGCACCTGAACTACTAGTTCAATTGTCCTTTTCCTAATTCCTAACAAAAATATTTCTTATATAACCAGGACATTTTGTTCTTTCTTGTATGTATGTGTTGGTGAGAGTCCGTGTGATAAATTGTAAAATCCCTCAAATGTCAACTTCCACCTTCTTTCTTGTGCACTTTTTAGTGTTAAACAGCTTTTACAACCTGTTCTACAAACTGAGATTCTACCAACCACTGTACCTTGTTTCAAGCAAGGTATATAGTAAAGTTCTACATTCTATGTAAATTCTAATAAGATGGGTACAATGATCCATCATCCAATTGACTTGCAACTCTACTGACATAAAGTGCAGTTACTCAATGGGTCCAAAAAATATATCGTGCAAAAGGGTTTTCTCAGTCTGAAAACAGTTGTTTAATTCATTTTCATACAATTCAGAATTTTGCTGACTTTTTTTAACTAAAAACGTGTTGCTTTGTACTATGTGTAAAACCGTATGTAATGTCATACAATACAATTTCAAAGGCTAGATTAAAAAATTTGTTAGCTTTTTTTGAACCTCTATTTAACTGACACAAGTACAAAGAAAAGATTCACAATGTTTTGACTGAACAACTAAATCATATTTTGTATATCAGGAGGACTGCCGACTGTGCTTAAGTTTATATGAGATGAATTGATGCAAAGTCAAAAAAAAAAAAAGTCAGCTGTAGTCCGCTGAGTCAACATTTTAATTTGTTTTAGCCAAAGAGGAAAAGGACCATCCAAAATTGTTGCCAGCATCCATTAAGGCATTACTATAAATTGTGCCCTACTAAATTCACGGGAAAATGTGCTTAATTTCACAGATTTCACAGATTTTAAACAAAATTTGCTAATGTAACCAGTGTCTTTAGAGTTTGCTGAGTTTATAAAGAAATAAATAAACTGTACATAGACAAATTATCCTGAGCATAATACTTACCTGGTTTGTTCTTTTGGGGCACAGCACAGAGATGATCACGTAGAGAAGCACACTTTTCTTGACTATGGAATCCCCAAAGAAACAAAATGCACTCAATACATAAACACATACATCAAACACTGTTCGCACACTACACCACAGAGTCTGTTACACTACCTTAATTACCGTATGACCGCTACGACCACCTCTTATTGGGTCTCATAGTTCATGATTTTTACGGCCGTGAATTAGGTAGGGCCTTAATTATAGATTATGTCTTTTCAGGCACGTCCCTGCTTGTTTCAGCAACAGAATGCCAGATCTCATTGTGCATATGTTACAAAAGCATGGTTTAGTAGCAAGTGCTAGACTGGCTCACTGCAGTCCAGGCCTGTCACCCATTGAAAACATGGTGCATTATGAAGTGAAGTATGTAAAACAGAGACTATTTACTATTAAGCAACCAGTGTTAAATCAAGCAAGGAAATAGTAAATAATAACTACAAATTATTACCATGACCATTATTAATGTCATTATTATTATTAAAACAAAGGGTGGCATAACATTTTGCAGTCATCAAATTTAGAATGAGCATATTTACAACAACTACTTGAATAGTTTACTTGTAAATTATCAGATCAACAGGGGTGTTTAAGTTACTTGCTTTGGCTCTGTTTTTTCTACAATAAAAGCTTTTTTACTTTCCATACAGCAATGACATTTTCCCATTAATGTTAAAATTAAGATTATATGCTATTATTTTAGCATTAAAAATTAAAACTTGTTTTCTGTATTCTTTACATATATATGTAAACGTAATGCAAAAGTGACTGAATATTTATTTACATACATGTGTACCAGTGGCGGCTGCTGGTCTTTCAAAGAGGGGAAGCTCATTGTCGGCTTACATCATAAAATTTGTCAATTTATTTACACATAAATTCTGCCCTTTGTTCCTTTTACAAGAAAATGGCCTGAAATGGGTTGCAGTTTGTCTTTCGACTTCACTCAAGCAAAATCCGCGATGGGACTGAAGCTCCCAGTGATTAAGTGACTAATGAAGTGTATTGCTTTGGCAATACGAATGTCCCTGTTTGTCATGCCAATAAAGCTTCTTTTGAGTTTGAGTTTGAGAAGTGACGGTGTAGCGCTCAAACTAGCTGTCAATCAAAACGGGATTCAGCCTTTCCACTGATCCTCCAATCATCTTGCAGAAGCTCAGCGTCCACACCCGCCCACAGCTCCATTCACCCCCAGAGACGCTCAGCATCCGGGGGCGGGACAAAATCGAGGCATTTATCCAATGACCGGCGAGTTTCGGAGCATAAAAAAAAAAAACTCAACGCAGTACCATAGAAGTGAGGAGACGCTCAGCTTCTGCGGGCAAATGCATTGACGCTACGGGAATGAATGAGTTAAGTTAAGAAAATCGAGTCGATTTGTGATAATTAGCTGATTCTGAATGAACTCGTCTTCGAGATATACGTGTTCTAACTAGGGTTGGGCGGTATGACGATATTACCGTATACCGTGGTATTTAAAAATAGTGACGGTATTCAAAAATGGTGACGGTATTTTTTAAATGTGAAGCGCCAAATTTCTGCTTCAGGTTTACCTTGAAAACTGAGACTTTAGGACATGCGCGCATCCACAGTAAGGGAGGGGAGGGAGGGGTGGGAGGGGTAGGCGGTTGGAGCTCGCTGATTGGCTGTGGGGTGCTCACTGGTGATAACACAGAGAGACGAGTGAAGAGCCACACTGGCTAGCGTTAGCTGTGAGCTAACAAGCAGAAACTGAAAAACGGCTCGTCTTTTTATTTTTCAAAATCAACATTTTTTATCAGTTCAACCGGAAATGAACACAAGCGCGTGCATGCGCGGACATGTACTTATTTACTAAATATATCTTCAGTGTAAATCGAGCACAAGTGTTGAGAAAAAGGAGCAAACAGTAATAATAACGTTACGCCCAATCCGCTGTTCTGACTCTTGTCTGCCATAGATTTTCCTGCCTATGTAAGAACTATTTTTTCCTAAATAAAAGCGCTATATTAAGAAAAAAGAATGTCTCACCTGTCGTGTAATTTGAATTATAAAATATATTGTCTGGCCCTTTAAGAATGTTAAGCGCACTATAGGGCGTAGGGAGCGAGTGTGTAGGGAATAAATGGGATTTGTACCGTTTCCGTGCTCGTGTTTTGCACGGAGCTTGTGTGACATGTAAAGTAGCGTTCTCGTTAACCACTCAAATGTTTGGACTTTGAATTATTTTAACATTATTTTACATCACCGTCATTGCAACATGAACATTTACATTCATATTTTTTGTTACGGTATAGAACTTAATTCTGGATTACAGGCATAACTAATCGTACATGTTCATACACTTTTAAGAAATATCTGTAACTATAAACTAAGCAGTTAACTTTTGAAATATATTGAAGTGTTTAGCCTGCTATTATTCAGTTTTGTGTGGGCAGAGAGAGATTACAATGCCAAAATGTTATGTGTTAATGTTTGTGTTAAAGTGTAATTGATACACATGCATTTATACGTATGCGTATTTATTATAGATCAGACAAGATAAGCAATGTTTGACGTTCAGACTGTTAAATCTTTTTATAATAAAACATTGAAATATTGTAATTACACTCAAGTGTGTACACTGTAAAGTTTGTCCGTGACAATACCGTATGTAATACCGTATACCGCGGTATTTCCTGAAGACGGTATGACGGTATGAAAATCGGCAATATCGCCCAACCCTAGTTCTAACGCATTTGTAGTCAATGAAATGTGAACACAACTGTACATATCTGACCATTTAATTTTGGACATTTTAGGGGAAGCTGAGCTTCCCTTGCAGTCTTAGAGAAATCGCCACTGATGTGTACATAGCATAAAGACTGTCAGCTGTCAGAACTAACAGAAAAGTACTACTGCTTTAAAAGAAGTACTCCTTTAAAACGTTTGTACTTTTTTAACAAACCTGATCCAGTATATATCAGCACAATCATAATGGCCATGCAATAGCTGTAAACTATTTATAGAGCACTTTTTGTAAGTCTTTGCCTTATAACCTTATAGCTAATTTGCTGCATTTTTGCAATAGTAGATAATTCGTTGTGTTTACTGGTAGATAACAGGATGATGAACGATGATAGGCATTGACCATGTTGGTGATAATTGACAGAAACATATTTAAACTGTAGACGAGAGCAGTTTTAGAAAAATGTGCTTAACAATGGCTTCATCTTCACTGTTGAATGGCTGTTGTTTTATAGAAATATTTTTGAGCTTGTGCTAATCCCGCAGTGTAATTAGAAAACAATTTTTGGAAGAAATACTTTTCTGTAAAGCCACTTTAGTCCAAAATTACAAAAATGCTGCTAGGCTGAACCCATTTTTGTTTAGCTCCAGATTTGAATTAATGGGTGCCTATCAGCATATGGAGGTGAATACATTTTCCAAGTTCTGCATGAAATGATCATAATATAATCTGATGTCCATCCAAAACAGAATAACAGACAAACATTGTTTCAAAAGGTCATGTCTTTCCCCAGATTGGGAAAGGTAGCAAACTATTGTAATTATCGTTTTTTAGCAGCATTAATTTTTAGGGGTGTAACGATACACTCTGCTCACGATTCGATTCGATTCACGATTCTGAGTCCACGATTCGATTTTCTCACGATTTTTTCTGAAGTGTAAACAGTGCAAAACAATGCACATTTTCTTTTACATTTTTAAGCAAAAAAAAAAATTCAGTCCCCTGCAATTTAAAGGTAATTACCAAGAACAGAGTACTTTACTGTAACCTACTAACAGGTTTACCAAATTTAAAATTACTTATCGCCATCTTAAATTGAAAATCAAAGTAATCAAACATGCTCATTGAGCTGAGCTGAGTCTTTAAACAGATTTTTTGTTGTTGTTTAAACTAATTTATTACCAAATTACATGTATAATGAAATACTAATGTAAAAAACATTTTATTAAATGTTTATTATTTAAATGGCTTTATTTATATACTTAACGTGGAACAGAGTGCCACAACAATAAATTATAAAATACAAAAAAGACCCATCTCAATTACACAAAAAGGTCTGATTGTGTATATTATTTGTAAATTTGCATCTACAGTGGAACAACACAACATCAACAAAGCATCACTCAACAAAATATAAATGAAAATGTGCAAAACAAAAAGCAGCATCCAGGTGACAGTATTTGTAAGTATTTAGTGAAGATTGGCATTCAGAAAAACCAAGCAGCTCATCTTTAAGGGGTTGATCTTGTTTCTCCTTTCTGTTATGATCTGCCCTGTTTTAGAAAAGATTCTCTCTGAGGGGACAGATGTTGCTACAGTACACAGTGACATGTATAAGATGTGGGTAGACTGAACACTTGGTCTCCCACTAGCTCAGTGGGTCTGAACTGTTTCCTGTCACTCATTTTCCTCACCTTTCCAGCGTGTAATGTCTGGCTATGTAAAGCGCTCTGTAAAACTTTTTTCTGTAAAACTACGCTCTGTAAATCAAGTTCTCTCTCTCTCTCTCTCTCTCTCTCACTCCCTCCTGTTCGTGTGCTCGCTGTCCGTGTGTGTGTGTGTGTGTGTGTATGTAACCCCTCCCCTCCTGCTCAGTGTAAATCAATCACGTGCGGCTTTAACAGAAAAAAACCCGGAAAAAACACGAATCGGCTCCCAATGAGGAGCCGGATCCCGTCGTTTACTTTAAGAGCCGACTCTAAGAGCCAGATTGTTCGTGACCGACCCATCACTAATAAATTACAGAACGCACGTGCAATCGCGAAGATGTCCACGATGCACATCGCTACATTTTTGCATCGCGATGCATCGTTACACCCCTATTAATTTTTCATGTAGCTGCTGATCAGGCTTGAAAAATAACAGTTTTTAGACAACCTGAAATTCTTAAATGAACAGCTCTCTTCAAACTATGCCACATAATTCTGACCTAGTCTTTTCAAAACACATTTTAAACCATTCTGTTGTTGTTATATTGTTTTGGGTCAATGTGCTGCAGCAACATTTTTGCAAATGATGGACTGCCTTACTGAAACTGGCATTAAAGAAATGATGCTACCTTTTCATTACTTCACAGTAGCACAAGGTTTTAGTGTCATCTGCTGTGCATTTTTTTATTTTTACAGATTTTGTCCCCTAAGTGCTATGGAAAAGCTTTTTTTTTTTTTTGCTTTAAGGTTGCTATAATTCAGATGTTATTGATTTTTGACATGTACTCTTGATATGTGGTATTTGTGAGACAGCCACTTTTAAAGATAGCATCAAGAGGATATTTTATCTGTAGACAATACATGTTTTTGTGGATTGATAATCCATTGATAATCCAGGCGTTTCATTTTTTTTCAATTTCTTTTACATTTTCAGCATTTAGCAGACGCTTTTATCCAAAGCGACTTACACAATGAGCAATTAAGGGTTAAGGGCCTTGCTCAGGGACCCAACAGTGGCAACTTGGTGGTGGCGGGGCTTGAACCGACAACCTTCTGTTTACGAGCCCAGTACCTTAACCACTGAGCTATCACTGGCCCCTTCTTTGTGTCTGTATCCAGGGCGTGTTCCTGCAACTACAGTGAAAGCTGGAACATGGTTCAGCAGGTGTGATTGCTGTACAAAAACATTGTCCTGGTTACCTGCATTTGATACTGGCCTTTAGTCACTGTGTGGAGTTTTACACATTTTCTATGTACTATACATAGAAAGAGTTCCACTCTCTTCCCAGTGAGATGCTACTCAAAAATGCCTGATGACTAAGTGTGTGTGTGTGTATCCCTGTGATGGATGTGCAATCTATTAAAAGTGTTTTAGCCTTATTTTTGTGTTTTTGGTGGTAAAGGACCTAGCATAACCTTGACTAGGATGCAGTGGGTTAGGATTAGTGATGTTGGACAGAAGGCCTGGCTCACAACTGACATCAAACCCTTTTTTGGCCTTGTGTTCACAAGCCAAGCAAAAATACAATAGGCATGCAGGCATTGTAACAGGACACTTGAGCAATAGAAGAAAGTTGACTATTTTTTCTAAGATCATGTAGACGGTCAGGTACATATGCTTTAATTACTTGAGGAATATACAGCACCTGGATGCACAGTAGAACAATCACCTTGGTAATGTCCTGGTACCAGATAACACAGGACTCCTTCAGATGTCTGGTAGAGTCCATCTCTCTCTCTCTCTCTCTCTCTCTCTCTCTCTCTCTCTCGCTCTCTCTCTCGCTCTCTTTCTCTCTCTGTGTGTGTCATATATATGTATTAGGGCTGGCTCGATACCACTTTTTCATGTCCGATACCGATATCGATACCGATACTGCAAATTGAGTATCTGCCGATACCAATCCGATACTGTCATTTCTCCTCTCAAACAACTAAGCAGTAGTAAAACATGTCTCAATGCACCATGGTTAAACTAGCTATCTAAATAACAATGCTCAAACTGTGGAACAAATATTCTAAAGGATTAAATACAGAACCTACAACATCACAGTTATGCAAAACTGCTGTTTTTATTTTTAACTTTTACACAGAATATTTAGCAGCATTTTTGGCTTGACTTACGTTCAAGCTGTTGTTCACGTGACACATCTCACTTTACGGCATGTCGTCTAAAGTGTCTACAATTGGAAGATGTGGATGTCAATCAAACGTGATGGACCAATTAGAATTGACGCAGAGTTTGGTTGAGATTTTTCGTTAAAGTTCTGTCACATTTTTAGATTATTAAAAACCAAAGCGCAAACCAAACCCTGCTGGATTTTGAAGAGGACATCTGTGGCTAAACAGGAAAGTTTATTTTATTTCGAAACACTAATGGATTAATCGTTGAGGATGTGAGAGATCTCCAAGCCGGGACAAGATAGGTTTTCTTTATCTCAGGTGAGTGATTTATCATTTATAAAGCGATTTTATTGTGTTTAAACAATGTTTTTAGATGTAGCAGTAGTAGATGATTTTTTAAAATGCTAAAAATTTAAGTAGATCAGTGTGTTTTCATTTCTGAATGCCTGTTGCAGATGAGTTGTACAGTAGATTAGTGGCACATGTTAATGAAGTCATCAACATGCACCTTGTTACGGCAGTTGGCGAGCGAGCTGGCAATAAACGGCACTCTGTTGGAACATATCTTCGTGTGTAATTTGCTTTACACACAAACAATGGCCTTATTTACATTAAGTGTTAAGCAACAGTATCGGATCGGATTACACATTTTTTTTCCTTCCGATATCCATCCAGTGGTTTGAGCCAATATGGGACTGATACCGATACAAAGTATTGGATCGGTGCCAGCCCTAATATATATATACTGTATATATACAGTGTATCACAAAAGTGAGTACACCCCTCACATTTCTGCAAATATTTTATTATATCTTTTCATGGGACAACACTATAGAACTAAAACTTGGATATAACTTAGAGTAGTCAGTGTACAGCTTGTATAGCAGTGTAGATTTACTGTCTTCTGAAAATAACTCAACACACAGCCATTAATGTCTAAATGGCTGGCAACATAAGTGAGTACACCCCACAGTGAACATGTCCAAATTGTGCCCAAAGTGTCAATATTTTGTGTGACCACCATTATTATCCAGCACTGCCTTAACCCTCCTGGGCATGGAATTCACCAGAGCTGCACAGGTTGCTACTGGAATCCTCTTCCACTCCTCCATGATGACATCACGGAGCTGGTGGATGTTAGACACCTTGAACTCCTCCACCTTCCACTTGAGGATGCGCCACAGGTGCTCAATTGGGTTTAGTCCATCACCTTTACCTTCAGCTTCCTCAGCAAGGCAGTTGTCATCTTGGAGGTTGTGTTTGGGGTCGTTATCCTGTTGGAAAACTGCCATGAGGCCCAGTTTTCGAAGGGAGGGGATCATGCTCTGTTTCAGAATGTCACAGTACATGTTGGAATTCATGTTTCCCTCAATGAACTGCAGCTCCCCAGTGCCAGCAACACTCATGCAGCCCAAGACCATGATGCTACCACCACCATGCTTGACTGTAGGCAAGATACAGTTGTCTTGGTACTTCTCACCAGGGTGCCGCCACACATGCTGGACACCATCTGAGCCAAACAAGTGTATCTTGGTCTCGTCAGACCACAGGGCATTCCAGTAATCCATGTTCTTGGACTGCTTGTTTTCAGCAAACTGTTTGCTGGCTTTCTTGTGCGTCAGCTTCCTTCTGGGATGACGACCATGCAGACCGAGTTGATGCAGTGTGCGGCGTATGGTCTGAGCACTGACAGGCTGACCTCCCACGTCTTCAACCTCTGCAGCAATGCTGGCAGCACTCATGTGTCTATTTTTTAAAGCCAACCTCTGGATATGACGCCGAACACGTGGACTCAACTTCTTTGGTCGACCCTGGCGAAGCCTGTTCCGAGTAGAACCTGTCCTGGAAAACCGCTGTATGACCTTGGCCACCATGCTGTAGCTCAGTTTCAGGGTGTTAGCAATCTTCTTATAGCCCAGGCCATCTTTGTGGAGAGCAACAATTCTATTTCTCACATCCTCAGAGAGTTCTTTGCCATGAGGTGCCATGTTGAATATCCAGTGGCCAGTATGAGAGAATTGTACCCAAAACACCAAATTTAACAGCCCTGCTCCCCATTTACACCTGGGACCTTGACACATGACACCAGGGAGGGACAACGACACATTTGGGCACAATTTGGACATGTTCACTGTGGGGTGTACTCACTTATGTTGCCAGCTATTTAGACATTAATGGCTGTGTGTTGAGTTATTTTCAGAAGACAGTAAATCTACACTGCTATACAAGCTGTACACTGACTACTCTAAGTTATATCCAAGTTTTATTTCTATAGTGTTGTCCCATGAAAAGATATAATGAAATATTTGCAGAAATGTGAGGGGTGTACTCACTTTTGTGATACACTGTATATATATATACTGTAACCTGTTAGCAAAACTGCATTTAGCATTTGCGCAGCAAGCCTTCTCTCACATTGCCTTTTACGTAAATAAGAGTTCGGTTTTTTCTCCCTCCCCCAGCTCTTTCACTCATTTCCCTCTCTTCTGTTCACTCTGTTCACACACACCCACACAGAAGCAGTCAAATCCACTGGCAGAGAAAAAGAGAGAGAGCGAGAGAGAGAGAGAATCGTTTCTTTAGCACAGCCTCTTTAAACCTCTATCTTTCTCTTTCTCTTTTTTCCCCGCTCAGCCCTCTAGGGTCTGTGGGATGATGATGAGATCTACATCAGTGTGCAGTCTTTTCTCTAGTCTCTGTTCTATCCTAAATGATATGCTTTCAACATGGCAACAGTTACAGGAAGGTTCCTGTTTCAGCATTATTGTGCCCCCAGCACATACAAGGTTCGTAAAGACATGGTTTGATGAGTTTGGTGCAGAGCAACATCAGTGGCCAGCACAGAGCCCTGATCTCAACAGCAATAAACACCTTTGTGATGAACTGCAAATGTTGATAGCAAACCAGGCTTTTACATTCAACATTAGAAGAGAGTCACAAATACGTAAACACATGTGCAGTACAATTAAACAATTAAGCAGGCTTAAGGGCTCAAAAGCTCAACTGTGGCAAAATGGATTTGGGATTTAAACCCACAACCTTTTGATTGACAGTTCAAGCTCTACCCACAAGGCTAATGTCACAAAATCTCATTCCCACATTTCCAAATGTTATCAAAAGCCTTCCTGGTAGAGTAAAGGCTTTTATGACATATTATTGCACAGGGATTTGGAATAACAAACTAATGGTCAGGTGTCCACATACTTTTTGCCATATAGTGTTGGTTGGCAACAACAGTTAACATCTATATCCAATTACAAAACCATGAACATTAATATGAAATTATTCCTTTCTTTGCTCTTTTTGCACTCTCTATGTTTCTTCACTAGGTTTTGTAACATGACTGTAAGGATTTTCTTACATTTAGCCACAAAAGCATTAATGCTGTTAAGTGCTGATGTTAAGAAGTGATGCCTGCCACAAAATGCAATTTATCTAAAGGTTAATTGGGGTTGCAGTAAGGGTTCTGTGTAGATTGGTCTTCCAAGTTATTTTACACCAAACTGAACAAACTATTGCTTTATGAACCACTCCTTGTGTTGTTGGAATGGAAAAAGGGGTTTCCCCAAAATGTTGCCAAGTCTCTTAGATGTCATTCTAGGCTGTAATATTATTATTATTTTTGTCCTTACTGTGGATATCCCAGCTCAAATCATCTATACAACTCCAGATAATAGATGATTTTTGTGCTCCAGAACTTTTTTGCAGTCTATGCTGCTTTGCAGCTGTTATTATGGCTGCTAGACATTTCCAGTTCACAATAAAACGTCTGAGGCAACACTAACTGGACAGAAATGTGACTCAATGTGATGTTAAATGTTTCTCATTTTTACTGCCAACATTTGTCTATGTAGATATTGTGGGTTAATGACTAATTTACTAATCCTGTTAGCATTTGGTGTTGTAAAAAACTTGTGGCAGGTACAAGTAGTCTATGCCAATGTGCCTGAATTCTCTACCCCTGGCTTTAAAAGGCTTGAAACCATTACATCTTAATATAATTTAATTATTGCAAAATACAGACATGGCATCTGGCAGCACCTAAAGCTGCATTGCATTGCTGGCCGTAAAAAACATTCACCACCCAGTCGCACTGAATTTATCTTATATGTCATATTTACAAGCCCAAGCTAAAAACAAAACAAGATTAAAATAAATAAAATAGATTATAAAACAATAAATTGCTGCTTTTAACATATACACAATTTAGCATTTTGAGAAACAGCATGTTTAAAGTGTTTAAAGCATATTGCTAAGGAAAATACATTAAGCTGAACATGGTGCACTTGGACCATTTTTGGCTGTCTTTCTGTTAGGCCTTTTAGCTCTCTAGCCCTTTTTTTTTTTAAGCTGCCTACAAGCAGTGGCTGCACCCAGCTGTTTACTCTCTGCTGTGCTGCTTGCGTATCAGACACCACAGGTTTGTCTTTCTTGGAACAGGTCACTGTCATATCTCAGTTGGCAGAATTTTTTAAGCACACTCTACAGCAGCAGTCGTCTTACAAAGGACGGTATGATTTGGTGATTATATATAAGCATGTATCCCTGCACCTGTGTTTAACTCAAAACTAGGATTCAGGAAAATATATATATTGTTACTTTCTACAATCCCTATTTCCAGAAAAGTTAGAACGTTTTGTAAAATGCAATAAAAACTAGAATCTGTGATTTGTTCATTCTTTTGAACCTTTGTTTAGCTGACAAAAGTACAGCGAAATTCCATTTTATGTTTTGGCTGACCAACTTTTTGTATTTTGCTTTTGTATTTTGTAAATTATAATAATATTATTTTGTACAGTTTTTTTAACTAAGTCTATGTGATTGACTGGCCTACCCGCAATCCAGATCTATTTACCATTGAAGATGTATGGCACTTAATGAAGAGAAAAAAGACAACAGCGGCCATGAACTGTTGAGCAGCTAAAGTACTGTATTAGCAACAGGGTTTTAAGTTTTTAAATGTGTGTCAGGCATCAAACTCTAAATTTGTTTATAGTTCCAAAATACAATTAAGGAATACAATGCAAAATAAGTGTTTGGTCAAATGTGGCAACCTGTTGTAATGCTAAAGAGTGCATTATGAGTATGCAGTATGAAGTGGATTGTGATATGCTGTTGTCCAGCAGCATTATGTGGCACTGGGGGTCACTAAAACACTTTTGCCTGCTTGATTTCTAGTTCTTCTACCCTTCAGCTGTGACCCAGTAATCAAAAAGTTTTGTCGAATGTCAACAGCTGTGTAATAAATTTGTGGATTACCTGTTTTTAATACTTTTACAATAATATATTGCATTTATTAGGGTGAAAATTACACACAACAATCAAAATAAAGTCCAAAGAGTGAAGGAGGTGAGAAAAGCAAAGAAAAAAGGCCAATGACTTGGAAAAAGGAGAAATGACTAACCACACAAAACATGCTGGTGACCTGCTCTCGTAATAGATACTGTATACTACCAACAGAGTGAAGCTGGCAAAGGGCATTTTGGTTCAAACTCAATCACACAGCGTGCAAGTGATTTCAAGGAATGGGCACCCTGCAGGGCAACTGCCATCAGCACAGCCCTAACTTGGCATTAAAGGGATATAGAAGAGTGATTGGTTAAAGACAACAAACAAACAAAAAGCTACAGGTAAACAGTCTAAAACAACATAAGGTAAAACAGTGGGGGTTATAACCTGCAACATTAATACAAATAACCTTGTTCAAACTACAAAAATATTATAAAACAAAGAAACAGTTACATTTACACCTTTAAGATTCCTGGTTTCTGTTTAATCATTGCTTATAAAAATAAGGTTTGCATCAGAAAGGACATTTGCCGTGAAAACTGTGCCAAACCTTAATATAGGAGCAGGTAGTATTGGAAAGTTATTATCTGTAATTAGACATTATACAATCATATACTGATCAGCCATAACATTAAAACCACCTCCTTGTTGCTACATTCACTGTCCATTTTATCAGCTCCACTTACCAAGAAAGAAGAAAAGAAGCACTTTGTAGTTCTACAATTACTGACTGTAGTCCATCTGTTTCTCTGCATGCTTTGTTAGCCCCTTTTCTTGGTGTACTTCAATGGTCAGGAATCTCCCAGAACCACCACAGAGTAGGT
Organism: Trichomycterus rosablanca; assembly: GCF_030014385.1. Taxonomy (NCBI): domain Eukaryota; kingdom Metazoa; phylum Chordata; class Actinopteri; order Siluriformes; family Trichomycteridae; genus Trichomycterus; species Trichomycterus rosablanca. Next base: position 26,193,666 of record NC_085994.1, on the reverse strand, counting down.
ATTATTTGGGTGGTGGATCATTCTCAGCACTGCAGTTACACTGACATGGTGGTGGTGTGTTTGTGTGTGTTGTGCTGGTATTAGTGGATAAGACACAGCAGTGCTGATGGAGTTTTTAAACACCTCACTGTCACTGCTGAACTGAGAATAGTCCACCAACCAAAAATATCCAGCCAGCAGAGCCCAGTGGGCAGCATCCTGTGACCACTAATGAAGGTCTAGAAGATGACCAACTCAAACAGCAGCAATAGATGAGCGATCGTCTCTGACTTTGAATCTAGGTAGGAGTATCTAATAGAGTGGACAGTAAGTGCTATGTCTGATCCACTTATACCAGCACAACACACACTAACACACCACCACCATGTCATTGTCACTGCAGTGCTGAGAATGATCCACCACCCAAATAATACCTGCTCTTTGGTGGTCCTGTGGGGGTCCTAACCATTGAAGAACAGGGTGAAAGCAGGCTAAAAAGGTACGTAGAGAAAACAGATGGACTACAGTTAGTAATTGTAGAACTACAAAGTGTTCCTATATGGTAAGTGGAGCTGATAAAATGGACAGTGTGTAGAAACAAGGAGGTGGTTTTAATGTTATGGCTGATCTGTGTATATGCGAGTATACATACATATGTATATATTTCCTGTATTTTTTTGGTTGTACAGTAATTATCTTATAATTAAACTATACAATTACAGAGCACATTATTAGATACACTGTCTTAAACATACATTCATTTGTCATTTTCTGAGCTCCACCTACTATATGGATGCACCGTGTATGCAGAGGTGGAAAGTAACGAATTACATTTACTCACATTACTTAATTATGTAATTTTTTTGTGTACTTGTACTTTTTAAAGTAGATTTTACAACCAGTAATTTTACTTTTACTTCAGTATGTTTTGTATTAGAAATTGTAATTTGCTACATTTTAAATAACATCCGTTACTGAGTAAAATAAACGCTAAAAAAATCGCGTCTGGGAAACTGCTGCAGTAAATTCCGCGACGGGGAGTCGGATCTTTTGGCTCGGTTCCTTTTAAAGAGCCGTTCAAAAAAATGGCTCTTCATTCTTTGTTCAGGCAGCGAGCGGCGCTACTGTAACTATAATACAGCCCCGATGTTAATATCAATGATGAACAATCATCTAATTCAAGCAACATTAAAATGAGAAAAAAAGATTGTCAAAAGTATACAAATTGACAACAAGTATATTTTAATAACAAAAATAGTTTAAAACAATTGCAATAAATCATCTGTTGTATAACTTGTAGCCAAACTGGGCTTACATTTCATTTCATTACATTCCGCTCGGTAATACGTGATAGAAAAAAAACTACAGGGAAGAGACATACTGTGGTTGCATTGCATTTAGTTTTATGGAATGGTCTGTACTAAAATGACACATTACACATCCCTAAATGTTTTAAATGTTGTATCAACATGTTTTTTCTATTATATTTGAATAGAAAAACAACTATTGTGAGATTTATATCCACTTGTCACCCTCTTCTGTTAAAAAAAGTAACTAAGTAACGTTTACTCTGAGTACATTTTAAATGAATTACTTTTTACTTAAGTAGATTTTTAGACTAGTAACTTTACTCGTACTTAAGTAAAAATTCATTAAAGTAATAGTACTTTTACTTGAGTACAATATTTTAGTACTCTTTCCACCTCTGCGTGTATATATATAATGACTAACTATAATTTAGTACACCGTGTATCCCCCTCCCCCAAATGGGAAGATACCTCCTAGGATCCCACTGTCCAAATCTTGTTTGGGTGGCCTATTATTATCAGCACTGCAATGACACCAAAAAAGTAATATGTCAGTGTGTCGTACTGATATGAGGGTATCAGGTTCAGCAGTATTGTTGGGATTTTAAAACAACTCACTTTCAATGCTGGGAGGAGAATAGTGACCTAAATTCAACAGCATCCTGTAATCAGAAAGTGCCATGCATAACTAGTCTTGAGATGCTTGATTATCATTACATACAGGGGTTGGACAAAATAACTGAAACACCTGGTTTTAGACCACAATAATTTATTAGTATGGTGTAGGGCCTCCTTTTGCGGCCAATACAGCGTCAATTCGTCTTGGAAATGACATATACAAGTCCTGCACAGTGGTCAGAGGGATTTTAAGCCATTCTTCTTGCAGGATAGTGGCCGGGTCACTACGTGATGCTGGTGGAGGAAAACGTTTCCTGACTCACTTCTCCAAAACACCCCAAAGTGGCTCAATAATATTTAGATCTGGTGACTGTGCAGGCCATGGGAGATGTTCAACTTCACTTTCATGTTCATCAAACCAATCTTTCACCAGTCTTGCTGTGTGTATTGGTGCATTGTCATCCTGATACACGGCACCGCCATTGGATGCACATGGTCCTCCAGAATGGTTCGGTAGTCCTTGGCAGTGACGCGCCCATCTAGCACAAGTATTGGGCCAAGGGAATGCCATGATATGGCAGCCCAAACCATCACTGATCCACCCCCATGCTTCACTCTGGGCATGCAACAGTCTGGGTGGTACGCTTCTTTGGGGCTTCTCCACACCGTAACTCTCCCGGATGTGGGGAAAACAGTAAAGGTGGACTCATCAGAGAACAATACATGTTTCACATTGTCCACAGCCCAAGATTTGCGCTCCTTGCACCATTGAAACCGACGTTTGGCATTGGCACAAGTGACCAAAGGTTTGGCTATAGCAGCCCGGCCGTGTATATTGACCCTGTGGAGCTCCCGACGGACAGTTCTGGTGGAAACAGGAGAGTTGAGGTGCACATTTAATTCTGCCGTGATTTGGGCAGCCGTGGTTTTATGTTTTTTGGATACAATCCGGGTTAGCACCCGAACATCCCTTTCAGACAGCTTCCTCTTGCGTCCACAGTTAATCCTGTTGGATGTGGTTTGTCCTTCTTGGTGGTATGCTGACATTACCCTGGATACCGTGGCTCTTGATACATCACAAAGACTTGCTGTCTTGGTCACAGATGCGCCAGCAAGACGTGCACCAACAATTTGTCCTCTTTTGAACTCTGGTATGTCACCCATAATGTTGTGTGCATTGCAATATTTTGAGCAAAACTGTGCTCTTACCCTGCTAATTGAACCTTCACACTCTGCTCTTACTGGTGCAATGTGCAATTAATGAAGAATGGCCACCAGACTGGTCCAATTTAGCCATGAAACCTCCCACACTAAAATGACAGGTGTTTCAGTTATTTTGTCCAACCCCTGTAGCTATTTAGTACATTCATATGCAGTTTGTTACAGTCAAAATTATAAACTTTTTTGTTGCTACTAAGCAAATGATTGTACTGTATGTATTGACGAAATAATAAAACAGTTGCTAAAATGAATAAATGACTACAGTTAAAATTAAATACAGTGGTTGGCTTACACTAAAGTAAATCAAGTTTATCTTTGTGAAAAGCAAACATATTTTTTAATATTAAAAAAATTACTTTTCTGGAAAACCAGCAAAACAATCAAGCAGCAGTAGCTTCCTGATATCTCAGTATTTCAGTGTGTACATCTAATAAATGTAATGATAATTTTTTAGTTGGCACCACATGTTACTGAATTTTCTTGTTTTAAAGAATCCTGACAGTACAATAACATGCTCCACAGGTATTCATAAGCAATTTGTTAGTTCTTATCTTCTCCTTTTCTTTTTTGCCTAATCTGTTTTTTTCTGTGTTGCATTTGTCGCTAAAGTAATTTAAATGCAAATACATATTTATACTCTCCATCCTATACTATTCATTTGCTAATATTAGTACACGTTTGACTGGCATAATGGTAATTCCCATCAGTATTTACATTTCTCTGTAAAACCAAGTGAATTCGTGGTTCTGTTGTCCAGGCTGTGAATTTTAATTAGGAATCTGTCAGCGTAACTAATGTAGATGTCTACAAATCAGACAGGAGAGCTTGTCTAATCTAGTTTCTTGTTCTTGCACTTCTGGCCATGTCAGTTTGATGTGTCATCATGTATGGCATTTGTGAGTACGCTGTACTGTCATGTAATCAAAAGAAATACAATTTACTGGGCCTAGGGCCCTATAAAATATAAGGTCTGTCTGTCTCAGAATAATACAGTGATATGCTGAGTAAGGTTTATCATTAAACATGCATTGTACAATGTATGGCCAAAAGTCTGTGCACACACCTCTAAATGATTGAGTTAGTTTCAGCTACATCAAATGAATTATACGCCTCCAAATTTCCAGTAGCATTTTGGGTAAGGCTCATTTCTGTTTAGCATGACTGTGCCCCTGTGGAGGTATGCCAATGGAATATACAAAGCCCTAAACTTAACCTTCAATTCTTTGGGATTAACTAAAACTTTGATTGCAGGCCAGACTTCGGAAATACACTTTTGATTGAATGGGCACAGATTTCCACAGACACTCTTACAAACAATCTTATAAACCCCATTTCAGAAAAAGATAATTTTGTAAAATCCAATGAAGTCAGCAATTCCTGATTTGTTAATTCTCCTGAGCCTTTATTTAATTGACAAGTAAAAAGCTTTCAAATGTTTTAACTAACCAACTTTTAATTTTGTAAATATAAGCAAAATTAAAAGTTGATGCATACAACACATTCACAAATTGGTGTTATATTACTATTTACATCACCTTTCTTATTAATTACACTTTTTAATCATTTGGGAACTGAGGATACTAATTGTTACAGTCTTGCAAGTGAAATTCCTGCCCATTCTTGCTTGATTCTCCTACCCATGATGCACCATATATTTTAATGGAAGACTAATCTGGACTGGAGGCAGACCAGTCAAGCACATATACTTTTTGTTCACAACGCCATGCTATAAAGACCTGACCCTACCAGCATGGTGGCTAAGTGGGTAGCACTGTCGCCTCACAGCAAGATGGTCCGGGTCCTTTCTGTATGTGGGTTTACTCCGGGTGCTCTGGTTTCCTCCCACAGTCCAAAGACATACAAGTGAGGTGAATTGGAGATACAAAATTGAACTGATAATTGAGTAACTACCGTTCCTCTCATGAATGTAACCAAAGTGTAAAACATGACTTTAAAATCCTAATAAACAAACAAACAAACAAACCTGACCCTACACTGAGCTAGGCTATTGCTAATGGAAAATGCTAATGCTAATAACTAAAAAAACAAAAAACAGATCCCTAAACTAAACTAACCTAAACTCCAAATGAACAGCAAGTGCTAATCTCTAAGCTAAATTAATGCTAATCCACGCTAACTAAACCACAGTGTATATATCAGAACAAGGAGCAAAAACATACAGTATACACCCACTGATTAACAAGGGAAGACTGAACACACAGGGTAATATATAAATAAACAAATCAGGGACACAATAGAAAACAGGTGAAGGTTTTTAAACAATGAACAAATCAGAGCCAAGGGGCAGATACAGAGGGAGTGTATCACAAAAAATACAATAAGTACGTGACAAGCAACAGCAAAAGCCTAAATGCATGACAGAGACCACCCCCCAACCTTAATATGTGGCTACAGAAGCACGAATACAGAGACACAGTCGGCATCGTGGGCCCAGGGGGCAAGTTCTACATCACTTGGGATGCTTGGAGGAAGTAACAAAACCAACAAGCAGGCTGATAAGAATTCCAGGGGGCTGACGAGAGCACACAGGAATGGTCTGAACATGGCAAGAGTTCAAGGAGACTGGTTAGGACCAGTAAGAGTTTACATAAGCTGTCTGAAAAAGGGCAAGAGCTCCAACTAAGAGACCAACTAAGACTAATGAGAGTCCACAGGAGTCATCTGAAAATGGCAAGAGTTAAGGGAGACCGGCTAGGACCAGTAAGAGTACAGATAAACTATGTGAAAATTGCGAGAATTGAAAGAAGCTGTCTGGGACCGACAAGAAGAGCCATGGAGAGCCATGTGGAGTTGTCAGCAACACCACAGAAAAGTAGTATAGAGTTAGCTGTGAGACCACAGGAGAGGTATCTAGAGGTGGTGACAGGACCACTAGAAGGCTGCCCTGCAGCAGCAATGAGATCTCTAGAGGGCCGTCGGGTGATGAGACCTATGGAATGCTGCCTAGCGACCCCTGGAAGCCATCTGGTGGTGGCAACAAGACCTTTGGAGGGCCAGTATAGGCCAGCATGAAGCCCATGGGACCACTAGGGGCCAGCACGGACGCCTTGGGTTCAGCTGAGACACACAGATTCTGGTAGCTGGCTGGAAAAGACAGAAAAGCTGAGTGCTGGCTGAAACTGACAGAATGGCTTCGGGAACAGGCAGCGTCAGGGAGATGGCTGGGACAGACAGAGGGGCCAAGGAACAAGCTGAAAACGGCTAGGTGGTTTCAGTGTTGGCTGGTACTGGCAGAGTCCGTGATCTGTCTGGGAGAGACAAACTGGCCAGGCAGCTCCCTGACGCTGCCTGGAATTGGTTGAGACAGAGAACTGGTTTGGACAGACAGACTAGCAAGGGGACCCTGGGGATTTGTGGTGTGAGGATGGAGGGCCTTCCCCAGTGGATGTGGGTGCAGGTTAATGTCTACAGAGGGCACTAGTTGATGGGTGACGTCCCCAGTGGGTACTGAAAGTCGGGCAGTTTCTACAGTGGGCACTGGGTGACAGGTAATGTCCCCAGCGGGCACTGGAGGTCTAGCAATAGGCAAGTTGTAGCCTAGCAGGTAAGGTATTGAACTAGTAATCAAAAGGTTGCTGGTTCAAAACCCACCACTGCCATGTTGCCACTGTTTGGCCCTTGAGCAAGGCCTTTAACTCTCAATTGCTCAGACTGTATACTGTCACAGTATTGTAAGTTGCTTTGAATAAAAGCGTTTTCTAAATGCCAAAAATGTAAATTGGAAATGGAAACAGGTGTGTTTAACACATGACACAACAATTCTGGCTTTTAATGCATTTTTCAGAAAAGGGGGTTGAAGAAAGCCACAGAGGGACTCCGTATTTTGGAATTGGTTATCCAACAATCTTTTGTAAAACAGATTGGCCACATCTGTCCAGTTTTTATAGTAATTATTATTATTATTTTCTTTGTGTTCAGTAGGGAGTGGTATGAGGCGAGGATGATGGCTCTGGATATGGAGAGGACAGTCTCTAAGCTCATGTTTGACTTCCAGAGGAACTCTACCTCTGACGATGACTCCGGCTGCGCATTAGAGGAATATGCTTGGGTGCCCCCAGGCCTCAAACCAGAACAGGTAAAGTTCCTCAAACACAACCTAAACATAATTACAGCAAAAAAGCTGAGTTATTACAGTTATGTATAATAAACACAAATAAATATGCAGTGAATAAAAACGAAATAAAACATTTAAATCCAGTTTCAGTGACTTTACACAATGTGCATGCAGTATTTATTTATTTATTCATTAGATATCGCATACACAAAAAAAAACTCCAAACTGGCAAGTGGTCATGGGTGTATAGGATGACCATGTGATAACACCTGCAAAAATGTATAAGCTGCCTCATTAAAAGTTTAAACTGCCTTTCACTTTGCAATATATGACCAAATTTGGAACACTTAATGAAACTTCGGGTAAATCTTTGCAGTTTTAAGTTAATTAAAAAGATTTTTCTCAAATTCAACTTTTCACTCAAATAGTCACTCAACCAGAGTAAACAAGGATTTTTTTTTATCTCGCCTGTTTTTATGCAGTTACTGCTTTAAAAATGTTTGAGTGGAGTAAGACTGTGCCCCTTACCTTGCCACTGTGCTACCTAAGCATCACGCACTACACAGATTTATGGCTTTGATGCTGCACTTAAAATTTAATATGATTTCAAAGCGTTGCCAATATATGACGTAGACAGAAGTGAAATACAGACATGAAAACTGGTTGTCACTGTTTTCAAAACCCTTTCAAAACTGTTGTATTCTAAAACACTGGCATTGTGAGAAAGAAAAAAGATCTTGGTGACTAGTACACTGTGAAATAGGGAATCTTACATTTACTAATCCTGGAATCACTTGTCATGGCTATGTAGATTTCAACCAGTTTTAATGAGCCATTTGATTGAAGCAATAAAGTTTCATTACCCCTTATTTTTTCCTCTTTTATTTTATCACATCTTCAAATGACAATCATTGTCAAAGCTTTCTTATATTAAACTAAAACACATTTTATACTAAACTGTATGTGAATAAACTGTCACTAACGCAAGTCAATATTGTGTGTAGTTTTTAGGCTAAATATGGACTATTTATTTTAGACAGCAAATAAAAACAGACATGTTACATTTGTATGCAGATATTCACATCAACAAATTTAATGGTGGCAGGGGTGAGACAATGGTAGAGCTTTGAGCTATCAATTGGCAGATTGTCAGTTCGAATCCTGGCTTGGCTTTGCAGCCACTTCAGCCCTTGAGCAAGGCCCTTAACCCTGTCTACTCCAGGGGTGCCATACAATGGCTGACCCTGCGCTCTGACCCCAGCTTCCAAGACAAGCAGAGATACATGGAAAAATAATTTCACTGTACTGTACTCCTCTGTGTGTATATGATGTATTATTGATCACTGCAAAAGTGTGCAATATGAGATTTTTAAACACTGAATACATTTTTAGTGCATGTGCATTGAATGGACCCCTGGAGATAAGCAATCTTATACAGACCAGTAAGCAGCAGAACAGACTTTGGTCAGGTAAAGAGGGATAAAAAATGTGTGTCATACACACATCACTTCAAATGCTGAAAAACAGAGCGGTGGTCTTTAAATTCCCAGTCTGTAAATGCAAGATGCACTGAGGAAAGTTCAGTCGTAAAATATTAACAAGCGTGCTTTGACTTATATAACTGAGTACATATAAACATAGCTTTCTATTCATGTGTGTACAATATATGGCCAAAAGTATGTGGACACATAACCATGAGCCAGTTAGACATCCCATTCCAGAACCATGAGCAAAAGTATAGTGTTGGCGCCCACTTTGCTTTCCACAACATTTTGAAGTGTGTCTGTAGGATTTTATGTCTGTAAGGTACAAGCATCTGTAAAATCAGGTATTAATGCTGGACAACAAAGTTTGGCCTGCAATTGATTTTTTTATTTATTCCCAGTGTATTCAGCAGTGTTGAGGTCAGGGTTTTATACAAAAAACCAAAGTTCCTTCACACCAGACTTTTAACTTCAAACCATGCCTTGATTAACATCACTTTGTACACAGAGTCACAATCAAACTGGAGCAGGAAAGGGCCATCCTCAAACTGTTGCCACATAATTAAAAGAATAAAACACATTTTCTGTCAATAATTTTTACACATCAGTTTGCTAGGAGTTGATGGATGGATGGATGGGTGGATGTGTGTTTAGGTACCTTAAACTCATTGCACTCATTTTTGCACAATTTGTTTAGTAGATTTGCTTCTTAATAGATATAATGAACATTTTAATCCATTAATGTACACTCAATTACCCCTAATGTGAATAAGAACACAAGTTTTTATGTTTGTTTTATTAATTAAAAATATAAAAAAGTCACAAAAGTATTTAGACTCTGCTTCAGCAGTCCAAATTATTTTCTGGTCCATCCTGTATACTTTAACTATTCTTGAGATGTGTCTAGCACTGGTGTCCCACCGGGCATTGGACAGTTACTGCCCTGTATGTAAATAGCTGTGTTGTGAGAAGGACACTGGGTAGTCTAAATATACATTCATTTCTAATTTGAGGCCTGAAACAAATTCCAAAATGTTGTAACTTTAGTTGTTGTAGGTCTTGTAACTTGGTAACTTGTAGAATGACTGGAACGTTTGTAGAATTATCAAAAACACCTGTTTTGGAACTTTTAACAGGTAAAGCGCTAAAATAGAAATACATTTAAAAACATATCAGTAAAATAAGTAATGCTGTTATGAATGGTTATAAAAGAAGCATTAACACAATTCATTTACAAGCAAGGATGGGTCAAGGTGCTTCACTATTTAAAAAACAAATTGTCCAAAAAATTGTCTAACAAGCTGTTTAAAAACAGCGTTTCAATTTCAGTTCAACATTTCTATACAATTGCAAGAAGTTTGGCAATTTAAATTTACAGTCTTCATTATTATTAACAGATTTGGAAAAATCTCTGTGTAAAAATTTTATTGACAGTGGCCATCCCACAGATACCATTGCATTAAAAGCTTCAGTAAAGTATGGCGGCACGGTGGCTAAGTGGGTAGCACTGTCACCTCACAGCAAGAAGGTCCTGGGTTCGATCCCCAGGTTGGGCGGTCCGGGTCCTTTCTGTGTGGAGTTTGCATGTTCTCCCCGTGTCTGCGTGGGTTTACTCGCAGCCGATTTACTCACAGCCGATGTGCTGGCATCGTTCTTCACTGGAAAAGTGTCGGCCATCAGCAGCCAGTTCACTGATCCACCCAAAGATATTCATTCAACCTCGGTCAAGGGCGCAACCTTTTCCTCGTTTACCCCTCTTACTGAGGACGAGGCACTGACTCTCCTTACATGTAGCCGTCCTACTACATGTCCGCTTGATCCAATTCCCACAAAACTGTTACAAGCAGTTGCTCCTGTGATAATTCCAGCTATCACACATGTGATCAACACCTCCTTAGCCGATGGAGAGTTCCCAACTGCCTTCAAACAGGCTCAAGTAACTCCACTACTCAAAAAATCTACTCTCAACCCTGACCAAGTTGATAACTATCGACCGGTCTCACTACAACCTTTTCTTTCCAAAGCGATAGAAAAAGTAGTCTACAAACAGGTCTCTGGTTTCCTCTCCCAGAATGACCTCCTGGACCAGAACCAGTCCGGCTTCAAAAAAGGGCACTCCACTGAAACGGCTCTGCTGTCTGTGACAGAAGCCTTAAAATCTGCCAAAGCTGCAGGGCAGTCCTCAGTCCTCATTCTACTGGACCTCTCAGCTGCTTTCGATACGGTCAATCATGACCTTCTGCTCACTATACTCTCAAACATGGGCATCTCAAACAAACCACTCTCATGGCTTAATTCATATCTCACCGGGCGTTCCTTCAAGGTGTCATGGTTAGGACAACTGTCCTCAGCCCACTCACTATCCACTGGAGTCCCCCAGGGCTCAGTACTGGGACCCCTTCTCTTCTCCATTTACACCACCTCTTTGGGTCAGATTATCCGCTCACATGGTTTCTCTTACCATTGCTATGCTGATGACACACAGCTCTATCTATCATTCCCGCCTGACGACTCCTCAATCTCGGCGCGGATATCACACTGCCTCTCAGACATATCCTCCTGGATGAAGGAACACCACCTTCAACTGAATCGATCTAAGACTGAACTGCTGATTCTTCCGGCAAAACAAACCGTACAGCACAGCCTCAGCATAACCATCGACTTGCTTTCACTCTCTCCAATAAAGGTTGCTAGGAACCTAGGAGTCATGATTGATGATCAGCTGTCCTTTACAAACCATGTTGCCTCAGTGACTCGGTCCTGCCGCTTTGCACTATACAATATCAGAAAGATTGGTCCAAGCTGTGGTCATCTCCCGCCTTGACTACTGCAATGCGCTGCTAACGGGCCTCCCGGCCTGTACCATAAAGCCACTACAGATGGTACAAAATGCAGCAGCTCGCTTGGTATTCAACCAACCAAAACGAGCACATGTTACTCCACTACTCATTGAGCTCCACTGGCTTCCGGTTGCTGCTCGCATCCAGTTCAAAGCTCTTACAATCGCCTACAAGGTGATAACGGGACAGGCACCCACTTACATGAACTCACTGCTAAAGGCTTACGTTACCCTCCGTCCGCTGCGCTCCTCCACAGAACGCCGTCTAGCTTTGCCGAAAGTACACACAAAGCAATCCAGGCTGTTCTCATACATAGTCCCCCGATGGTGGAACAAGCTTCCAGCCACTACCAGAGCAGGGGCGTCCCTCGCTACGGTAAAGAAACTCCTGAAGACCGAGCTCTTCAAGGAACACCTTCTCTCCTAACACCTCTAACACACTAACACCTCTAACCTCATTCTCATTCCCTCTCCTCCACTCTTCCTCCTCTAGTTCTTCTTCCTCTTTGTCTATGCCACCTTTCTGGCCTGGTAATCTAGCAAATCATTTCGTTTATTTATTTTTTCTTTTCTTATTTTTATATTATTTATGCTGTTTTTAGAGATGTACTCCATTTATTGTAAGTCGCTTTGGACAAAAGCGTCGGCTAAATGTAAATGTAAATGTAAATGTTACTCCAGGTGCTCCGGTTTCCTCCCACAGTCCAAAAACATGCAAGTGAGGTGAATTGGAGACACTGAATTGTCCAAGACTGTGTTCGATATACCTTGTGAACTGATGAGTGTTGTGTAATGAGTAACTACCGATCCTGTTATGAATGTAACCAAAGTGTAAAACATGACGTTAAAATCCAAACAAACAAACTGTAAAGTATACAACCATATGGGTTTGGGAATACTTTAGAAAATTCTTGTCAGCAAAGACAAATCATCATGATAAGTGTTTGATACCATTTAAAAACAAATGGCAACCAATACTGTGAAAAGCCAGTCACGAATGATATCAGGAATTTCTGGTACATTTCTGCTTATTGTGTTTGACCTGTAAATATTCATTAAAAATGTAAAAGAATGTAAAAGAACAGGGTTTTTAATTTCATTCAGATGCTCAATGTTTTCACATAAATTTTCTCTATTTAGAATGCAAATAAAGCTTTTAGTAACAATATTGCATTGGTCAACAAACATTTTAGGCCTTCAATTAGGGACCAGCTTTTAGCCCATTAAAGGTTCTGAATAGAGCTATTTTGAGATCCCATGTGAGCTTTTTCATTAAAGCTGAATAAGTGCAAATTACTGTGTCATCAAAATAAAAGTGCAGGCTTTATCCAATATCATTCCTATCCAAGGAAATTATACACCATATGAGTAATTAATGAGGTTGTATGTTTTAGCCCTACCCATTGCTGAAAGGTGTATAAAAATCAACAATCAATTAAATAAAATACATAATCCAGCGTAAAATGTACATAAAAGTTATATTTCAAGATGACTGTGCCACTGTGAAATGACTTTACAAGTTTAGTGTAGAGCAAGTACAGTTGCCTGGAAGAGCCTCACCTCAACATCATTAATTATATTCACAAAGGCATGCTACAAAATCTTGTGAAAAGCCTTTCCAGAAGAGGGCCAACTGCAAAGGCATTGGATGTCCACCAAACTTTAGACAAACATACTCTTGTCCAAATATTGTCTTGCATAAGCCAATCACACTTGAGCTTCAGCTTACAGACAAATGACCTTACATTCTCTTCAACAGTAATTACAAGTTAACCAGGTCTTAATGTAGCAAAACAAATGCGGTAGACAGCGATGGAAAAGTTCGATAAAATCTGTAAAGACAAAACCTGGTGCAGACTGTGGAACAGATCACCAGCTTCTAGTGTGCCGAATTCAAGTGAGGCTACGAAAAAACAATCAAGTCAAGACATCACCCAGGTACAACGTCAACAATATACCAGTGGAATTCAGGAGCCGACTGAGTAACAAATTTGAAATGTTAAACATGGACGAAGAACGAACTCCGGATGAATTATGGGACACCATGAAATCAATCGTACACGAAGAATGCGAACAAAATTTAGACAAAGTGAAGAAAAAAAGATTGAAGAATGACTGAAGAAACCCTGCAGATAGCTCTAAAGCGTAAGGCAGCCAAATCCAAAGGCGTCAGCACTGCAGAAGCCCAATACAACAGAGAGTTTCAAAGGGCAGTCCGCAAAGACAAGGAAGCCTACTACGATTCAATGTGCAGGGAAATGGAAGCTGAGTGCATGAAAGGAAGAACAAGATCCGCCTTCCAAAAGATCAGGCAATTCAAAAGAAAATTCAAGCCAAGAACGTGCATGCTAAGGGATGAAAATGGGAAGGTGTACAATGACGCTTCAGGCATCAAGGACCAATGGAAAGTGTACACGCAAACACTATACAAAAGTGTTCAACCTGACAGTTACTTAGAGATGCAAGATTATGAAGATGAGCCAGCCATACTAAAAGAAGAGGTGGAATCAGCGATTAAAGATATAGCCAGGAACAAGGCTCCTGGAATAGATGGAATTCCCATAGAGGTGCTGCAAGAATCCAAAGCCATAACAGAAGCAATGACAACACTGTGCCAGAAAATATGGACAACAAAGATATGGCCAAAAGAGTGGAAAAGGTCAATCATTATACCGCTACACAAGAAAGGAGATGTAGCTGACTGCTCTAATTATCGCACAATAGCTCTGATACCTCATGCAAGCAAGGTGCTGCTGAAGATCATTCAACGTAGACTCCAACCTTATACTGAACGAGAGCTACCAGACAATCAAGCAGGATTCAGAAAAGGCAGAGGTACAAGAGACATAATAGCGGACGTTCGGTGGATCATGGGAAAGTCAAAAGAACACCAAAAAGAAGTCTACATGTGCTTCATTGACTATCAGAAAGCATTTGATTGTGTAGATCATGAAAGACTGTGGACAACACTTCGGAACATGGGAGTACCAGAGCATCTGATAGTTCTGATGCGAAATTTATACAGTGGCCAAGAAGCAGCAGTACGAACGGAACATGGTGACAGCGATTGGTTCCAGATTGGCAAGGGCGTCAGGCAAGGCTGCATCCTATCACCGCAACTATTCAACCTATACGCGGAACAGATAATGCGTAATGCAGGGGTGTATGAAGATGACCGAGGCATCAAAATAGGCGGCAGAACAGTGAACAATCTGAGGTATGCTGATGATACAACTATACTGGCCGAAAGCAAAGAAGACCTCCGAGATCTAATAGTCAAAGTAAAAAGATGCAGCATGGAAATGGGCCTGACACTAAATATGAAGAAGACAAAAATACTGGCCACAAACAGCAGGGATGAATTTGAGATAGATGGGGAAACCATTGAAATAGTCAATGATTTCACCTTGCTCGGATCAATCGTAAACAACAAGGCCTCGAATACAGAAGAAATCAGACGAAGAATCGCTATAGGCAAGACAGCACTGAAAGATATGGACAAAGTATGGAAATGCAAAGACATCAGGCTTAGAACCAAGGTACGACTAGTAAACTGTCTGGTGCTTCCAACTATGATGTATGGATGTGAAAGCTGGACAATCAAAAAGACTGATTGGAAGAAGATAGACAGTTTTGAGATGTGGTGTTGGAGAAGGATTCTCAGAGTGCCATGGACAGCCAGGAGAACTAATCAATCGATACTGGACGAAATCAAACCCGAAATGAGATTGCGAGCAAAAGTAGCAAAGATACGACTATCTTACTTTGGACATATTGCTAGACACCAATCACTGGAGAAAGATATCATGCTCGGCAAAGTTAGTGGAAAACGCGGACGTGGAAGACCTGCAACACGATGGATTGACAACATCACAGAGACAATGAACACTACAATATCAACGTTAATCAAAATGGCTGAAGACAGAAGGATGTACAGAGCTACTATCCACCATGTCGCCATGGATCATCAATGATCACGAAGGCCGGGAAGAAGAAGAATGTAGCAAAACTCTCTAACACCATCACACTACCGCCATCATTTTTGACTGTTTAAAGTGTTTTACTAAGATATTTTGTTTGATTTATTTGCAGGAATCTTATTTTTGTCTTAGCCTCAACAGGCCAACCATTCATGAACAGACTTGCACTTCTACAAGTTTGGAAATAATGGTTCTCAATGTGATTTGGTGGAGTCTTACAGACTTAGACATGGCTTTGTAACCATTACAGACTGAAATATTTAACTTTTTATTAACTTCCCTGGATGCTTTATAGTAAATTGTACATTTTAACTGGCAGGTTTAGTACTACTCTGGTTTTTATGTTTTACTTGTATGGCATAAATCAGCCCTGGCTGAGAGATTCCCCATCTAGCCTTTTTCATTTAGACACAACTAATTGTGCCTAAAATGAACCTAACCATGCAACTGATACAACTGAGACCTTAACTTGTGTCTTGGCCATTGTGGGCTAGCATATTACAAAGTTGTGCCACAGAAGTGCCTGTATAAACATATTATTAATCTCACTTTAGGATTTTTATGTGTTTTTAAACACACGTCACTGCTGGATGTACATTCTGGGTTAGTAGACGATTATTAACCCAGCAGTAATACTGGTGTTAAAATGCTTGATAAAAATTGCCATCTGTGGAGAGAAAACTGATCAACAGAGTCACATAGTTAATGCTTGCCTGTCCAGACCAATTAAATTACTCACCCAGTGAATGAACCAGGTCTGGTTGCTTAGATACAGCTCTCAGTCGACAACCCACCAATAAAAAGCAGGGTTGTAAGATTACCTTAGAAAAAAAATAGAAAAAGTATCCTAATAGAGTTTGCAAACACACACACAAAACCAGCATCTTAGAGGCAACTACTGTTTCATTATAAATCCTAGGAGGAAATGTCAAAGAAGCAAGTATTCCTTCGATAATACAGATCTTAACTGAGCTAAGCAAAAGAAACAAGTGGGTAGTTTTGTGAATGCTCTCCACAAAATGTGTCTAAGTATTTGTGCCCATTTTCTTAAGAGCACTAATGTTGAATAAGAAGGCCTGACTTAAAAATCATCCCAAAAGCATCCAGTGATGTTAAGGTCAAGGCTTTGTGCCTTCAGAGTTCTTCTACACCAAACTTGGCAACCATCTTTATGGACCAATTAGAATGAGGCAGTGTATGGCCAGGGTAGTGTACGCATCTAGCTAAGAAGTATATGTGTGTAGCAGTGAATCTTGGATCATCATTTTTCATGTGCTGCAACTTTAATGAACAATTAGTTCCTGTAGCCGTAACTGCAGTTGCCTCTGATAACCAGAAAAATGGCTTTGGCCTTTAAACAAAGCAAACGTTAAGTCTCCACTGTCTGCCTCAAGACCTCACTACCATTCTTACAGTCCAAGATGTTTTTTTGCCTTCATCTGAGCTTAAGCAGGCTGTTAAGGAGTCAAGGAATTTCAACGTACAAACCCCATTTCAAGAAAATTTTTTTTTGTGAAATAACATTTAAAAAGAACCGATGATTGTACATTCTCTTTAACCTGTAATTAACTGACAAAAGTGTGGTTTTCAATGCATTGACCAACAAAAAGCATACCAAAAGCATGGGTGATCTTCAAACTCTCAGATGGCATGACATGAGAAACGTATATGCTAATATGATAAAAACAGTGATATAGTTTTGGAAGTACTTTTGAAAACCATTATCACCGTACACAGTCTACCGCTACATTAAGAATTATAACCTGAAATTTTATTAGGCAAAAAATGCACAAACACTGCCAAGTTCTCTAGACTTTAGCTAATTGGACCGAAGGTCAGTGAAAACTTGTTGTCAGTCCACATTTCAGCTAGTTTTTGGGAAAAACATATATTGAGTTCATTATGTCAGTGACAAAAAGGACTGTCCAGACTTATCAGCAAAAAGTGTAAAGACCAACATCTGTCATATTATAAGGGTGCATCAGTGCTCACAGCATGACTTGTAAACGTTTGATGGTTGCATTGACACAGAGAAGTATATAGGGATTTTAGAAAGACATGCTGCCATCAAGACAACATCTTTTCCTGAGAAGTCAGTGGATATTTCAACAGGACAACACTATGCCTCATTCTGATATTTTTACAATAGCCTGGCTTCATAGACACAGAGTACAAGTAATTGACTGGCCTGACTGCGGTCCAGGTCTGTCTTTTATTGAAAATGAATTGCTCATCATCATAGCAATCATGGACCGTTAAGCAGCTGAAATCTTGTATCAAGAAAGGTTGGGCAAAAATTCCACTTGCAAAACTGCAACAATTAGTCTCCTCATTTACTAAAATATTAAAAAGTAATAAATTGATAAGGTGATAACACAGTGGTAAACATGCCACCCAACTGTGAAAACACTGGACATATTTTATTTGTACTCTTTCAGTTTAATAAAGATTGCAGAGAAATAACAAATTTTGTTTTCCTTGCATTTTACAAAATGTCCAGTTGAAAATAAAATTGTAATTAGCTAAAAGAATAAACAAGCAAGATGAGTTTTTCATTATTCAGTTCAGTCTGTAATAAAGTCCATAGTGAGTTCTGGAAATTTTTGTTTCATTTTTGGTGCAAACACACCAGTTACCCATTATATCTAGCAGGAGCAGCATTGTGTGCACACCAATGGTACAAATTTGTACTTGCTATCGTATTTCATGACCATGGTCAGTAATATGGAGGGCCCCCTTCCTTTGCAGCTGTAACAGCATTCACTCTACTAGGAAGGCTTCCAAAATATGTTGGAGTGTGTACGTTAAAAAATATTTTTAAGGTCAGGTATACTGTTAAATGAGAAGACTTGACTCACAAAGTAATCCCCAAGATGTTTAACAGGGTTGAAGTTAAGGCAATGTGCAGGCTACTAGAGTTCCTTTACACGACATTCATTTACACATATTGCAGAGGGGCACAGTAAAAAAAGCATTTCTCAAACTGTTGCCACAAAGTTAGTAGCATATGATATTTTTTTTTATAATTAATTTTATACATGTCTTAGCAATTGGTGTGACTAAAACTATAATTGTGTTGGGTATCTACATACTTTTGGTTATGTAGCATACTGCAGAGATTTACCTTCAATAGCCTGCCATGTGAGCCATTTCAATTCATCCAAAAGGTGTTAAATAGGGTTAAGGTCAAGGCTATGTGCAGGCTACCTAATGTGTTCCCGTCATAATAAACAAATCAAATGATTGTTTATAAAAAGTATTGTAACTTTTTACTATGAAATAACATTTAAAAGGACAATATACAATATAGACTATATAGAAACAAGGGGCAAAAGAACAAGTGCTTAGGCACACACAATGCCTGACTTTGCACATGCTCAGTGGGGATATGCCAATGCTGAAATCTGTTATAAACATTTTATTTGGTTAAAAACTGAAATATATTTTCTGTTATTCTTTATTAATTATTCTGGCACTTAGATGGTGTTGCAGTCTATATGCTAGCCCTCCACCGCAGAAAGTTTAGGCTTTCAAGTTTGAGTCTCATCAGTGCTATTGGCCTGGCCAGGTCCTCAGCAAACACATTTGGCTGAGTATTGAGAAAAGAAAGATTGGTTATGGTGTCTCCTTATTGCTCCTTCAAAAGTGACTGTTGTCTGGGCAAGGCATTTTCAATTGCAATAGAAAATTGGAAATTACTAGATTGAAAATAAAATTAAATAAATGATGAACAGTTCAGTCTCACATTTTCTGAAATGTGTATTTCAGTACGAGTACCACAGTATATGAGTACCACAGTTAGAATGTTGCTTTTGGCCACCAAAGGATCAAAAACAGCTTTACCTTAATGTAGCACATTACTGAAAAATATGGAACTGAGTGGCATTTACATGGACTTATTGACTACTGGCTTTCCTCCATTATGAGCTTATATGGGCTAAATATTTATTAAGGAATTTCTTTACTTAAATCAAAATTCTTGACTAATTAGTGACTAATGGCTAATAATTATCTGGAAATCACAGATACAGTGTGAGAGGGGTTTGGTTTTAATTCAACATTACAATTCTGGTTTTAATCTTAGTTTGTCAGCTAAGCAATTTGTTAAATGACCCAAATTCAGCCCAAAACTATACCCACGTTACCCAGCTCCAAATTACCCTATTTGATTCTGTAAGTGTGAACCTCCTCACTTGCCAAGAGTGCTACAACCATTACTGACAACTTGATTGCACATCTCTGGCATAATGACACTAAAGCATTCAGAAAGAAATAGCTGTGAGAAGAAAAGAGTGAAAAAGTGCTGTGCTTTGATTTCTGGCTTTCACCTTTTAGAATTTTGTCTACAGAATATCCTGTAACATGATGTTTGGATGTGTGCTTTGGTTTATTTACCTGGACCTGCAGTCATTTACTAGGAAATGAACTGTAATTGTAAATTTTATTGTCTCATTATATTTGCTGAAAGAAAATACACTGAGAGACCATAAGTATATGGACATCTGCTCATTAGCTTGTTTGACATCTCATTTCAAAGCCATTGATATTAACATGGAGTTGCTCCCCCTCCTTTCAATGCTGTGACAACCTTCACTCCTTTGTAAAGACTATTCAATTAACAGAGTGTGTGTCAGATCAGACATGCAAGTGAAGTTTGTCCCAAAAGTGTTTAATGAGCTTAGGGTCAGGGCTCTGTCATGCCACTTGAGTTCCTTCATACCTGACAGTCTTTATTTACATTGCTTTGTGCACAGGTATGATGGAACTTTCGCAGCTGCACATCTAAAAGCAAATTATTTATGTAAGTAATTATACACCTGTTAGCAATGGGTTTGACTGAACGCCTGAACAGTTAGATGAAGTATCCACATAATAATAGCCATACGTTGTAAAAATAGAGTATTAACCATTTTAGCTGTCACGAACAAAAATATGGGTTATTTTTATTTATTGGTTTTTTCTTATTTAATTTGTTTTATATTTTGTGCTAATCATGATTCAGTTCATTTGTAACATGTTACTTTTAGGGCAGAAAAAACTGCCCTTTGGTCAACTTGATGATGTTATAAAAACTTGACCTGACTTTGATATGATTAATTTTTACCTATACAAAAAAACTCTCAACAGATTACTTTTAATGTCTACAAAGCCAGACAATATATTGGATGAAGAATGAGGCTTGGCATTGTCTTGTTGAAATAAAATATTGTTTAATAAAATATCCCATATATTTTAGTTATACTGTAATCATTCACTCATTGTCTGTTTTACCACTGCTTTATGCCAATTAAGGTCACAGTGGGTCCGATTAGCTAAGCAAAATGTAGGAAATAGTCATATTAATAGTAGATTATTAGGCTGCATGCAACATGGCTACTATATATATATATATACGGGTATATATATATATATAAAATACCTTTCCAGCATACAATACCTGTCCACGATAAGAACATCCAATTAGCAATCAATCAACATAGTTGATAAGTCATAACTGATGGAACCATAAACTGTGCTTCCTATCAGAACATCAGGTTGTCAGTACGTCAGTGTGTAAACACACACATGGAAATTTTAGAAGCTCCAGTTAACCTGATTGCATGTCTTTTGACTTGTAGGAGGAAACCGGAACACCTAGAATAAACAATGTCTGTGTCAGACATTTTGCTTAACTTCTACCACTCAAATAAAGCACATTACTAAATAAAATACATTTCCTTGCAGTTGAATCTTATGCATCCTCTAGCAGCTATCTAGCTTATATATAGAATAGCTAACTAACTAGGTTTAGGAAAGCAGAAAATCCACTATAAAAAGGAAATATAACACACTGAATTTGTCAGCCTGGGAGATCAGTTAAAATGACAGAGAAAAAAAAATCTGTCATTAATTTGTTAGATCCAGCGACACCTAAAGAAATACATTTGGTTTTTTTGTTTAGTAATTGCACTTGGGCCCAACATTTACCCTGGTGTATTTTTACTGTTGCCCTTAACCACTCTGTTAAAGTTTGCACTCTAATTTGAACCTTTTTCCACCTTTTTTAAATGTTTTAGTTGTTTTTTGTATTTTTTGGGGGTAAAAAAAGGGTTACAAAAATAAACCCATTACAGATTTATGTTACATTTTTTGATACATAATGTTATGATTACATTTCACAAAATCTTCAAAATCTTTTCCAGAAACATGGTTTGTACTAAATCACAGATATTACATCAGGGCTTTGTACTGGGATTAGTATGATAAAATGTAAGCTACGAGGATGTGTTTAGCAAAATTGTCATTTATCTCTGCCTTTTTATCATTTTTTAATGTTTATGTAAATACTAATGTGGATTTTTTTGTAGTAGACTTTCTGTATTTTGTAGATTATTGTCATTACCTTTGTTAATTGTTGCCTTGTTTGTGAAATGGTGACAGAAATTACAATTCTGATATTTTTTGAGCAAATAAGACACAAGTATTGTAATAAATAACCATTTAACCACTTTCATTGGCCAACAATTACTGAATACAATAATCAAATCCTTAAAAAATATTAAAATGTATCTATTCCTTACATGATTCATCTGACTTATATGTATATGTTTGTGTATTTGCACAGGTTCACCAGTATTACAGTTTCCTGCCTGAGGATAAAGTCCCCTACGTAAACAGCATTGGCGAGAAACATCGCATTAAACAGCTTCTCCACCAGCTGCCCCCTCATGACAATGAGGTCAGTCCTCACAGTCCTGATGCGTTTGTGTTGCAGTCCAGAAATTTTCTTTTTTAATCTAGTGATTTAAAAACAAATCATCTAATGTAAAAAATAAATCCAGTGGCTTTATATCCCAAATGATTTTGGTAAATCTTGGTAGATAATCAAATACATATAGAATATCTTAGTGGAACATGACTGTGTGAATGAGTTCAGCCTCCCCCAGGTCTCAAAGCATTTAGAAATCCACTTATTTGTTTTAGGATTTGTACAATTATTTGTTCTATTTTTAAACACATTGCATATATAAAGCAGGTCTCTTAAGAATTTAGGGTGCAAGGCTCATTTGTAGTAGAATAACTGTGGTGTGAGTTTTGCTATTTACACTTTCAAATTGCAGGGGAATAAAGAAGCTACTTTAAGTTGTGCCAAAAGGTTATATTCAACATGTCAACATGCTAGGGAATAATGCACTTCCACTGGTGATACAACTTGTAAAAGCTGGGTAATAAAATGTAATGACATGTTAATGAGTTTGTTATGATTATGATGCTGATGAGAGGTAATTTGTGAATTCATGTTGATTTTTGGTGTTTTTAATATTTCAGAATTTGTAATAAACCTTACTTTTCATTGTATTTGTCATGTAAACAACTTAATAATAAAACAGATAAGTAAATGTGAAATAGTACATAATACTCTTGCATGTTATTCATAATAATAATAATAGTAATAATAATTAAAATAATAATGAAATAACATTATCACCCTTCAAACCCATTAAAAAGCAATAAAAATAAATAATAATCTTTGACATATATACAGAAAACATTTATAAACTTGGAAATTACCAAGATTTCCACAATAATTACATTTAAAGACAAAAGTTTACACATGCTTGTAAGGTGCATTATTTTTTCTTCATTCATAAGTCAAAATTATTCATACAAAAAATATAAACTTCATTCTCAAAAGAGTTGTTTTAAAGGCAAATTGTGATCTTAAGATCTTTTACCTTCTTCTGTACAAATCTGGGAAATCAAATCACTGTTAAACGATTAACCTTCTAGCCCTCAGGCGGCATGGTCTTAGAGTGGGGGTGCACTGCTGGGGGATGTTTTCTGCAATCAAGGCAACATCTAACCAAGAAAGTTCATGATTATTTTAGCAAGACAATGATGACCAGACCTCATTCTGTACATGCTACAACAGTGTGGCTGTTTGTTTTAGAAGGGTTTAAGAGAATTAACAGAATTAACAAATCACAAATGATCAAATCACAGATGCTGCCTGAAGGTTTAGACAGGATGGAGCCATTGAGAAAACAATAATATTAAAAGTGTATACTGTACATTTTTACAGGATGTCAGGTTATTGCTCCATCAACTGAAATTTAATAGAAATTAAACAATGCCAGACCGCATGGTGGTGCAGTGGATAAAGCTGTCACCTCACAGCAAGAAGGGCCTGGGTGCGATTCCCTGGCTGGGAGGCCAGGATCCTTTTTGTGTGGAGTTCTCCCGGTCAGTGTGGGTCTTATCCCCGTGCTCCAGTTTCCTTCCACAAGTACAAAGACATGCAGTCAGGCCAAATAGAGCTACTAAAACTTGCCCCAAGTGTGAAAGTGTGTGTGTGGGTGTTGTGTGTGTTGGTGTCATGTCATGGGCTGGCAACCTGTCTGGGGCATTTCCTACCTACATCCAATAAATTAGACCAAATGTGACCCTGACCAGGATAAAGTGACAATCAGGATTAATCAGGATAAACAGACAACGAATTAATAATTCCACTAAAATCTTCCCCAAAAAACATTAAAAACATGTCTTCTCATCAGCTACCTGCAACATTATTGCTGCTGCAATAATTATTGCTAAAAATAGTTTCACAAATTACTATGCAATATAGCCTACACTTAATTAATAATTAAATAATTTAATGATAAAAGTTGGTGATGGTGATGTTAATGGTGATTATGATGATAATGAATGTCCTTAGGTAAGATACTGTAACTCCTTGGATGAAGAAGAGAAGAGAGAGCTGATGATCTTCAGTAATCAGAGAAAAAGAGACAACCTGGGCCGTGGCACTGTCCGCCCTCTCCCCCTCACCATAACTGGAGCTGTTTGTGAACAGGTATGATGCAATAAAATGAATAAAACACACACAGCACTCAGGTTAAAGCTACAACAAAACATGCTACTTGACCTATATCTGTACCAGGTTGTTGGCAGAAAGCGTTAATCCATCCACTCTAGTCCCAACAAGACTACAAATCCCAGAAGATGCAGCACTCATCAGCGCTAATGTGCTGCACCATATCTCTCTAAAAGGAAAAATATCAACACAGCAAGTATACTTTTATCTGCTCAGATCAAATGACTCAGGCTTCTTTTAAATAGGGCCAAAAACAGGTGTGATGCATTATCGCTGGTGACCGCTGCAGCTCCTGGGATTTGTAGTCTTGTTGGGACAACAGCAGGTAGATTTAGGCTCAATCCATTACAATACCTATTACTTAATCTTCAAAATCATTAGTGTTAAAGACTTGGTTGAAGAAATGTATTTAAGAACATTAAATACATAAGAAAAAAACTATAATAAATGCAAATAAACCATAATCAAGGGCATTCACACTTAAAATAACCCAAAGGTTAACAGATTGCTGACACTGTATTGAAGCCACAATCCTCACTTTGCTGTGCTGTTTACAGAAGGATTAGAAAGGAAATTAAAGCACTATGATCCAGAAGATGTTGTCAGAGCTTACTGTAATGCTAGTATGCCAGAAACATTCTGTAAGGAACAAGCCCCATGATGCCCCATGCATTTCATCACCTGACCATCCCTACATCACCTGAATTTCCCACACATGCAGCTCAGTCCATACCTCATCATGACAAAACACCCTCTCCAGCTCTCACTTCTGGCACAGCATTATACTTCTTTTACTGTACGTGTTCTTCCTCTGCCATTATCCAAATATTTTATGGTGTTACCTGGAGTTGTTCCTAAGTTAATATATGTAAAGTAGTGGAGTTCTGTTTCTTAGTTACACACTTAGTTTAATAATTAGCATAGGGTTTAGTCTAGCATGAGATTAGTTTAAAGCTTAGCATAGCTTGCTTAGCATTTAGCATTCTTTGCTTTCTTTAGCATTAGCGGTTAGCATTCACCTGCTTTTTATTGTTTTAATTCTAGTGGTGGTGTTGTATTTTTTCCTTATTGTTCTAATTCTAGTGGTGGTGTTGTGTTTTTTTCTTATAGTTCTAATTCTAGTGGTGGTGTTTTTGTGTGGCTGTGTAAATAAACACCTGCACTACTGTTCATTAACCTTGTTGCACATTCTGCAAAAATTCAATATAGCATCTCTTTTTGGAAGCATCATTACAGCAGAACATTAAAATGTAGGTAGAACATGAGAGTTTTGTTGGTAACACTGCTGCCAATCAGTTATTTCAGTTATTATATGTGTGTGTGTGTGTGTGAGTGTGTGTGAAAGAGAGAGCATGTGTGTGAGTGTGTGTGCATTGGTGCATTTATTCAAATTGCATTGACACTATTGACACACTTTAAATTAATTTGGCAGCCCTCCATACATAAACATCATCAAAAAATACTTTTTTCTGTCAAACCTTCCATGTAATTTGTTGGCATGGAGGTGGTGTGTAATGATAGTTTTTGATACTTGTTTACCTCAGGATACTATATGATTTTAAATAACTTCCCAACAGTAATCCTTGAGGATTTTTTTATTATCCTCCACACTGTCATGGGGAAAAACAAACTTGTGTTCTTGTCTACACATGTTTGTCACAGTTCCAGTTCATTAAAACTGGCTATTTTTAGCAATTCACTGACTGGTCAACATGCTTTTGACTATTGTGTATATTTGCCATATAAAATCCTTTTTTTTTTCTCATTTTGTCTCTCATAGTTGAAGTGTACCTATGATGAAAATTACAGACCTTTCTCATCTTTCTAAGTAGGAGAACTTGCACAATCAGTGGCTGACTAAATACTTTTTGGCCCCACTGTATGTATGTATTTGTGTGTATGTACACACACCCCATCAAGGCAGAAAGTCATAGATCACTAATGGAAAGTACCTAGACACTCTTATTAACTCTGATAAAAAAAAAATTCTTGATGAGATATATGATTCTTTTTTGATACATTTTTATAACCTTTTTTTTACCAGAGGTTACAATAATTGTGGAGAGGACTGTTTATAACCTAAATCATTCATTCAGTTCATTTTTAGAAATATTAACTGATGCTTGTTTGCCTGTCATTTTTGTGAGTATTTTGTAAATAACATAGTCAGATAAGCAGGTCAAATCCTAATCATGTTCTACAGTAAATAATTGTATATATTGGACTGTTTTGTACCTTTCAGTGTGGAGTTCAAATTAATGGAGGTGACATTGCAGTATTCGCCACACGAGTGGGTCATGGACTCTGCTGGCACCCTCACTGTTTTGTGTGCTGTGTATGTGGTGAGCTGTTGGTGGATCTTATCTATTTCAATCAGGATGGCAAGATCTACTGTGGCCGTCACCATGCTGAGAAACTTAAGCCTCGCTGTTCAGCTTGTGATGAAGTAAGCCTTGAGTTATTTGACTTTTTAAGCAACAAAGTGTTTTCCGCACCTAAACTGATCCTTTTTATTATGCTCCTAATCATTAAACCCTTACCTGATCAGGTGATTGACTTATTCACTGATTTACAGAAAGAAGCAAATGTATTATATCAGGGCCAGAGTGGGCCCCTTTTTCAGCCCGGGAGTTTTATGCCTAAACCCGGCCCACTTTTTCCATG
Organism: Trichomycterus rosablanca; assembly: GCF_030014385.1. Lineage (NCBI taxonomy): Eukaryota > Metazoa > Chordata > Actinopteri > Siluriformes > Trichomycteridae > Trichomycterus > Trichomycterus rosablanca. The sequence continues at coordinate 26,166,645 of NC_085994.1, read as the reverse complement.
GAGGAGAAATTTGAATAAATGAAACAGCAGCTAGCTCTTACAACGCCTTTTTATTGGGTATATAACAGAAAACACTTCACTTAAACATGTTCAATTCAAATTTAAATCAGATAAACATTTAAAAGGTAAAAAAAAATGTGATAAAGATTCAAACGTATTTACATTTGTACCGGAGCAAAATTTGAAATAAAAATAATTTGAAATTAATATTGCATGTCTTCCCAGCAGAGAGGTGCTCTATTGTTAGGTTTACACTAAACTCCTAAGTAGCTTCACTACACGCATATTTAGTGGCTACCTACAGCATCAAAAGCCTCCTAAGCAGTGCACTGGTTTCTGTAACTTTATTAATAATGGTGTCATTGTCTATAGACACGAGACATGGCTTATCTGCTGCTCTGAGGCTAAAAAAAACATTTCATTATAGGTTAGCCTCTTTTGCTGAATAACATAACATGAACATAACATAACATGGTGTAAAATTGATAGTAAAATTGATAGTGATTTAGGCTAATTGTCTCCATTTGTTAAAATAAATTAGGCTATCGTGCTGACATCTGTCTGAACAATTTAACATATATCATGTATATTCTCCACATTATATTTTACATTACAAATAACTATCTTAGTTTAAATAACTCTGTTAGACTATCCTCTACCTGTCCCTTCAGTAGTCATGGATCATCAGTACAGTAGCGTCGGAACAAAAACATTCCATTAATGAGTTAGGCTATTTAATATATCACACTTCAAATTATGTTTATTATTTTCAGCTTGAAACTGGATATTTGTGATTAATGGTGTGTATTGGGTTCTACAAAATAAACTACACTAAGTTGACATTGCAAATGTTCCATATCTCTCTTTACCGGCTGCATGGGGTCTGTCCTCTGAAAAACAAGTCTGTTAATTTGGCACATTTGGCAGCATGTTCTTCCAACCCCCCTTTTTTTAACTGTCTTTTTCGGCTTCACCTGGCCTCTTCCTGCCCTCCATCACCACCGAGTCCGACTGATGGTTTGCGCTATTTACTTTTACCGGCGCTCCAGAAAAGACGCTTCGTGGGCCAAACCAACTTAAACTTTGGGAGAGGGGGGGATTCCCTCAGATGGTAGAACCCATCTGATCTACTGTGATGTAGGGGCTGCGCTGTCAGATGAATGAATGCAAGAAGAAAAATAGAAAAGTGACAGATGTGTCAAAATTATTTTTCCCAACCGGCCCAAACTCGAGACTGACATGAGCCGGCCCATCGGGAATCCTCCCGAATCTCCCGATTAGCCACTCCGGGCTTGTATTATATTTACTATTATTTAGACTAGAGCAGACTAATAGGTGTAAACCATTAAAATTAATATTGTAGGCTTTCAAGGGTAACTTGCACAGTTCTTGTTCTCCTTTGGCTTCAGCCCTAGTTCTTTTTTAGAGTTCTTGTTACAAGTCCCAAGTTCTTTGTAAAACTACAGTTTACTGTAAATCCATGTGAAATTTAATCTACAGTTTGTCATACCCTGACAGTAAACTTAATGTCATTGAAATCTTTGTCTTCTCTGATTTGTTTTAATAGATCATCTTTGCAGATGAGTGCACAGAAGCAGAAGGGAGACATTGGCACATGAGGCATTTCTGCTGTTATGAATGTGAGGCACCACTAGGTGGTCAGCGATACATTATGCGTGAGGGGCGGCCTCACTGCTGCAACTGTTTCGAGTCACTTTATGCTGAGTACTGTGACGCCTGTGGAAAACATATAGGTAGGTTACATTAGAATCTGATACGCTTATGGTTTTCTTTTTCTGTCCAAAGGTAAAGTTTTGATACTTGGTTTTCACAAAGTTTGCTGCTTCAGTGTTTTTAGATAATTTGTCAGATGTTTCTGTGGTATACTCAAGTACAATTATAAGTATTTCATAAGTTTTTTAACTGTTATTGACAAACATCAAATTTATGCAAAGACTCAATGTTTGCAGTGTTGACCACTCTTTTTCAAGACTTCTGCAGTTCGCCCTGGCATGCTGAATATCAGCTTCTGGGTCAAATCCTGACTGATGGCAACCTATTCCTGCCTAATCAGTGCTTGGAGTTTATCACAATTTCTGTTTTTGTTCGTCCACCCACTTTTTTAGAATGATTGATTTCTGATGTTTGTTTGTTCACCCGCTTTTCTCAATGAGATTGAGATCTGGGAAGTTTACTGGACATGGACTCAAAATTGTAATGTTTTGTTCACAGAGCCACTTAGTTATTACTTTTGCCTTGTAACATAGCACTCCATCAAGCTGGAAAAGCATTGTTTATCACTAAATTACTCCTGGATCATTGAGAGAAGTTGCTCATGAAGGATGTTTTGATACCATTCTTTATTTATGGCAGTGTTCAGTGTATGGCAAAATTGTGAGTAAGCCCACTCCCAACCCCACACAGGACTCATCTTTTGTTTGGTAGCACTCATCTTTTCTTCTCTGGACAATCAATTTCCAAATGTTCCAAACAGTCTGAAGGGGGCTTCATCAGAGAAAATAACTTTACCCCAATCCTCTGCAGTCCAATCTCTGTACTTCCTGCAGAATGTTAGTCTGTGCTTGATGTTTTTCTTGGAGAGAAGAGGCTTCTTTGCTGCTTCAAAAGCCTTCACATTACTGTGCGTCCTCCTGCCATTCCTGAAATGGCTAAATGTATATGCTGTATACATCATTTACAATTACAGTGTTAAGTGATGTGAACTTATGAGGGTAAAACATTTTCAAAGATTACTCCATTTTAAAATGAAATGTGTGTGTGTGTGTGTGTGTGTGTGTGTGTGTTAAAGTTTCTTTAGAACACTGTAAAACATGAACAATAAATTACAGAAAGCATTTAGTTGCAGGCATTGCTTCTAAAGATGTGTGATTAGTTATTTAATAATGGGTCAATTATTTTTCACACCACGTCATTTTCTGCAGCCCATCCTATTATTTAAAAATGGACACTATTTGACCCAAACAAACAAACAAATTGCATGCCACTCAGGTGGCGCAGCGGTAAAAACACACGCTGGAACCAGAGCTGGGATCTCGAATACATTGTATCGAATCTCAGCTCTGCCTTCCGGCTAAGGCTGAGTGGCCACATGAACAACAATTGGCCTGTTGTTCAGATATGGGCGGGACTAAGCCGGATGGGGTCTCTCTCCCATGACTGGTGCAATTACGACCTCTGCTGGCTGATTGATGGTGCCTGCACAGAGATGAGAAAAGAGTGCTCTCAGGGTGTGTCTCTCCGTACACAACGCTGAGCTGCACTGCACTCTTCGTTCTCCTCAATCAGAGCAGGGATCGGCATTGGTGGAGAGGAAGCATGATGCAACCGGGCAATTGGACACGCTAAATAAAGGGAGAAAAAGTGGAGAAAAATGCAAACAACGAATATCAGCACTGCAATGGTAGCATGACCCCTGACCTCAACCCTTCTGAACACATTTGATCATGTGTGTAATGCCCTACAATGGACCAGCGCCCTACTTGATGTGTATTTTAACCCTGCACTTGGTATTTCCAGAATTGGCTTTGGACTTGGAAGATGGCATCCCTGGTCAGGATTAAGCAGTTAATGTAATGATTGATGATTAAAAAAAAATGCTGTAATTATATGAATAAATTAATAATGATTTCTTTTAATATTAAATTCATGATCTTAGTAAAAATAATATATTGATGTAAATAAATTTAACAAATATTATAGTATTGCAGACAATTCTGGGGATATGTAGAACTCACTTCTGGCTGTACTTTTAGGCATAGACCAAGGACAAATGGCATATGAGGGTCAACACTGGCATGCCACTGAAGAATGCTTCTGCTGTGCTCGCTGCCGTCAGTCTCTACTAGGCTGTCCCTTTCTGCCTAAGGAAGGGCTGATCTACTGCTCCCGCCTCTGCAGCCAAGGGGATGAGCCTGACCTCTCAGACTCTTCTGATTCTGCCTTTCAGAGTGCACGGTCCAGACAGTCACGTCGTAGTGCTCGAATTGGCAAGCAGGGAGCCAAGAACAAAGGAGAAGGTGGCAGACAGCCATCATCTGGATCGGCAGCAGCAACAGGTGACCGTCATTCAGTGGAAGCAGATTCCCTTGGTGTGCAAATGGACCTGCTAAGTGTGTCCAGCCCTGCTCCTAGTCGTACCCCTAACCGCACTCCAACAAGAACACCGAGCAGGACCCCAAGTCGTTCTCCAAGCCTGAACCGTAAGCAGTCTGTCTGGATGAGCAGGGATGAGCCATATTCTTTTGACTCCAATCAAAGAGATCCCTCCCCCTCTCCAAATCCCCATCAGCTCCGGAGCCAGTGTAGTATCCGGAGCCCTTATCCTTCCTCTCCTAGCCAGCCACCCAAGGTGGTTAGCCCCCCTGATTCCTGGCACAAAGAGCAACCAGGAAATAACTCCAAAAAGCCTCCAGTTATGGCAGCCCTAAGAGGCCACTCTTTCAATGAGAACTGGATGCACCATGGACAGGACCCTGAGTTCCATCCACCAAAACTGAAGACGCAAATGAGCTTCAATGAGGTATCTAGCCATGGTGCTGGGTTCTTAGACAAGCGCAGTGTCAGTGTGCAAGGCTTTCCCAGAGATCTACGCCCCCCACTTCTAAGGAGTAGACACCACATTGGCCCAAGCTTTGGTGAATTAACACCCCTTGAGCAGACCCCACGAGGGTCTGCAGACTCACTGACCCTCTCATATGCCACAGGTATAAAACAAATCTTTGACTTTACAAGCAATAACTTTAAAATTATGTGGCAATTCTCTGACTGTGCAAAGACTAACATTTTCTAATTTTGTACTCATGTAGGAAATTCTTTGGATGGCACTACAAGGCGCCAGGAGCACCTTTCCCGCTTCTCAATGCCTGACTTAAGCAAGGACTCTGGTGTGAATGTATCAGAGAAAAGTGCAATGGGTACCTTAAACTCATCCATGCAGTACCGCAGCACTGAATCCCTGACATCAGTCCCAAGACCCCTTGCTGATCTAGGGATGCCTGTCAGACTGAAGTATCCTCCACAGCTTTACTGGGACACACCTAGAGGCCTAAGCTTTGATGATCCACTCAAAGGGCACATGGGTCTTGCAGGGAGCATGGGCAACGTTCATGCAGTGACTCCACGACCACGGCGAGCTAACACACAAGACTCTCCACGACAGCAACATCCAAGACAACACCCCCATCGCAAGAGTCATAAGAGACATAGGGGCCACCATCGCTCACGCCGCTCACGCTCTGACAACGCCCTTCATTTGGCTGCTGAAAACCAGGGTTATCCCAGTGACCCTGTTCAGAGATTCCATGATGACTTTCAGAGGCTGCCCTCTTTGAGGATGTCAAGGGACTCATTTGGGGCAAATTACAGACATAGACAGCAGTTTTTTAGACCTTGTCCTCGAACAACCTCTGACCTGACTCTTCAGGACCCTGGGGGGCCAAGACTAGGCCAATACATGGGCAGGTATGGAGAGTTGGCACAGGGTGAAGATCACTTTTGCTCCACTTGTTCCTCCTCATCAGATGCTTCTGACGATGATGGCTACTTTATGGGAGAACCAATTCCTAGGCCAGTGCAGGTGCAGTATATTGACAACGAGGAATTGAGGCAGCGTTATAGCCCCACTATGATGGGTGGTCATTCCCAGCTACATACACGTAGACGTCGAAAGAGTAAGAACTGCATCATATCATAAGTTTAAAAAAAAAGATGTTGTGTGTGTGTGTGTGTGTGTGTGTGTGTGTGTGGTTGTGCCTGGGTGAAACAAGTTACTAGGTGGATTGTAACCTTATTTAAGCATGGTCAAATCATACCCAGGAAAACTTGATCATGTCATTTCTCTTCTGTTTACTGTGACAAAATATGGCACAAATACCTGCATCATCTTAATGAAGTAAGTGTGTGTGGTGTGTATGAGTGTGTGATTTTCCTTAAATAACTTACTGAATAGATTGTAATCTTATTTAAGCATGATCAAACCATAACCAAGACAAGCTGATCATGTGTTTTGGACATTATCTCCTCTGTTTACTGTGACACAATGGCACAATTATTTCATGTGTGAACAATTACCTATTTGAATATTACATTAAATATTGTACATTCAATAAGACTGGAGTTGTAGAAACGTGCAATAAGAATGTGTTATGTACTTCTGGTTTAGTAAGAAAATTGGAATACGGCTCAATGTGCACTGAGACAGGGTGTGTTTTGTGAGTTTCCATAATAACTTATTTTCATGACAACTGTATTTTAATCTTGTTTATTTAGAAATGTCTTCAAGTTGTTTGTGTAAGTGTGTGAGAGATAGCTCAGCCATATGGCCTAAACTGTCAATGCTGATTTTTAAGTCTGATCATAAACACTAAGAAGACTTGGCTTTAAGCACAACTCTTATTTGCCCTGGCTACAACCTAACAAACTCCCTTCTATTTACTCTTTAAATCTGTCTTTTTCCCGTATCTTTTATCATCTTTGAGATCCACCCCACCTGTGTCCATTTACTACTTGCAGTGCTTGCACCAGTCTTTTCAATAACAAGTAAAACTAACCTTTGCTTCTAAGCATAGCAATGTTTGGTATAGTCCTGTTTTAAATGCAATATTTTTTTTTTTTTTCATTTTAATAATGTTATTTACAGTATAAATTTAATGTATGTACAGTGATTTTCAAAAGTAACATAAGTCCTGACACTAGTATTGTAAATGTTTTGTAAATATAGTCTTAAATCTTTCTATATTTTGTATCCTTAAATACATTATTTGTAACATATTGTAGAGCGTTCACTGCATGTATCCCCAGTTCATGTCTTGTATCTGTATTAAATAATATTTCAATTATCAACAGACCAACAGACTTTTTATCCTGAGTATAGGGTTATGAATTTGAATATTGTATAAGTGTCTTGAGCAAGTAGACAGTGATACAAAGTAAAAAAAAAAATCGTAGATGCACACCACATTTATTTTTATTTATTTTTTGCTTAACCATTTGAGTCACATTTCATTTAAACTACATTAATACACAAAGTAAAACAAAAAACAAGTTTAAAAAAACATATATATAAAGGTGAGTAAGCTAAACCTGGAATTAAATTTCCACTATACACATCTTTGAGAACTCTATACTTGAGCTTATCACAGACATTTTCATGACATTATTTTCCTAAGCATGACTAAACTTTACAAAACTTTAATGCTTTCATTAACATCACTATTAAATATGCTTTTACTAATATTTTGGACCCAATCAACAAAAGTAATAGTTTAAGATATCTTCAATGTTTTAATATCTTAAGAAGTGTAAACTCTAAAGATTTGGTTATAATCATACAAATTCAAATACAAATACTATGTATTTATTGGTTTATTATATCACTGCAAATGAATGTGTTGCAGCTGACCCAGGAATAACAATTGACAGTTGGAATGTAATATGTGACTTTAAAAAAGTTAGGTAAAAGTGGGTCAGTATTATTAGGTAAACCTAAAATAATATTTTAGTAGGAAGAACAAGCTCAAAAATATTGTTCAAATAAATAATAACATTTCGGATGGACAGACACACAAGCACACAGCAAAACAGCTAAGGTGTGATCTCCATAACACCAGTTCAATGTTCTTATTATGGTTTTGAGTCCTACTACTGACATAACTTTACCTGACATAGTCTTATAGGGCCTGCTATGCCCATGAGCATACCTGATATAGTCTTGTAGGGCCAGCTATGCCCAAAAGCATACCTGATATATTCTTGTAGGCCCAGTAGCCTATGAGCATAGGCAATGCTCACAATTTTTTGCCCTTTTTAATACATTACATTAAAACATGAAAATAAATGTATTTAACTTTAGAAATCATATCCAGTTTAAAAAAATTTTGTTTCAAAAGTAGACGTGCCATTCGATTTATTTTTTTAAATGTTTTAAAGCACTGTTTTCTTTTGTATGTTTGTTATTGGGGTAACAGTGCACCTCTAAGCCTAAAAAGGTTTATTCTTCTCACCCTTTACTACCCTTATTGCCATTCTAGTTAGCATACATTTATTATGACTGCATGGCCTCAACCAAACCATAATGTAACTTTTGTACAAAGACTTAAATTCTACATCAAGGGAACAGCTTGTCTTGCAGTTTTACTGCATATTGTTCCATTTACTTCATCCCAAACCACATGACATACTATTTAGTGTGGTAGGCTGCAAATGGGAACAGTCTTTTAACTGCTGACATTATATGCTGCTTCTGTTCTTAGAAGGCATAAGTTGGCTTACAGCCCTGCAATGGATTTGTGCCTTGTCCAGAAAATTAAATGAATAATTAAGGCTTCCTTAAAAGTAAAGCTTCATTACATGGCACTACCATATTAATTTGATATTAAATTTAAAAATTATGAAAATGTCCTATGGAAAAGAAAGTGTTTACAATACAACAAGAAAAGAAAGCACGTAACTGTGCATTTTGTTGAACATAAACCATGCAGATTTAAATACATGTTAAACAGATTTCTTTATTATTAAAATAAAGTAAATCTAATGAATAAAAGTTTGCATGAGGTAGCTCATTATGATCAACTTAAATTTGGATTTTGTTTATTTACCTAAAGAGTAAATACAAAACTGCCTCTTATTCCTAATATGTTGTAGCACTAACATTTAACTGAACTGAATTTTTTTTAAATTGTAGACAAATAGCAGTGTGTGGTTTCTACTGTGAAGGTCAACAGTTTACATACTCTTGTACACATGTATAAAATGAGATTTAAGCATGGCACATACACAACACACTTAAATGCATGTAGACCTAATTGTATCCGCACTACTTGTTAACAAGTGTATAAAATCAATTATATAGAATATATTTTATACTTTCTGGCAGCTGTTTGGAGAGGGCACTTTCCTGTTTTAACATGACTTTGCCTGTTTGAAGTGGAGTAACTTCAGTGGCCTGTACAAAGCACTGACCTCAACCCCATTCAACATCTCTGGGATGAACTGAAAAGATGATTGTGAGCGAGGCTTTCTTGTTCAACTTTAGACAGCACAAATGCTTTTTGACTAAACAGGCACAAAAATCTTGTGGAAAGCCCTCAGTGGACAGTGGAGCCTTTCAGATTGGAGGCTGTTGTAGCAGCGAAGTGGCTCCATATTAAAAGCTAGTTTTAGAATTTTCAACAATCTCATGGTCAGGTGTCCACATACTTTTAGTTATATAGCGAAGATTGCTTTCAGGACACAGCAGTAGGAAAAACATGCTTGTCTTGCTCTTTTCATATTTTTATTCCTTTTTCATTGGAAAAAAACTAAGCAAATCTGTTAAACATGTATTTTGCTTTCAGTGGCCTACATAGCTTTCTTAATATGGGTTTGTTCTTACAAGGAAGATTATTAAATAGCATATGGTTATTTAGCACATGTAGCACCTACAATTCTCACACTATTACTTGAGCTTAAATTCACTGGCATCAACATACATATTCTTTCTTCCTGTACAGTGAGGTTAAAACAACTCCCAGTTTATATATAACCACTTAACATTGTATTTACATGTACTTATAAGCATAAAACAAAAATATGTTAAAACAAAACAAACCATGGTAGCAATGATCCGAAAAACATATTCAGACATTATTAGTACATATACTTTGATGAGCCAAAACATTACAACTACCTGCTTAAAATGCTGACAAAACAGCTCTGATCTTCTGAGACATAGACTACACAAGACATTTAAAAAGATGTCTTCAGGACATTACCAGTAGGTCCTTCACTTCTGTATGTTGTGAGGTAGATCGTCCTTCAGTGCATCCTGCGCCATTTCTTTTACAGGTAAATGATGCCAAACTGTCAGCAGTTCCTGGCTTGTCCCTCCTCAGACCACTGTCGCTGGGTGCTTACTATGATTTGGTCCCTATCAAAGTTACTCAGGTCTTAAGGCCTGCATTAACCCAACATTAAATATATCCCTAACTACGACATGCATAGTTGTTACGACTATGCATGCACATTTAGCTGAGTGGTTCTAATGTTTTGGCTCATCTGTGTAAATACATTACATCAATAAGAACATGCCAAAAACAGCATCAGTATTATCTATGCACACTTTTTTGCTTTAAAAGTGATGTGACTAAAATATTTACCTAAGCACTGATACAACCTAGACTTCTCACTTTTGAAGCACAGTACTTTGGTCAAACTAAATAAAAGTTCATGTTTACAAAAGCTTGATGTATGATCCAAAAATATCACACTTGGACAGAGGCATGTATCAGTCTTTTCCTGCTATTGGATGCAGTATTACAGTATTCCTTTGCCCAGTTGTCAGTAAAGCTGGGGCTGGGACTGGGATGGTGTACCCGGTTCCTTTGAGTCATATTCGTGGATAAACTGCTCCATGGCTTCTACGCAGCGCAGGCCGATCTCACGCAGGTTCTCTCTAAGAGACGACTGGATAGGCCTCTCCAGAGACGGGTCCTTTGCCACTAACATCTTTACCACCACACCAAATGTATCACAGTCCTGTCGATATACCTGCAGCAAGAAGACATGCAAGTATTGAAACAAGTAAAACCAAAAACCAAATAATTTTTTGTCCTTAAATATTATTTTTTCTTTAATTTGCACATAGCCGTTTCCTCTGTCACATGAATTCTACAAATCTAGGAGGGTATGGACTGACACATGCCTTTGAGACATACATTTAACTATGAACTAAGAACTTTTAACAAGTACATTGTGTTGAGGTGTCAAAAGAGCCATGACTGCAACTCATACCATAACAGAAAAAAATTAAATAAGTAAAAACATTTGAAAACCCTGCTTATTTAATAAAGGGCAAAAACATCATTCTGGTTCCTCTCATTGTCCAAGTGTTTCCTACACCCTCCTACACACACATATACGCACACACACACACACACACACACACACACACACACACAAACACAAATTAACACAAATCCACAAAAATTACTAATTTATAAGGATTACTGGGTGACCTTTCTTACAATTTCACAGTCTCCAACTGCCAACACACTCTATCTCGAGTACACATTTTTACTCCCACATATCCTACACCCACATTGTATCCCTAATATAATCTATTTTACTTATATAGAGAGAATACACATTAAATCTAATAAATATAATGAATATGAGACCCTATTTTTAGTCATCTGTTTTTGCCAACGTATTTGTCATGATCAGTGTTATATAAAATCATTACATAGCAGCTTACATAAAACAGCACTAAATGGCACACTCCACCTTCAGACAATAGAATTTTTTCTACAAGGCTCTCTGAAAATTAATTAAATAATCTATAAGCTTGTTTTTTTATTGTGCTGATTAAAGGATGTATAATATGTTATTTGCCAAGACAACAAAAACATCCAAATAGCTTTTATTAAAATACATAATTTTTAATCTAACACCTTGTTTTGACATGTGGGGAAATACGTATATACCATTTTTGGTCAGTCATCATTTCAAGTGGCTGCAGCCATAGACTGGAACAAACTGCAAGAAACTCTAAGGCTGGATAAATTTATTTCTAAGACAACTTTTAAAAAACAAATTACAGATATCTTAAGAGATACATGCAGCTGTATGACAAATTGATTCTTCTTTTATACTGTTGATGGGTGATTCGACTATGTGTTGTTGTATTGTGATCATCGTTGTTTGTTTTCAATGTCTCATGTAAATTTGTTTGTATGATTGTTCCTCATGAGGCTTTGCCTTTTGCCAGGCCGCCATTGTAAATAAGAAGCGGTTGTTAATGACTCGCCTGGTTAAATAAAGGTTAAAAAATAAATAAAAAATAAATATAAAGATGATGTTAAACATTTGCATACACATGAACGTCACAGAAGTCGTCAAATGTCAATGAGTTCAGCAACTGTTCTTTTTGTGTTATTTTAAAATATTTTGGAATACACCCCCCATTTGCAGCTATAACAGATCAAAAATCTGTTTTACATTCAAAAGGGTCTCCAAAGGGTTTTGTCTATAAAAATTTGTGTCCAATAAGTCAAAATAAAATTTGTTAGATCAGGCACTGGTGATGAACAAGAATGCCTGGATTGAAATCAACATTTAGTTCTATCCCAAAGCTATGCAATGGGGTTGAGGTCAGGGCTTTGAGCAATTCACTAGACAAACTAGTCAACACCTGACCATGAACTTGTTGGACATCCCATTTAAAAAAGAAATGGTATTAAAATAAAATGCCCTCTGTGTAATATTTTTAGCTATAACAACAGCCACTCTTTTGAGAAGGCATCTCACAAGACTTTTAAGTACGTCTGTGGCCATTTAGTCAAAAAAGCATTTGTATGACTAGGCACTGATGTTGGTCAAGAAAACCTCAGTTGTAATTCTATTAATTCAATAAAGTGTGCAAAAAGTCAAGGGGTCTAAAAACCTTCTGAATCAACTGTATATCCACTGCACAAATAATTGATGTGGTGAAAAGTTTGTGTTTGATAAACTTAAATGACCCTAGAATATTGGACTTATTACTGGATACATTACATTTAATTATTTTCACATTTCCATTACAAACCACTTCATCCTGGACAGAGTCATGGTGAATCCTGCACCACTGTATGTCAGGCTGACATACCTAGGGGCTTTTTAGTAGATACCTTATGAATGCCTAGATGGACACGGGTCTAGATTTTATCTAGCTGGTTGTCTCTAGCTATTTTTGTTACAAAGTGTTAATTTGTATGATAATTATATGTATACTGTGATATTCGCACAGTGCTTTGTGTGCGTAATGCATTTTTTTGTGCAATGTTTTAAAAAAAGCATTTTCATCTTGATACAAAACAAATACATCAAACAAAGCTAAAATTGGACAGTGGCAGTGGAAATACAGTATGTCGCTTTTCATGTGTGTGTTAATGCTGTGGATAGCAGGTGCTTCTACCTGCTACAAGGTCACTTCTGAGCAGCAGCTCAGCCTGACCTGTGGTGAACATTGAGACCAGAGGGACTGTGTGTATTCATCTTAGTGTGTGTGTGTGTGTGTGTGTGTGTGTGTTTGTGTGCTTGTGTGTTTTGTGTGAAGCATGTGCATCTACCTGTTACCATACCACTTCAAACAGCACCTACTGTCAGCCTTGTGGTAACCATAGAGATGGAAGACAGAAAAAGAGGCAGTGTGTGAACCTGTGTGTGTGTGTGTGTGTGTGTGTGTGTGTGTGCGTGCTTGTGTGTGTAGCATAATTTCATGCTGCTGTCTGAGTCATAGCCCTGTGTGCTCTGCTTGCTGTTCACCAGAGCAAAATAAAAAACAGACTTGCTGCAAGATTGACTAGCAGTGCTAAAATGTTCTCGCTCATTTGAGCAATTGTTTGACACACCAAATGGTGATGGGGTAATGTCAAGGGCTTCTGAAATGTAGTGTTTCAGTGATGGAATAAAAATCCCAGGAGCTTAGCAATTTCTTTTCATTTTGTTGTTTCCATCAAGTTCTTTATCCTGGACAGGGTCGCAACAGAGCCTGTTTCACCAAGAAAAAATTAAGTCTCCTGAGGGCACCAATCCATCTCAGGGCTAAGACAATAATGTGTAAATGCCTGAGCACTCAATAGTATGGGATGACACACAAATGTCCATTTGATGGGCTAGCGAAACTGACTGCTACACCACCCAAGACACTACTTATCAGTTAATGATATCCTTATTTCAGTCTGTCTGGTACAAACAATCTACCATGATTACATTTCTTATTCTAATAATGGATTTTGAATAATAGCTGAAGGTTATTTGTGGTCACATTTGTGAGTAACATTTACAAGCAACTTTTCAGTTCATCCTAAAGGTGTTAAATTTGGTTGAGGTCAGGGCTCTGTGCAGGCCACTGGAGTTCCTTCACACCAGCTTGTAAAATTTGTCTTTATAAAGCTCACTTTGTGAGGGACTAGAAAAGGGCAAAGCATGAAAGCAAAGCATATAATTTATTTTATATAATTCATTTAAAATAAAAAGATATATCAATAAAACAATTTGCCAAGGAGTATTTGCCTATACAGAGCTAAAGAAGAAACTTAGAATAGTCTAATGAGAGTTTTTAAGGGAGTTGGCTATATATTTACATTTATTGAAATATGCCATTTGTCTTCGTCTTTTCTAAGTTCCTCTTATTTAAGACTAAAATACACTGTTACCTCTTCAATTTCTTCTCTTTTTCTCTGGATGGCTCGACTTCTGGCAGTGGCGCGAGTAACAGAGGACAGAGTTTCCCTGCCACTACTAATCTCTTCCTCCTGAGCCACCTATGAGAGAACAAAGCAGAGAGAATAAAAGAGAAAGAGCAGGGGTGAATTCAGACTAATAAATGAACTGGTTATACACCTATCATATCATTTATGAATTTCTATCAACTTAAGGGTTACAGGGGTCCAGCTGTAACCCTTAAATTAATAGAAATTCATAAATGATATGATAGGTGTATAACCAGTTCATTTATTAGTCTGAATTCACCCATGCTCTTTCTCTTGCCAGATAGGGCACTAATCCATCAAAGGACAACACACCACTCACTTTAACTCATTGAATCACCTACTGTGACAATTTTGAACAGCCAATTCACCTTCTGTATGTTTTGGGGTGTAGGAGGAAACCCACCCAGACACAAAAAATCCTCACAGACCTCTGAATCCTTGTTTCTGTGTGGCACCCACTCAGTTATGCTACTGTGCCATCTTTTATGTAGTGTATACAGTATTTCTGTCTGTTTCAAAGACATTACAACAGTTTAAACTATTTTTGGTTTAGTACTTTGTACATACTTCCAACATAAAACTACTGTCTTCTCCGAAACTGGAGCTGCTAGAAGGAATCTGAGAGGACATCTTATTACATAATCTCTCCATATCCCCAAGACTTTAAGCTCCTGTCTTTTTGACTGTCCTCTTCAGCTTACACCACAGGTTTTTAATAGAGTTTAGGTCAGGGGACTGGGATGACTATGGTTGTGATTGTTATGGTTGGGATTTTTCTGGGGATTTTAATAATGGTTTTGGGGATGTTCCACTTCAGCTTACAGAATTTTATTTTTTAAGATTTAGGTTACTGGACCCAGTGGATCCATTACATTACAATACATGTAATTTTCTGTGCAACTGTTTGCAAAAAACGACCACAGAGAGCAGACACAGGTAAATGTCCTGTAGTGTTTACCAAACTCCATGCACAATTATTTAAGTGGCAGCCTGTAGGTGGTTAGGCTTGAACCCTTGACCTTATGGCCAACAGTGCAGTATCTTCAGTATCATGAAGCTTCAACTAACCAACTTTTTTTTTTGCCTTCGTTTAAATCCTCCAGGATGTGCATGAAGAACTAAATACGCTTGCATTCTTTTTCAGACAGGTTAGTTACAGCTTTCAACCTTCATATTTTTCACTCAAGCCATATCCCAAGTGGATATGAGCATTTTAGGTGGGTAGTTACACTTTATATCCAAAATTATGTAAACACCCCTCCATTGAGATAAGACTAACTAATTGCTAACTGATGTATAAAATATATAAAATAAATAATATTTTATAAATATATAAAATAAATCAGTTTGGGGAAGGCACTTTCTTCTGCAAAGTCCAGTGGTTTGCAAACAGCCCTCACCTTAGCCCATTTTTTACCTTTGGATTATTCCAAAGGTAAAAAATGGGCTAAGGTGAGGGCTGTTTGGAAATGTGATTGTGAGTCAGGTCTTCTCATCAAACATTAGTGCCTGATCTTACAAATGCTCTGCTTACTAAATAGGAACAAATTGATTTTCAATACAATATAATAGTCATGCCTGGTTATTAATGCATGCTAAAATCATGTTTAATGTTAAATACCAGTAATTTTCTTTTTTACATGCAAATCACTATTTAAGTGCTTGGTCAGCTCCAAAGCTAATTAAGGAAAATGTTGACCTATGAGGCTAGCAGCTCATGTAATGCAGTTAGGAGTAATTGTCCGGCTTTAGATCCATTATTTTCTAAGGGAAAAACATTTTGTGGTCTCTTACTGTGAAAGACAGGACAGGTCTCTCAGAACCTCGTGAGGATGATCGGGAGCGATCTGCAAAAAGAAAGAAAAGAAATACTACATATATAGTAATTCAAATAAAATAGTTGTTTAAGTAGTAGTTTTTTTCATTGTCCTCATTTTATCTACAGTCAAGCCGGAAAGTCTGCACATCCCTTTCACCTTCTCCATATTTTATTACGTTACAGACTCATTCTATAATAGATTGTGTTCTTTTTTTGCCTCAACATCTACACACAATCGGCAATAATTACGAAGTGAAAACAGTGTTAAGAAAATATGCAATTTTATTTTACTGACAAAAATGGTTTATTTAGGGGTTACATATCTGTACACACCCTTAGCCTAATACTTGGTTGATGCACCGTTGGCAGCAATTACAGCTTTAAGGCATCTTGGGAAATAAGCTACAAGCTTGGCACATTTGTTTCTGAACATTTTTGCCCATTCCTCTTGGCATATTCTTGCAAGCTCCGTCAGGTTGGATGGGAAGTGTCGGTACACAGCCATTTTCAGCTCCTTCCACAGATGTTTGATTGGATTCAGATCTGGGCTCTGGCTGGGCCACTCAAGGACATTCACAGACTTTCTCTGAAGCCACTCCTTTGTTCTCTTGGCTCTGTGCTTCAGGTCGTTGTCATGTTGGAAGGTAAACTTTCGCCCCAGTCTGATGTCCAGCTCTGGAGCAAGTTTTCTTCAATGATCTCGGTGTACTTAGCTGCATTCATCTTTCCCTCTATCAGGACTAGTTGCCCCGGTCCCTCTGCTGAAAAACCTCCCGACATCATGATGCTGCCCGATCCATGGTAAAACAATCTTGTTTCTGAGGTCTGCAGATAATTCCTTTGACCCCATGGCTTGGAGTTTGCTCTGATATGCACTGTCAACTGTGAGACCTTATATAGGCAGGTGTTGGCAAACCCCAATTATGTCCAGTCAATTGAATTTACCACAGATGAACTCCAATTAAATCGTAGAAACATCTCAAGCAGTATCAGTGAAAACAAAATGCACCTCAGCTCACTTTTGGGTGTCATATCAAAGGGTGTGCACACTTGTATACATATGATATTTTACATTTAGATTTTTAATAAATTAGCACAAATGTCTAAAAACCTGCTTTCACTTTGTCGTTGTGGGCGATTTTGTGACAGAAAATGAACTCAATCTATTATAGAATGAGTCTGTAATGTAATAAAAGGTGGAGAAGGTGAAAGGGGTGTGCAGACTTTTCAGCTTGACTGTATTAATAAACATCCATTCCTGCATTTCAGGCCTGCAACACATTCCAAAAAAGTTTGGGTGGTAAACCATTTACCACTTTGTAATGCTGCAAGGCACAGAGGATACCAAGCAATGAAATGTTTCAGGTGTTATTTTGTCCCATTCTACCTGCAAACACATCTTAAGGTGTGTAACAGTATGGGGTTGTTATTGTCACTTTTTTGTTTCAAAATTCTTCACACATTCTATATTGGGGACAGGTCATACCCTCTTCTTCCACACCAATGCCTTTGTAATGTGTACAGCATGTGGTTTTGCATTGTCTTTTTATAAAATGTATGGACGTTCATGGAAAAAAAGGCAGTATATGTTGCTCGAAAATCTTGTAAAAATGTATTTTTCTGCATTAATGTTGCCAAAGCAAAAGTATAAATTACCTTTGCCAATGGCACTGACAAAACCCCATACCATGACAAATCCTGAAAATTGACTACATGGGATTTATTTATTTAAAAAAAAATCTGGAATACTGATTAATTTCACCACAATACATGTTTTCATTGTGTGCTGGTCCATCCCAGATGCCTTCAAGCCCAGAGAACTCAATGTCACTTCTGGACATGGCTCAAATAAGACTTCTTTATTAAACGATAACGTTTTAAGTGTTTTAAGTATTGTAAATGTAACTCCATATTGTAAGTTTGCCAAAGTAATTCCTTGTCCATGTGTCAGCTCCTTGTCAGCTATTGATATATGGCGGTTCTTGATGCAGTGTTGTCTGAGATTTGAGATCACGTGTACTCAGCTTAGACTTGAGCCCTTGCCCCTGTTGCACAGAATTTTCTTTAGATTTCTTAAATCTCAACTTTTTTTGGAATGTTTTAGAATTCCTGAAATGTAGGAATGGATGGGCATTAACCACTGTAATTATTTTCATACTGTTCCAAATTACAATTTGTATGTCCTTATTAAGGTCGTCCTTATTAAGTAATGTGAGTGCCACACAGTCCCAGGGTCCAAAGGCTCATGCCTCACCTCCTGTCACTGCCTGTCTAATACAATAACAGAAGAATAGTTAATAATGAACTACAACTTACCCATAGCCTTTCTAAAACCCACCCCTGTTTTTTTAGTCAATAGATTTTAGTCAATAACAGAAGTTTACAAAAATCTTTAACTTTAAACAAGCTAAACAAGCTAAATCATTAAAAATAATAATATTTTAGATATAGATATGTCTTAGTCTATTATAATTGCTATGTCTTTCACACAGTGTCCTTACACAAGACACTAGTAGTGTAGGGATGTTTACCTCAAAAACTCACACAGATTATAGGTTCTACATTCTAATATATTTAAATATAAAACTTTAATAATTTTGTAGTACTATTGTTATTGTTGCTCTGTGTGGTAGACTATATCACTAGTACCAGAGTCTTTTACTTGTAAGCCCATGTCAATGTAAAACTTGCAAGACATTGGACAAATCTGGCAAGATGTATTGTAATTATTATAATGGATGATATGATCACAGGGTGGCAAAGTGGCACAGCTAATAGAGAAGATATTGTACATCAATATAGGTCCAGTGACCTGGGATTGTTCCCTGCCTCTGGTCACTGTCTAAAAGGAGTTTTTTTTTCTGCATCCCCAGCGAGTGTATTGTTTTCCCTACCTTCAAAAACATATTTAAGATAGGTTGGCTGCAAAATTGCCCCCTATTTGTAAGAAAGTAAATTTGTGAGTGCTACATTGGATTGGCTAAAAGTGCAGTCCTATCACAGAAAGTGTTTTGGGGTTTTTTTCTTCAGAAAAATCAACAAATGAATAATTAGACCATATGTCTAATATGTCGTTGACATTACTTTAAATTTGCTTTTTAAATGTAGCTTGTAATGTACTGAAGCCTTTTTTCTTGATTCACTGTCATTTATTCATTTACTTTTAGAAACCACCAAGCACCAATCGTTATTGGGATCCTTATGGCGCATAGAGAAGTATGGTGTTTTGACTAAATGGATAAATATTTTAACACAAATGAACTGTTGCTCAGTCCAGGGTGTATTCCTGAAATACTGGTAATAGAAATATACCCTGGACAGGGCAACATTTACAGGCAGCACACTGTAAAACATTCCCTTGCTCACACCTAAAGGCTGGTACAAAATATGGCTAAAATTTCAGTTCACTCGCCCACAAGCTTCCATTCCATTTGAACTCCTCCTCCTCTATTTGTAACTATAACTTCTCTGTGAAGGATTTTGGGGCGTTTCTGTTGAAATTTGCACCCAATTCGTCAAAACAGCATGTCTAAGGTCTAATCTTTGGCCGCGAAGGACAATCCACACCATCCCAAAGCTGTGCAGTGGTGTTTGGGTCAGGTATTTGTGCAGGCCACTGAGGTTCCTCCACACCAAACCAAACAAAATAAGTAAGTGTCCATATAGAGTATGTTTTAAAACTGTAGGAGGAAACCGAAGCACTCAGAGGACACCACATGACAGAAACAGGACATGCAAACTTCTTTCAAATAGTGAATAGAGTTGAGGACCAAACCCAGGTTATCAGGACCCAAGCTGTTGGGCAGCACTCATTCTACCAGCTGTGCCACTGTGCCAAGCTGCAATAAACTATTTAGATAATAAAGATAATAAATTTGCCTTACAACTAGATAAATAAATTTGCAACACTAGAGCGCTCAGATTGCTTGATGTATGTTGGCTCTCTGCCTGGACTTTTTTTCCGATCTGGCTCTCACTCTCTCACATACACACAAAACACCTTCATTTCTCTCCCACTTACATACACAAAACATTTGAGCTCATGCTCGCACTCTCAGGCTGCAATACACACATATATAGCACAAAAGGCAATGAGTCACCCTCATCTCTGTATATCTCACTAAGCACAATGCGCAAAGAAGCAATAGAGAAAGAGTCATGAACTTACACAACATCGAAAACAGAACCACATTTAAGCCACATTTGTTCTAATCGATCATTTTACAATTTTCACACACCAGTTGTCTAAAAGTATGTGAACATCTGACTATAAGCTTGTTAGATATCTTATTCAAAAATGTTGGACATTATTATTATGTTGCCCTTTGTCAGCCCCTTCCTTTGTGGTTATAACAGCCTTTTAACAAGGGTTAAGGTCAGGGCTCTGTCCAGGTCACTGGAGTTCCACAGCAAACTTGTCAAACCGTGTCTTTATTGTCACTGCCTATAATTAGTCGGTTCTAAAATTTTAGATCCATTAGATCCATAGACAGACATTGTTGGATGATCTTCTCTAAGGTTATTTATCTGCTCCCCTGGTTCGCCTTTTTCTGGTCAAAATGGCCTGACAAATCAAAAAATTATCACAGCATCTGGGGAGATTCATCCACACAACGTAAAATGTACACAACGTAAAATGCACATATTTAAACATTCAGCTAAAAATACTATATCTAGGCACTAAAATATAAGAGAAGCAATTAATTATTCAAATAATGAAGTAATGTTTAAAGCAACATTATGTGCATCATGAATTCTGGTTTAGTTCTATACATGAGCTCAAGGAACAGAAACACGTCAAGGCTTTTGAGTAAACCTAACAACTAGTGGGGAGTGCAGGCAATCCAGCAGATAAATAACCTTAGAGAATCATTTGTTGAATCCCGTTCATAAGGAAAGCACCCAGACAAGACACCAGTCAAAGTATGAATGCCTTAGTTTATAAAAAGCCTTTTTCACTTTTAATAAACAAAAGCATTCATTCATATGACTTGGTGTCTTGTCTGGGTGATTTCCTCATGCACGGAATTCAACAAATGAATCCTTACCTGGTCAGGGTCCGTCACATCTGACACAAAGGGACAAGTGTGCATTGTGAATCCTGGTTAAGTTCTATATATGAACTCAAGGGCTTCTGAGTAAACCTAACAACTGGTGAAGGATGCGAGCATTCTACTCCAGGTAAGCGGTCTTCTCTAAAGTTATTAATCTGCTGGATTGTCGATCTGTTTCAAGGACATATTGTATTTAAATAATAAGTATAATATAAATAAGTAAAGTTCGGAAGCTCCAAAGCTACTTATCTGATTACTCTGTTTTGTTTTAAGGATACTTGGTCAATTTTATGTATTTTCTATATGAAATTCTTCCTCTCCATTTTTACCTCTATTTTACAGATTTTATCATATTGTAATTTTATTATTACTGGAAGAGGAGCCATTCCTTGTCACTACCTTGTATTGAAAATGAATATGAAACCAATCTGGGATAAATGTCACAGTACGAATGACAAAAAGGACCAAAAGGTCATCAAAAAACTAACAAAAACTAAAATAAATGCACCCATACAAAAACAACCTGAAGTTGTGGTCCATAAAGTTCACAACAAATTTAAAATATTGGCACAAATTGTAATTAAACCGTAAAACCTGACAGACATTGACAGCAAAATAGAACTAACTGAATCACTGTAACTGCATTGTCAAAGTGACAGTTTTAAAAATGCTACTTTTCCATTTTTCCATATTTGTTTGTCAGATTTATGTTCTGGCCCATTTATTCTTGGTACCACTTTTAGTGCTTATTTGTCACTTGTGTGCATTATTAATAAAAACTGGAACTTTCAAGGAGCAATAGCTCAGCCCAGAAGTTGAGGATAATAACAAAACCTTGCATGCAAAGCTATTTTAAGGTTTAGGAAAATTGTAACACTAACAGTATGCAATTAGAATCAATTACTCAATTGCTTTCTGTGTGAGCACAAAAAATTATACAGCTTGGACACAATAAATATTACCTCCCAAGATGAGGAAAATAACTTGAGGATATATTAGGAAATAGGAAATATTTAGCTATTTTTCATTATATTTACATTGTGTCATATTTATATAAAAAAAAAAATTCACTTTTAGAATCAATTAGTTGAAATGACATGACAACACTACAACTCTGTGGAAGGATTGTCAATGCTATTTAGAGGAACTCATACTAATATAATAATTTGGAGCAGTGGATGCAAATTATCTAAAATGATAAAGCTCGCGTTACCATTAGGTAGTCTGACAAATACAGGTTTGGTGGATGTAAGAAAAACACCAGGCCAAATGACAAGGGCTGTTTTACAAGGGTTTGACTGAGCCCTTTGTTTCAGTGAAAATAACTTAATGCTACAGAATAATGTATTCCAAAAGCAAACTCCCAACTTGATGTGATTCCTTTTGTTTAAGGAACCATTTAAGAGGAGTGAAGGCTGCAGTGGATGCAAGGTTAGGGAAAACAATTTCGTATTAAGTGATGTGTTTTTTAAAGCTCATATGAATTTGTTACTAAAGGTAGCACAATCACATGTTGAGAAATCTAAGACTTCTTTCTGGATCTGTACCTGACAAAATGTATTTCTTATGTATGTATTATATGTATTAGATCCGCTTTAAACCAGCGAAGTAATGTAACGTAATGTCATTACAGTTGTCAGGCCATATTTCAAGCATACATGGAACCAATAATTAGACTTTTTATAGATGTACTATATTCAGGTAGTGACTGCAGTGCGGCAGGTTTGCTCCATGGTTATATTTTTGCTGAAGAGCTGTACAGTCTAGCATTTCAGCAGTTCTGCAATTCATCAAGCTGTTTCCTACTCCCGTGATGCAGCTGTTGTTGATCACTGCATAATGATGAGTGTGGAGAAAAAAAAACACTCACGTTGTTCGTGTTTATGATAATGTACTGACACTGCCCCCTAGTGTGTGTGATGATATAGTGGGAAAAACAGCAGTTAGGGATTTTTTTATTATTAATGCTACTAAAAAATCCTGCCAGGAACATTTTATCAGATTTACAAGACTGGACATGTACACAATCACAATCTATCAGTGAGATTTCTAAACAATGTCTCAAAAATACAATTATAAATGATATTCACTGTGCCTCTGACCAAGACAAGATAGTGAAAATAAACACATCTATTATTAAATTCTACCCTTTAATTAATACACTTTATTAAACATTTACGTTAATCAGAACCTCGGTTGACTGAATGCAAAATGTTATATTGTTTGTATAAAAACAATATAAACATAAGTACATTAAGTAATCTATCAAAAAGTCACACTGTAATACAAAACCTAAAATGTACATAAAGAGTAAAATATATTTTTCAAAAAATAACAAACTGATTATATCATTATTATTGGTAAAAGAAGGCATGACGTTTGTCCTCACTAAAACTAGATATTTGGTTCATTTATCTTTCAAGAGACAATGAAATACTTGCAATTTCTAACCAAATAAGGTGTGTTGTGAATCACCAGGTATAAAAAAAATGGCAGAACAATAGACAGAAATGCTCAGCCACACCTTCAAGATATAAGGAAACACTTATCCAAAAGAACTGCCCAAGAGTCCAATTTTCTCTCCTAATCTAGTCATATCCAATTACCCTGATTCCATTACACTTCACCTCTACCGATACAACCCTCCACTGCTGACTGAGGAGCTCCGACATGTGATCAGTACCGACTGCCTCTTTTCACCTGCACGAGGCAAGTTCATATGCTGACCAGCCTTATGCATGGAGAGCCACACCCTGATCAGCATTATTCCCCATCTCTGCGCAGGCGCCATCAATCAGCCAGCAGAGATCGTAATTGCACCGGTTATGAGGAACCCTGTGGGCTCATCCCACCCTGTGAACAACAGCCAATCGTTGTTCATGTGGCCGCCTAGCCCAGCTGGATGGCAGAGCTGAGATTCGATACGATGTATTCGAAATCCCAGCTCTGGTGTGCTAGAGTTTTTTACTGCTGCACCACCTGAGCGGCAAGTTATAAATACATTTACAGTCACCATGTTAAAATGACATGACAGCATTGTAACTCTAAGACATTGTGCGAGTGGGAATATTTTAACATTTTAACATTTTTCTTACAATGATACTTCCTTGTTATATCAATTATATCAGTACTCAGCATAGTATCACCAGTTATAAAGTACATAGTGTGTAAAGACTGTTTTTTCTTTAGTAACAACAACTATTCAAGTCTAAATTGATAATATAAGTGAAAACAAATTCTCTGAAATGAAAAAAGTATGGTAACTTCATAATGCCCATTGTCTTGAAATAGAATATCCAACAAGCTCATGGTCAGGTGTCCACATAATTTTGGCATTAAAAAATCTCAAATATTTTTGCTGTAATTTTCAACTTTAACTTTCAATTTTTAATATCATGATGCAGCTTCTGCTTTAATAAGTTTCATGGTATTGATGGGGCCCCTAGTTAATAGAACAGATCCTAAAAGAGGGATTTGCTTCCTCTGTATTAGCCCTGCTTTAATTATAATCTGAAGAAAGGCGCTTGCCCTCATTCTGGAACGAGGCATTCAAATCAATTATTTAAAGAGACAGTAAATGTAAATTAACAAAATATTTAAATATAACGTAAGTAGAAGGTGTTTTTTTTTATTTTGCAACACGTAGCAACAGGACCCTCTCCAAAAAAGAAAGAAAGAAAAGGGTTCAAGGGCCCAAAAGTGGCAACCTGGCTGGGGCAAGGCTTAAGTCAACAACCTTTCGATTTGTAGTTCAGTACCCTAAATGCTTAGCTACCACTGTCCTCATTACTTTAAATTAAATTTGGATGAGCCCCAATATGTGGATGAGCAATAATATATTGGTACCTATATTGTTGTATTTAAGTGTATGTAAATATGTCTGTGTATATATGTGGGCATGTGTATGTTGCTAGTGTGGAAAATAAGAGCCTTTACTGTAAAAAGGGCAATAATATACATTTTATAAATTTATAGAAAGGTCCTTGGTTTCCACGCTATCAACCCACACACAATTACACACACAAACACACACACACACACATGTACCTGGAGTGATGGACTTTTTTTCCAGTGTTGTGCTGGATGCACTCTTCTCTGGCCTCTTTTCCGAATGCTGGCTCAGTGCTGGGGATATGGATCGCACATTTTTGCTTCTTAACAACACACGTGGACTGTGAGATCTGGGTGGGAGACGACGAGTGGGGGGTCTGTGGTACCTCTGAAACCTCATGCCAAAACTGGGCCGCCTGTAAAAGTAGTTGTCTCTAGGCCGATGATTAAAGCTATAGAAAGAAAAGAATTTTATTTACCCACAACACTGCATTCATAAATGATTGACTAGGCAATGTAGAAGAAATAAGCTCCCTCCTCATTGTCTGCTCTGTATGACAACAATTTTCAATCTAGTTCTTCAAAACCCATTAACTATCTGTGATGTGAATTCAATTAATTTTTTTATAATCAAACCCACATTGGATAATTTAGAACAGCACACATGCAGTAAAGAAAAAATTACTATTTATTATTTGTTTTTTGAACTGTAAGGTAACACTGCAACACAGCAGATCATCTGGGTGTTGCACACCATCAAAGTCTGTGGGACCTGGGTTTTAACCTTATCTCTGATCAATGGAGTTCAGTATGTTCTCCTTATGTCAACGTGAGTTTCTTCTGGGCACTCCAGTTTTCTCTTATCTTCCAAAAACATACAGAAAGTGAATTGGATTCTCAACATTGTTACTAAGTGAGAATGTGAGCAATCCAATTCAATGGAATGGTTTCATGTCCAGAGTTCATTACTGAATTTTGAGTGTTTCCAAGTAAAGACGGACTCAATGTGACCATGATTAGGAAGAAATTAGGAAGAATATATAAATTAACGCTATGTGAACCGTTTACATTTGAGGAAAATTAAAATTTTGATTTTTAATTTAAAAAAATCCATCAATATTGGGCAGAAAATTAGCATCTCTGGGCATGTATGTGCATGCATAGTCGTATGTGTTAGTGGGGATATCTAGAACTAGGGCACCACTTTTAATTACTCAGACTCACTGGATTACATACAGGTACAAAAATCTAAACTCTATAATCGCCACAGGTTAACATGACAGAAAAATTTATTATACTATTAAGCTCAGTGACTTCAAACAGCCCTGTGATGAATTAGTGCCCTGTTCAGAATATTCCTTGCCAGAAAGAAGTAGGGCACATGTTCTCCCATGTTACATAATTTAGCTTACCCGCTTTATATGTTATAAACAATCAAACCCTAACTGCACAGCAACTGTTATTAATTAATTATTAATTATTACGTTCTGATCTGCTACCTCTTAGGGAAGGATATAATCTGTCTAGAGTGTTAACTGTGCACATGTATTTCTGAATCATGGTGCTTCACAAGTGAGCATTTTAAGTGCAAATGTCCTCCAAATAAAGTTTTCTAAAAAAATTAAAAAAAATTAAATAAAGCTAAAAATACAAATAAAAAAATAAAATACAAAAACACCCAAAATGTCAAAAACAATGTACAACAAATAAATGAATGAGAGTCAGGCATGTGAGATGTGAAAGCATATACAGGCTGTTTAATACAGCGCATAATCAGGTCTGTAATGTAAAGTCACAAGTAAACAAACAGTCTACAAAATAATTTAAATCAAAAGTCATAAAATAACTCAACATATTAAATTGTTTTTAAATGTGCCTGTTAATACTGATACAAGCAGCACACAACTGATAACAACCAATAACAAAAATATATCAATTAAAAAAATCAACACCAGAATTGTGAAATATATCACAACTATTTAAATATAAACACTGAAATCCAAAATCTCATAATAGAAAAACCTTCCCCTTCCAAAATTCTAATATATCAAATTCACTATACCCTTAAGTGCTTAGATAGTTTGTTCCTTTCTCCCAAGGTTCTATAAATATTTTGCATAGGATGCAAAGCAACTGGTTTGCTAGTACAATGTGCGTAATGGTCCTAGCTTAAGGTCGTTAAAGAACGTCAACAATAATTGCTTTACCTCTGCCACATCTAAAATGTAACTAATGCAAAAACATGACTCAACCCCCCTAATTAAAATACATGCTTAAATCAGTGTCTGATACCTTGTTATTTATGCTTAAACACTATGTTTTGAGACTTGGTTTTTAGTTATATTTACACTTGGTTAAGACTTGCATGGGTTGTTAAGGGGAACTGTACATGCATTCATCCCACCTTAGAGCTGTTTACTTGCAGACGGTGAAATAAAACAAACATTATTTGCAACAGGGACCTAAGCTGCAGCGTGACTCAACGTGCAAGTAAAACTGATTTACATGCTCTTTCATGACGTGCATGTTTCCCCAACACAAACTCTCAATGAAAGAATTTTTGCTATAATTAAGCCAAAACAGACTGAACTTTCAAGTAGCAAAAATGATCTTATCCTAAATACTTTAAAGAAAAACCTATTACAAAACATACATGTACTTCTTTTTGACTCAAGCAAGCCTGGTACACCCTAACAACCAAATCTTTCCTCTCGAAAACACTACCAAAACAAAAGTTTCTGGAAAAGTTGGGACATTTTGTAATGTGTTATTTCTTTTGAAACTTTAATTCATTGACAAAAATTCAAAGAAAAAGTTTGCAGCATCGCCACATATTTGGACCTGTGGAGTACCCATGTTTAAATGCTGCTATGTAGACACTAGCCCAGTTTTAGATTACTTAGATTATCCCACAGTTACTTAGGTTATCCCACAGAAAAATAAAGTCTTATCTTACTAGGGAAATACACTGCCTGGCCAAAAAAAAGGTCTCCCATTGGATAAATACTGCATGGGTGATTATGTTTCAGCTGGCAACAAGTTATTTAACCTTAACTGATGCAGTGAGTAGCTTCTCATTTGTTAAACAACCATGTCGAAAGACACATCCTGTGGTTGTGGAAAAGATGTTAATCTGTTTCAGAAGGGTCAAATTATTGCCATGCATCAAACAGAGAAAACATCTAAGGAGATTGCTGAAACTACTAAAATCGGTTGAGAACCAACGCATTATTAAAAAGTGGAAGGACAGTGGGGAAACATCTTCGAGGAAGGAATGTGGTCAGAAAAAAATCTTGAATGATCGTGATGGGCGATCACTTAAACGTTTGGTGAAATCAAATGGTAGAAAAACTACAGTAGAACTCAGGGATATGTTTAATAGTGAAAGTAAGAGCATTTCCACACGCACAATGCAAAGGGAACTCAAGGAATTGGGACTAAACAGCTGTGTAGCCTTAAGAAAACCACTTGTCAGTGAGGCTAACCGGCAAAAACAGCTTCAATTTGCTAGGGAGCATAAAGATTGGAGCAATGGAGCAATGGAAGAAGGTCATGCGGTCTGATGAGTCCAGATTTACCCTGTTCCAGAGTGATGGGCGCATCAGGGTAAGAAGAGAGGCGGCTGAAGTGATGCACCCATCATGCCTAGTGCCTACCGTACAAGCATGTGGGGGCAGTGCTATGATCTGAGGTTGCTGCAGTTGGTCAGGTCTAGGTTCAGCAACATTATGTGCCCAAAGAATGAGGTCAGCTGACTACCTGAATATACTGAACGACCAGGTTATTCCATCAATGGATTTTTTTCTTCCCTTATGGCACGGGCATATTCCAAGATGACAATGCCAGGATTCATCGGGCTCAAATTGTGAAAGAGTGGTTCAGGGAGCATGAGACATCATTTTCACACATGGATTGGCCACCACAGAGTCCAGACCTGAACCCCATTAAGAATCTTTGGGATGTGCTGGAGAAGACTTTGCGCAGTGGTCCAAATCTCCCATCATCAATACAAGATCTTGGGGGAAAATTAATGCAACTCTGGACAGAAATAAATGTTGTGACATTGCAGAAGCTTGTGGAAACGATGACACAGCGAATGCGTGACATAATCAAAGCTAAAGGCGCTCCAACGAAATATTAGAGTGTGTGACCTTTTTTTTGGCCACGCAGTGTGTAACTACTATATAACTTTTGTAATAGTTTGTGATCATTTTGATTTTTGTAAATACTTAGTGTCTGAGCCCCCCAGAGACTATTATTTTGAACATAATCCCCTGACTGAAGACAGGATGAGGACGTGGCAGAGAACCAAGGCTTGGGAGCACTTGCTAGGGGTTTCATTTCCAGCCAAGAACTTAATAATTTTTAGAGTTCTCTGTCTTTTACTCATATTTTTCCTTGCTGTTGGATTACTCTTAAACTGGTAGATACACTCCCAGAAACTGGAGCTTATTAAA
Source organism: Trichomycterus rosablanca (assembly GCF_030014385.1). Classification (NCBI taxonomy): domain Eukaryota; kingdom Metazoa; phylum Chordata; class Actinopteri; order Siluriformes; family Trichomycteridae; genus Trichomycterus; species Trichomycterus rosablanca. Next base: position 26,137,235 of record NC_085994.1, on the reverse strand, counting down.
TTTTTTGCTTTGCTTGGCCTATTATTGTTTTTGAGATATTTTGCTGTTTTGCATCCAGGATATTTTTTATATGTTTATGGCATTTACTAGAGACTGGAAGCTTGAAGGAAGCCAAAAACTTTTATCAGTTTTCTTTCATCTGACTGACTAAGCTGTTTTCCTTTGCAATATGGACTCTAATCCTTTTTAATGCTTTGTTGCAGTTTCAAGTACTATTGTGTCATCACACTCACAAGTTTATTCCTATTTCTTCCACTGCAGACTCCACTGAGTCTGAACTTTAATTGTTGTAATTAAAACTACTGATTATTACAGGTTTCTAATGTTTTAATGACAAACCTAAGTTTTTGACAAACTCTTATGTAAAGAAATTTTGAATTTGTTGCATGCAGCACAATCGAACTGTTGGGACAGTCTCATGTTCACTCATGGGTTTATACCTTTTCCTTTTTTCTGTTATTTGCAGTTCTATTATTTGCACTCATTCGGTAAGTGAGGATGCTAATTGTGGCAGTTTTGCTTCATACAAAATGTATCACTCAACAATCACTGCCATTGTTACTGCTGTCTAATTCTTTTGCAACTTTTGCTAATAAGGATCTGAATTATTCATTTAATCTTCTGAAGAACTATCTTTCAGTTCATCTGATTTGTACTCAGGTACAAAAAACCTAGCTGTATTGTTGACAATTGTTGTGTGGCTTTCTTTTTGTTTAATAGCGTTTTAGCTTCTAATTCCTGATGCAGCAGGGTACTATGTAAAGCAACAATGGTTTTTCGAAGCACTCTTGAACCCATGTGGCTATGTTTATCATAGTAGTATGACTTGTCAAGCAATGCGGTCTGAGGGCTAGAAGGCCACACACATTTCAGTGTGTTTTCTCCAGATTCTTCAAATTCCTTAAATCTTTTTACAATATCATGCATGGTACATTATATATGAATATAATGAAACTTATATAAAACTTAAATTGCCCTGTCCCATCTTTTTAAGTGTGTTGCAGGCATCAATTTAAAATTATTTTTACAAAATACAGTCAGCCAAAACAATAAAATCAGTTCTTTCGTCACATATTTTTGTTTTAATTTTATTGCATTTTACAAAATGTTCTTGTCTGGGAATGCTGTTTTTAAATCTGTGAAATTTTTTCTATCTGAGCCTAATGTAGTGTAAAGAGAGTTGATCAAATGACACAATAACTATACATTTATTTTCAAAAACATAATCCTTGGTCACAGTGGGTCTGGTGGCACACGGAAACACTGGGCGCATAGATAAAACCCACCATGAAAGGCATCATCTATTGCTGGCCAAAAGCTATTAACATGTGTATATCATTCCAGCGTCTTTGCTAACTTCTTCTGTGAATAGTCCAGTAGAAAAGAAATATAGCTAGTAAATTACATTTGTTTAAGATAGTATAGTATGGTATAATTTACTACTACAAATCACTAATGTGTGGCTTATGGCTTAGTAGCTGTCCTTGCACTGACATTTTCTTACAATGCTAGATGTAACTTACTGGGAAGGGAAGTATCTTCTGTTGAATGGCCGAGTTAAATGTGTGGGACTCCTCTTCACTCGCTTAATAAATCTTTTGTCATCCTAAAAAAAAAAAAAAGATTAAAAAATTTGCACACAATTAATTTTTACAAAGGTACCTTGAGAAGCCTATGATGTGCTTAAGTAATGCAATATCATAATTAGTATAGTTATTATCACCATCCAAACAACAAAGCTATCTGAATGAGTATTGTGCTATTGCCAGTGGTTGATAAAGTACCTGAAAGCCTTTTCTGAGTATTACCAGACATTTACTTTGAAGTTAGTCACCTCTTAGAATATTACTTGAGTCAAAGTCTTAAAGTATCTGATGTTTAATGTACTTAGATATCAAAAGTAATTTTCTGATATTAAATGTACAGTAGAAGTACAAGTAAATGCTGTTAATAAAAACACAAGCGGTCAGAATTGAGAAAAAGATAAAGCTTGTTCTTTTAAGCCTTTAAACCTTAACAATAGAGCCTACCTTTCACCTACAGAAATAATAGAGCAAACAATAGAGCCTACCTTTCACCTACAGAAAAACTTCTTCTACAGAAAAAAAGGTCTTCACAACATAAGAATTTTCTTCCTTCCCTCTGAACATGATTTGTGCCAAATCACCTGTTGACATCACCTTTAAGAAATCGTGTAATTATTTTTATTTTTTTTACTTCATTACTAGCCCTTAATTTTCCCATCTCAGCTTTTTTGGAATGTATTGAGGCCTGAAATAACACTCAAAAGAGTTTAACAAAACGTATGTCACTTTTTTAAAAAATTTGCATTTTCCTGAATACCATGAATCTTTCCTCTGCCGAAGTTATCTGAAGAAATATTTGTTGGCATGTGAGTTTTTGAAAATTATGGACATGTCTTTGGGAGTTTTGGACTAAATTAATTCCAACAAAATTTAGTGGAATGTTATTTCTGTTATTCAAATGTAATCAAACATGTTAGCTAGATATCTGAACAATCTTAATGCTAATTATACTACGGCTGTACTTTGTTAATCATTCTTAACTTACATCACTGCGTTTTTTGAGGTTGGATGGGAAGTTTTCAAATGCGGATATTTCCGCATCTTTGGGTAAACATAAGAGACACTTAATCCGAAATGAATGGTTGGATTGGTAATTTCATGTACTTGGTGGCACCCTATGAAGTAGGTTTAAATATTTGACAAATGAATTAATAACGATGCAACTATGTTATTGAAATTACATAAATAAACAGCTACTTTTTAACAACACAACTAACAAATGCATTTATGGTCAAATAATCTTTCAATTCAGAGTTTAGCCCTAAACAATAATAACAAATAAAAAAGTCCATCGGTAGAGCTCTCACAAGACTTCAAACTGTATGGGAATTTGTGCTCATTCAGTCAAAAGAGCATTTGTATGGCTGGGCACTGACATTGGTCATTAAACCGTCAATTGATGTCTCAATTCATTTCAAAGCTGTTCAGTAGGGCTGAGGTCGGGGCTCTTGTGCAGACTACTGGAGTTACTTCAAACCAAGCTTTTCTTTGTCTTTATAGACCTTGCTTTCCTGAAACAGGAAAATGCTCTTTCTAAACTGCTGCTGCAAAGTTGGAAGCATACAGTTTATGTCATATAATTGATTTATTACACCTGTCAGCAGTCATTGTGGCTGAAACACTTAAAAAATTCAAAAATAATAATTGGTGTCCCAACACACTGATACACCATGTAGCGTATATATATATATATATATATATATATATATATATATATATATATATATATATATATATATATATACAGTATATATATATAAAAAGTTATATATGATTTATTATATAAAAGTTATATATGAAAAGTTTGCAAAACCCCCAAGGACAAAAGAAGAGCATGCAAACTCCATACAGAAACGAGAATCAAACCCAGGCCCTTCTTGCTGTGAGGTAACAGCGCTACCCACAAATTTAGTTATCTCCTATGTTATCTCTTATCTGTATAATTCATTTAAGCCATCTCTTACACTGGCTAATAAATCTCTATGGGAGGAAAAATTGGGTCTTTATATTTCTTATGACAGAATGGCAGTCCCGAATATATGTATTACATCAATGCTCTGCATTTCTTATCACAGTTTAAAGTTTTACATAAATTACACTATTCCTTTTCCAGATGAAACGCCATTCTGTGATAAATGTGGATATCTTGTGCTATTTTTTCGCACTGTTACACATTGTATTTAAAAAAAAAAAACATTGTGGGTGAATGTTT